>NC_135631.1:12302500-12611818 GCF_053574225.1 Canis aureus | reverse complement strand
AGGGACCTGGTATTAGAGGAGCTAGAACACAGAGAGGTGGAGTAACTTGCCTGAAGCCTTCATCTCAGGCTGGGTTTATGCTATACTGATGGCTCATTTATTTGCCCCTGGTGATATTTATTTGGCCAATTACATTTATTCTCTATGGGTTTGTCACTTGTTAAACATGAAAAAATGCTTGTATAGCCCTCCTGAATCACTGTAGATCAGCTTAAACTTTATTGAGGATAAAGTTGTTTATTTTGATCTATGTCATCCTTGATCTAGACTAGAAAACAGTTCAACATTCCTGAATATACACTTTTGACTTCAGTATTCACTATGGGGAGCAGTGCCAACTGTGTGTCCTGCTGTGTAGACAGGAGAAATCTTTGATGAGTCTTTGGAAACTACTCTCATTTGTCCAGACACTCTTCACAGAGTGAAGGCAGACTTCCTTCCAAGTCGTTGAGTTTTACAGTGTGTCTACATGTAGAAAGCTCATTTACCATCTGGATTACAACCTAGATCTTTACCACTGCCATCATCATTTAATATTGTTTTGGTCTTATGGCTTAATCCCATTACCAACCCTCCTGACAAAGAATATTATATGAAGGGAACGTGTAAGATGATTAGAAAGGTCTGTGTGAGACTGCCTTAGAGTGGTTTCTAATAACCCATTAGAAAGCAGAGTAAACCTGACCCATCCACTGGAAAACACTGAATTCTGGCTTTTCTCTTTGTGTTCAAAGAAACTGGTTTTCCTGTTGAGACTGTCCTGACAAAGTTTTTGAGTTTGAGTGTGTTGCGGGGTTTTTTGTTTTTTTTTTTGGTTATTCATATTTTGTTGTATTGGTATCCTCCTTGATGGGGACACTCCCCCCCCACCCCAGCAGAAGTGGATTTTCCTTGCATATTAGCCTTGTTGGTGTGCTACCTCAGGGGAGTTGGCCCCAGTACTGTGGGCACTGCCCTGTGTACAGTTAATTAAACCTCCTGCTGTGGACCTTAGTTTCTGCTGCCGCTGTTCACTGAAGTGTGTGAATTGGGTGAAGCAAATGTACACAAGCTCAGGCGTATTCGTGGAAACAAACCCTGAAAATAGCAAAAGATGAAGTTGGGGCAAAGCCTTCAGCTTTTAAATAAGCTTGGTAATCTGGCTAAACTGAATGCCAGAGCTCACAAAGCTGAGAATTGCATTTCTGAAGATAAGACAGACCCTTTTTGTGTTTTTATCTTTTCTTCCCCAAATATATTGAGTTTTAATATGGTGTTTTATCTTTCTGAGCAAGAGAACAGTCAGTGGTGCACTCATGGATCATTGAGTCCAGTCCAAAGAGGAATTTCTCATTTCTGTGGTGACCACATTCCAAGAAGGTAAACCTTGACCAGAGTCTTCTTCCCAAGACATGTGGCTGCCATATCCTCTGCAGCATGAAGGGATCAAGCAAGTGACAGAAGGTGAGAGTAGGGCTTTCTAAAAGTCTAGTAATCTGTACATTGTAGAGAATAACAGAGATTTCCTTTGAAGTTGGGCCTGTGCCCTTTTTCATTAAACGTGCAGAGAGAGAATCTTGATTTCCAACTATTCTTTTTAAAAATGCTTTGTAGTGCTTTGGCTCTTTCTTGTAATTCTGTTTACTAGGACCTAAAATGGTTATTTAAGAAGCTCTGAATAAATTTTGTCTAATTCTTGGCTTGTTTAGTTGGGTACAATATAGCAAGTAATCAAGCCAGGGTAATAATGGACTTTTAAAAACGTACCAGGCAATCTCTCTTGTTTTTTTCTCCACCCGTCCCGACTCCCCTCAACAAATTTTAACTGGGTATATTTAATATAAAAAATCTATCAACCAGAAAATGTTTTTTCAGCCTTTCCTTTGTGTTAATGTCTAATATGTGTGCTAATGCTTATGATCTTTAGTAGGAAGAAGGGAATAAACACATGGCAGAACAGGACACCATATAATAAAAGTCAGTATGTGGTATAGATAATGAGAAGAGAGAGGGCAGGGGAAGGCTTGGGAACCCAGGTGGGACTTGGGTCCAGAAAGGCAGAGAGAATGGAAGTATTCTCAGTCAGAGGAATCCTGTGAACCAGGGCAAGGATAGAGCAATGAACATGATTGATACATAAGAGCAAACATAAGAACTTTGCTGCATGCTAAAAATTTTTCATAAGTGTTGGGAAACAAACCAACCAGATTGAGATTCAGTTGTTATGCTAGAGCCTGGTACTCAGAGGCTTTGATTGACTACAGTGTTCCTTGCCTGCAACTAGACTTGATCAGTACCTGCCTTTGTGATCTTTGATTAGCACCTATAAAATGCTTTAGCATTTGAGGGGTGGAATGTGTTTGTATTTGGAGAAAATAAGATTTCATTGGCCTGTTTGCTTTTTTTTGTTTGCTTGTGTTGCTAAAACAACATAGGGAACTAAATCAATTCTCTATCTCGTAGAAAGGAGTAATGTCTATAGTTAAGAGAGCAGGGTTTTCTTCCTTAAAAGGAATTTTGTTCCTAATTGTGAAATCTTGGCCTGTTTGTTTACAAATGAAAATGTTTGTGAGTGAAAGGGCAGGTTTAATGTTTAAAAGAGTTTGGATAGCTGTTGCAGAAGCAAAATTGATTTATAGCATTGCTTCTTCATCTGGGGTTGCCTGAAGGAATAAAAATCCTACATTTACTTAGGATAAGTTGCACAGGCTGTTACTTAGAAAAACTCTGTTTGAAAGATAAATGAGATCCAAATGGGAGTGGTGAGGGTTGGGGAGGTAGTAGTCCAGGAGGCCATGGCAGTGTAAAGATTGGGAGTTTCTGTTGTAAATTATAATTATAGATTTGAGTAGGAACAGATGACCCTAAAATTTCCAGTTATATCTTTTACCTTAATATGAGTTTCTGATAGTTATTTTTCCACCTATTTAAATTATATTTCATTTAATAATGTCTTCTCAGTAAAACCAAAGAGAACCTATAGCTGTAATGTAGGTAGGCTTTTGAATAGCAGTTTGATTTATTTTCCAGTTCATTTTTCTGTATCTTGTGTTATATTGATAGTTGCTATTATTTATCTCATTTAAACAGTAGTACTTAGGTTGAAACTTGATTCTAGTCAATTTTATTATGATGGGTTTACCATTGTCTCAAATGGAGTACTCCTCTTATGTATTGTTACTATATCATGAAGGTAAAAACAGATTTACAGCTGTTATAACCACAAACCTAACCTTTCATCAGTTTGCTTGATTTACTACAAATTAAATTATATTATGCCTGATATAAATCATTAAGTATATAATTTAAAGGAGTTGCTGTGATCCATCTTTTACTGTTTTCTGCCCTCACATCCAAATCTGGAATTTGAAGTCTGAAAGGCAGTAAAATGATTAGAAAGCTGCCCTTCTGGAGCCCTAAGTGAGCATTCATTTCCATGTTGGTATATGACAGTGGGATTCTTTCAGCTCTGAACTGGAGTTGCACGCATTGCATTCAGGATGGAATGTTTGCTCCTTGACTTGTCTGCCTGATTTAAATATTCATACTTCACCAGAAGGAAAAAGCTGCTGACTTCTAAAAGTGGGTCACTTTTTTTTTTTTAATGGCCCTTTTGGCACTTTGTAACGTGTTAATACTGCTTTAGAGCTGGGGAATAGTTTGGCAGAGCTCATCTTTATCACTTCAGGGGCCAAGGCTTCACTAGGCCATTGGAAGGAGAGAGCGTTGCAGATATTAATAGCTAATAGACTATGATATGGGCTTTATTTGCCTTTCCATTTGCTTTTATGGATGTAGAATATAATATGTTAACCAGAAAGGATTAATTTGAGAAAAATCTTCTATGTGTAGATGAATGATAAAAGTGATAATATAAGTAAACAGTAGTAGCCTGTCTTCAGATGCACAATATTTCAGAATAAATTCCACAATTGCATAAATTTGTTTTTTTCCCTTGATTTAAATACGCTAACTTTCAAAAGAAGTCTTTGGATAAAATGGGATCATTGGTAGGTTTTGACTCTTACTCTTATTTCAGCTTAATGATTATATAAAGTGTACTTTATATTGATTTGGGTAACTTACGTCTAAGGGACCCAAATAGCATTTTAAACTTGAGTGTTCTGTTTTTCCTCACAAAATTAAGAATGTAAATATCTTTTATGGAAAGGAGGAAGAGCAGGAGGTAGGATGAGAACGGGAGAATTAGAATAATAGGAGGTACTAGAAGAAGGGGAAATTTCTGGAGATCCTGATTACCATGTCTTAGTTATAGGACATAGGTGAGATTGAAAGAGTTCAAATTACTTGGTCAGGAGAAATGTTATACATTACACTAGTTTCCTCCTTCAGTTCCTCAGGATTTGCAAAACTGAATCAATGGTTTCAGTCTAATCTTACAATGTATCCATGGCCTGTTCTGTACCTTACCCTAGACCAGCTAGGTGGTGATGGATTTTTGTAGATTGTGCTGATCACACAGACTAATGTGGCTTCTTCTAGGATCTTCTTGATCAACGTCAAATTCTGACTCTTGCTTTAAAATGTCCAAAGACTTGTTTAGGTCATTACCTGAAAGCTTTTTAGGTATCTCTCAAAATCTGGAATATGCCCTGTTGAGGGATATGGCCGGTTGTGTGGCTCTCCCACAGGCCCAAGATGTATTTGCTTTTATCATAATGATATGGACTACATTTAGTTGCCTGGCATCCTGAAAAATACCAAAATATTATTGAACTGGCAGTTCTGAGGAATTATTGTTTACCCTCCATAGACACTAATTATGTTCCAGAAGATTGTTCTGTAAATCTCAAAACATATTAAATATAGTAGGGTAAATTGCTATTTTTAATAAATAGACTTACAGGATTTAAAAAATAAATTGGATGAATCCTGTTATCAGAGATCTCTTAGTACAGAAATTTAAAGAATTCCAGGGTACATCTTTACTATTAGGCACAGAAGCCTTTTTGTAATAGAGATGCCTGCTACTGAAATATGTTAAGGATTAAAGTCCTCTTGACTACTTTCAGGTTGTTCATGAGGAAAAAAGATACATGATGATTCGGAGGAAGGTGGAAGGATATATAGGTATTTGAAGGGATCATTGTACTATTTGAATAATACTATATGTATGTTTGAAATTTTACAAAATAAAAGGTTATAAAAATAAAAACAAATTCTTCCCAATTTATTTTAAATCTGGATCTTCATGTATTAGATATGCTTATAAAGCAGCAAATTGAGCAGAATCTGTACCTTTGGAATCCTGACATGCGTGCTTCACTAAGTAGATCACACTTCCCCTGAAAGAAGCAGGTGATCTTGGCCCTGCCTATAATTGGAACCAAAGAAAAGAGACTTGTAACTTTCAGATTAACCCTTTGGTTGATGTTTCCAAGATAAATTTGACCCAGATGACTAAAAAATAATATGTGTTTAGTAGTGTGCAGCAAAAATGTTATTGCTCAAAAGAAGTAACCACAACATTCAAATCATTGTTAACAGTACTTTCTCTGTACATGCCAGATGTTTCTAAGATCTCATTTATTACCGACTTCTCTTTCCATCCTCCTGACTTTTTTTCTTTCTTAGTGACTTTTACTGTGTGTTCTAAAAACCATATGTGTGTGTTGAGAAAATTGAGGGTTTTTTTTTTTAAGATTTTATTTATTCATAAGAGATACAGAGAGAGGCAGAGACACAGGCAGAGGGAGAAGCAGGCTCCATGCAGGGAGCCCAATGTGGGTCTCAATCCCAGGACTCCAGGATACAGCCTGGGCCAAAAGAAGGTGTTCAACCACTGAGCCACCCAGGCATCCTGAGAAAATGGAGTTTTTAAGCATATGACCAGTTCTGCTTCTGTGTTTGAAACTATTTTGCGGGATCCCTGGGTGGCGCAGCGGTTTAGCGCCTGCCTTTGGCCCAGGGTGCGATCCTGGATACCCGGGATCGAATCCCACGTTGGGCTCCCGGTGCATGGAGCCTGCTTCTCCCTCTGCCTGTGTCTCTGCACCCCCCTCCTGTGACTATCATAAATAAAAAAATTTAAATAAATAAATAAATAAATAAATAAATAAATAAATAAATAGGACTACTTAAAAAATAAAAAGGACTATATAAAAAAATGAGACTATTTTGCGGGGTGGTTGGTGAAGAAAGACATGATGGAGAAAAGAGGGAGAGTAGGAGGTTGGATCTTTGTACATGTTTCAAGGAGAGAGAAAGAGAGAGATAAGTTCATGTGTCTAGTGCTCACTGTATCATCTTCAGCATGAGAAGTCGGCAAGAATGACCTATTTACTGTGTATAGTCATGTTCAAATCTAGTACACTGACAAAAGATGGGACCAACCTAGGAAATTCTTACTCTGGCTAGATCAAAAACCTTCATCTTTTGAATGGGCGTGTGTGTGCGCGTGTGTGTGTGTTTTGTGTGTGTGTGTGTGTGTGTGTAGTGTCCTATAAGCTCTGTCAGTGTACTTCTAAGGGTGAATAGATTAAATTTAACTCAGGAGGAAAGGGGGAGATATTCCTGAGTTTTTATTATTTAAATGATCAATTCATGAGAGAGAATCAGCTAAAAGAAAAACCACAGTGGTGTTTAAACTTGAACATACACAAAACCTTCCACTCCCCAGCATGGTATGTAGTTTTGTATAAGATACTTCAGGACTGAACTGTAAGCAAGTATTTGTTTACAGCAGGACCTCTTAATGCAGTCCTTCAGCATATATACTTATTTTTCATATATTAGATCATGTTAGTTGCTAAACCCTAATTTTCTATACCACAATGAATAATCCAACTATTTTGCTCTCAAAGTCCTCTTAGATTGGACAAGGCTGCAGAGCTCCAAACCTTTACTTCTCCCTAGTTTTTAAAAATCAATATTCAGACATCGTCTCTTCTATTTATAGGCTGCTAAATTATTTTGGGATTAAAGAATCCCTAAAACATTTATTTTATAGTCTGCATAACATAGTATTTTTCTTTGTTTGTAACTATAAGTAGTATTATCACTCTGTAGTGTAGATCTTTCCTTCCACCACCACCTCACCCTGCCTCCATTCTTCCACTGAGGTGGGACCACTGTATTTAATGAAATTCCATTTCCTATGTGACTTGTATTATGTTCTACCCACTAAAATACAAGAGTCTAGTGAAAAGTCACTTGGGATTACTGCCAGAGGTTGTTCAGAAGAAACCACGTCTAGTAACCCTGTTATATCTGGCAGAGTTCATACTCAGAAGCCAGCACAAAAAGACTTGGAAGGTTAAATTCTCCTACTGGAACATTTTCAGTTACATGTGCTTTAGGCTTATAAAAGACCTAATCTCTTTTCCAAAAAAAAAAAAATGCTGTTCATATCAAATAATAGTAAACTTATTTGAGGGTTTTTTTTTTTTTCCCATAGATGTGTTGCTTGAAAGTCTTGGGAAGCGGCAGAAAAGGAAACAGATTGATAAGCACTCGGTATTTTTCATTCATGCAGATATTTTTAATCACAGGAAAATTTTAAAATTATTTTCTCTGACTTTAGTCAAGGACTCTAGAAAGCTGCAGATTGTGCAGTTTTGACTGAGATCTTGATAGTGATCTGTAATTTTAGTTTGCTCTTTATAATCTTGACCTTTTGTCTTTACTACTGAGGAATGAAACACAGAACTGAATTCGGTCTTTGAGATCTGTGTTGAGCCTGGTACCTATCCTGATTTTTAAGATATTGACTCAGATGATGAGTGTGATGATTAGCATATAGGTCTCTAAGTTTAAGTTAGAACTCTCCATGCTAACCGTGCATGCTTCCTAAGAATTAATATCATAATAAAAATTAGAGTGAACTGCTTCCTTCAAGATGGGCCTTGTAACTTATCTGTTCTCAGACTTCCCCACACCTTCATTTTGCCTGGGACAAAGCCCTTTGGACTTTCATGGCCAAAAATTAGTTGGTTTTAGCTAAAACTTGATTTGGAAGTATAAGCAGATAAGAAGAAATGACCAGTTATATGAAATCAGCAGCTTGAAAATGGGGAATGAAGCTGAGCAATCAAAACAAAACAAATTTCCCCACCCCACCCCTACTTAAACAGCCAATGCAAGAAAATGGGAGATAAGTTTTTAAATTTTTCATTAGAATTCTCAGTGAGGTTTGAGAAGATATTATTTCATTGGTAAAACAAAAACAGGCTATCCTTCTTACCCCCAGAATAAAAAGTCAGGTGTCTGCAGTGGTCCAGTAAAACCTCAGGGCTTGTCTGCATTTTCTACTCTATCTACTCCAGCCACCTTGTTGTTTTTTGAATGTGTTGGGGCTGCTCCCAACCTCCAGGCTTTATAATGGCCATTCTCTCCCTGTGGTAAATTCTTTATATAGTCACAAAGCTAACTCCTTTACCTCCTTCAAGAACCTAGAATGGTATCTTGCACATGGTAGGCACTCAATAAATAGTTTTTGAAAGAATTAAATAGGAATATTCTACAGTAAACTCAGCAGAGAGATGAATAACAAAATGGATTTCTGCAAGGGACACCTGAGTGGCTCAGCGGTTAAGCGTCTGCCTTCGGCTCAGGGCATGATCCTGGGATCCTGGGATCGAGCTCCGCATCGGGTTTCCTGGGAGCCTGCTTCTCCCTCTGCCTGTGTCTCTGCTTCTCTGTCTCTCATGAGTAAATAAAGAAAATCTTTAAAAGAAGAACAAGAAGAAGAGGAAGAGGAAGAAGAAATTGTATAACATAGTGAAGAGCTAGAGAGATGGAAAATATAAAAAAATAAACATGGAGATCAGGTTGAAGAGATTTAATATATAAATAATAGGAGTTTCAAAAGAAAACCGAAGATTAAATTACAGAAGAAAAAATTACTGAGCTGCAAAATAAAGCCCTAGATCTTGGGATCAAGCTCTTAGCATCAGGTAAGATTATTTGGGGGGAGAAAAGATCATCTTATCACTAAAAATTTTAAGTTCTTAAATAAGGAGAAAAATAACCCAAACTTCTCAGTGTTTAATAACAACAACCAGAAAAGTTACTTATAAAGGAATGAGACTCAGATAAGGGTGACATTTTTTTATCAACAGCTCTGAATGCTAGGAGATAGTGGCACTTAATAGCATTCTGAGGGAACAGGATTGTGACACTAGAACTTTATATTTAGGAAAGGAATAATGTGAGTGAGAGGGTAAAAGACGCTTTTGGTCTCACAAAGTGTACTGTTCACATACCCTTTCTGAGAAATTGTATGTTTGAAAAATTTCGGTTGGATGCACTCCAACTGAATTAAGTCAGAATTAAAGAATCAGTAAACAAAAGTTGATTCTTTGAAAAAGATAGACAGAATTAACAATCTAATAGTGATACTGACCAAGGAACAAGAGATTATTCTGGATATTTTAGATAATACAACATAGGAAAAGAAAATGAAAAGCCCTATTGGAACAATAGAGGTTTATTGTCATTATTTGCAGAGGATTTGATTGTCTACCTAGAGAAACTAGGGAAAGTCAGTGAATGTTGTTACATGTAATAACAGTTAGGAGGGTGGCCATATACAAGGTAAAGTCAAAATCAAGAACTTTCGTTTATATCAGTCGTATCCTTTGAGAAAACAATAATGGGAAAAGTTAGTCACAAAAGCAAGTAATCTTTCAAAACAAATAAATTTAATAAGAAAATGTATAATACCCATACCTTTATTTTTACTTTGAGATATAAAAGAATTTGAATAAATGAAGATCTACACCTTCTTTCTGGATGGAAAGATTCGAAGTTTTTTTTAAAGAAGCTAATTCTCCTGAAATCTGTGAATTTAGTATTCTTCCATTCAAAATTCCAATGGATATTTTGGGGAATGTGACAGATTGATTCTAAAGTTCACCCAAATATAGCCAGGGAAACTTTGGAAAAGATAGGGAATGCTACATTTCTGGCCCAGACCTGTAATCCAGCTGCTACTGAACAACTTCACTGGAATGTCCTACAGGCTAGTCAAATTCAGTGTGTGTCCCAAGCTTGAACTCATTTTCTTCACCTGTTTTCCATGATGTTCCTTATTGTAAATGTTACTACTATCTGCTGTAATAATCAAGCCTGAAGCCTGAAAGTTCTTTTTGACTCTGAGAGGCAGCCTTAGTTGTTCTCTTTCACTCATTCCCAAAATTTAGTCATTAGGTCCTGCCAGGACCTAATATCCTAAGTATCCTCTTTCCATAATCACTGCTTTAGTCCATGCCATCATCTCTTGGCTGGCTTATTGAGAGCCTCTGTGTGGCTATCCTTGCTTCCAGTCTTCATCCCTTCCAATTACTGTAGCTAGGGGTAGGTCTTCAAAAATGCAAATCAGAATCATGGCTTAAGATGCCTCAATGTCTTTGCTCTTAGGGCCAAGTACAAAAATCCCAGAATGTCTTAAAAACCTGTATGATACTCACTTTTTCCAACCTCTTTTCATTCACTCTCTTTCATTTCAAACAGCAGCCATTTTGGGGCATCTCCACGCCTTTGAACTTACTAAGGCACTTTTTCTTCCCAGCTTGATGAATTCATATGTATCTTTCATGTCTCTTTGAAAAAAGCATATCATCCTGGAGGCCTTCCCTGACCTCTAGATCAGGTCAGGTCCAACTGTTGGATATTCACCTACTGCATACTATTCCTTTTAACCTAACATTCATTATATTTTAATGTCACTATTCATCCTTTCTTACTTCTAGTTTTAAACTCCATGAGAGTCAGGACATCATCTGTTTATTCAAGGGGATATTCTCTGTGTCTAGCACAATGTAATGTATTCAGCAAATATGTGTAGTGAATGAATTAGTTGCCAGAGTCAAAACATACTAGAAAGTTTTAATAGGTGAAACAGTGTGATGCTGGCAAGAACAAACAGATCAGCAGAACAAAACAAACTCAAAAATGAAACTTTCATATAAATTGGAATTTAATGAGATAGAGGAAGATGGATTATTTGATAAGTGGTATTAGAACACTTGACCCTCTACTTTAAGGAAAATATCAGGTGAGATCCTTAAACTGGTCAGAACTGTTTTGATTGCAAATTACAAACTCAACTCAAACTAGCTTAAGCCAAAAAGAGGATTTATTGTAAGAATTTTAAAGTATCGGTGAATGGGAGGAATGGCTGAGCAACTAAGCTTCAGGAATGCAATAAGCAGCAAACTTTTTCAGTCCTTACAGACTCAAAGGCTGCTAAAATATTCTTCTTATTACATCTTATGTCTCAGCTTCATTTTCTCCTACTGTAGACTGTGTGTGGCAGAGAATGTAACCTATAGCAGTTTTCAGGCTCAGAACTGTCACTTTTTGAAGAAAAGCGTTCTCCACCTTTACCTCCATGTTGAAAATCCCTCAGGAAGTACTTTGATTGGTGTGGCTGGAGTCGCATGTTTGCCCACCATCAAAGGAGACAAGGTAGTATAAGCTCCTGCATTGACTACATCTTGGTTTCTGTGGATGAGTGTGGGTGTGCGCACATGTGCATTGTGGGAGGATAATGGTGAGAAGGCTTCCTTAAGAAAAGGAGGTGGGTAACACAGCCTAGCCACAGAGGGACTTGTGATAAATTGATTAGTCAGTGTAATTTTTGCCTGTTCTTATTTCATATGATACTCAAAAAAATACATTTAAAGTAGATTAATCCCTGAACTCTGCCACAGAAATCAATAATACACTATGTTAATTAATTGAATTTAAATAAAAATAAAGTGGATTAGAGATAAAATATAAAATTACAAAAATATTAGAAGAAAGCCAAGTTTTATTGTTTTTAAAAAAATCTTAAACTATAAAAAACCTTCTTTAGCATGATAAGACCAGAAACTACATGGGGAAAGACTTAACATAAAGGAACAAAAGAAGAAAAACCTTCTTTAAGGCAAAAGCAGTAAAACAAAATTGACAAAATTTCAAGAACAACAGTAAAAAACCCAAGAAAAAATATTTTCAACACGTGTCTGACAAAGGGTTTTTAGTCTTTATATGAAGAGTTCTTAGGAATCTCCAAGAAAAGGACAAGCATCCCAAGAGAAAAGTAGGCAGTGGACATTAACAGTTCACAAAAATAAAAATGTTAGTGTATGTCACAGAGAAGGAAACATGAATGAACAAATATATGAAACTTCATCAACCCTATTAGTATTTAGGGAAATGATATTCAAAAACTAGAGAGATACCATTTAGCTTCTGCCAGATTGGCAAAAATCATAATATCCAACAACAACAACAACTGTTGGCAAGAATAGAGCAGCAAGAAACTGTTGGATGAAATGTAAAATGGTTTGACTGCTTTGGTAAACAATTTTGTATTTCTACCAAATTGGAAGATAAATGTACATTATAACCCAAAAGTTCTCCTAAATGTATACTTTAGAGCAACACTGTCCAATAGAAATAGAACAGAAGCTGTATATGTAATTTAAAAATTTCTAGTAGCTGTATTACAAAAAAGTGAGCAGATGAAATTAATTTTAATTATTTCATAATTTTAATTATATTTTATTAACTATATGTTTTATTTAGGTATAAATATATCTAAAATATTATCATTTCAACATGTAATCAATATTAAAACTTACCAGAGATATTTTATATTCCTTTGAAATCTAGTGTTTATATTTTACACTTAGAACATATCTCAGTTTGGAATAGCCACATTTCAAGTACTCAATAGCCAAATGTGGCTAGCAGGCGCTGTATTGGACAGTGCATCTGTAGAGACACTCTTAGACTAGAATATTCAGAGCAGGCTTGTTAATCATAACATAAATTTAGGAACCCATTTAAGTGTCCTTTGACAAGATAGATGAATTATAGTGAATTCCCACAGTGGAATACTATATTTCTTTTATTTATTTTTTTTACTCTCTGCTACTTTTTAAAAAATGAATGAAGTACAGAAAAATGTTTCAATGTGGAGGATTTCACAATATTGGGCAAAAAAATACAAGTCATGGAAGATACAAAAAAACTAATAAAACATTGTGTATAGATAATTACATAAATGGTAAAGGTATAAAGGGGAAAAAAAGAGTGGCAAAAAATAGTTCGGAACA
Source organism: Canis aureus (assembly GCF_053574225.1). Taxonomy (NCBI): domain Eukaryota; kingdom Metazoa; phylum Chordata; class Mammalia; order Carnivora; family Canidae; genus Canis; species Canis aureus. The sequence goes on along the minus strand of NC_135631.1, from coordinate 12,598,769 downwards.
GTAACTACCTTTTGCACAGAAGGAAAGGGATGCAATGAGAGAAGGGCTCACAGGAATGCAAAGATGTGGATAATGGCCTGTTTCTTAGAGATACATGTATGTACATACACATATGTATATATTCATATATATATTCATACATAGACACATGTATAAATACCCATATAAATCACACCCATATAAATCATTGGCCATATTAAAAAACCATTACTGGCTAGTATATATGAAGTGATATTTTCACTGATCAAAAAAATTATGTTAGTACAATAATGAAATATTTTTTGCTTATCAAACTGGTAAAAATTTCTAAAGTTGTCAAGTCCATGTATTTGTGAGGGATAGACTAGTAGGCAGTTCACACACTGTGGATGATAATACATAGCTTCTCTGGAGAACAGTTTAGAAATAGGAATACAAGTTCTAAATTGGATTATCTTTTAACCTAGCAACTTCTAAAAATTTATTCTTAATAGAGATTCAGTAACGAATAAAGATATAAGAATATTCATTAAAGCTTTTAAAAATAATATTGGAGGGGCACCTGGATGGCTCATTTGGTTAAGGGTCTGTCTTTGGCTCAGGTCATGATCTTGGGGTCCTGGGATTGAGCCCCACTTCAGGTTCCCTGCTCAGCGGGGATTCTGCTTCTCTCTCTGTCCCTTCCTCCCCACTCATGCTGTTTCTCTCTCTTTCAAATAAATAAGATCTTTTAAAAAAATAATACTGGAAAATTGAAAACATTCATTGTAGAGGATTGGTTAGAGTGGTGTATTCATGAGTGTAGTTGTTAAGATAAAGAAGTGGATGATGCATGTACTGATGTTGAAACATGTCCATGACACATTGTTAAATAAACAAAATAAGGGCAAAACAATGTTCAATATATAAACCTAGTATTGTTACATAAAATCAGAAAAACATCAGAAAGAATAAAACCTCGGTGCTTATCTCTGAGGCCGTTGAATAATTACACAATATTTTGAATTCTTTAAAAAGTCCAAGTGAAATTTATTACATTTACAAATAGGAAGTCAAAGGATATTTCCCCCTTGTCTTATGAAATTGGCATCATTTGGCATAGTAGGATTCTAAGGATACTGGATATTGCTCTAGACTTACTTAAGTCAAACGTTGATGCCTTTCAAGAAATTTATAGATTAGGACAATTTTCTTTCTTTTCAAAAAATTTTATTTTTTAATTGAAGTATAGTTGATATATGATGTTACATTAGTATCAGGTGTACAACATAGAGATTGGATGGTTGTATAGGTTTAGGATACACCATGCTCACCATAAGTGTGGTTACCATCTATCGCCATACAAGGCTATTATAATACCATTGACTGTATATTCTATAATGCTATACCTTTCAGTCCTGTGACTTACTCATTCCATAACTAGAAGCCTGTACCTCCTACTCCCTTTCCCCATATTGCATATCCTCCAACCCTCTTCTCCTCTGGTAACCATCAGTTTGTTCTCTGTATTTAAAGCTGTTTCTTTGTCACTTTTTTCTTTGTTTGTTCATTTGTTTTGTTTCTTAAATTCCACATGAGTGAAATCATATGGTATTTGTCTTCATTTGTCTGACGTCAATTAGCATTATATCCTCTAGGTCCATCCATGTTCTCACAAATGGCAAGAACTTATGTGGTTTTTCTTTTTTTTTGTGACTGAGTAATATTCCATTGTGTATATATACCACATCCATATGTTGCCTATTCTAAGTAACGCTGCAGTAAACATATGGGTACATATATCTTTCTGAATTAGTGTTTTCATTTTCTTCCTTATTTTTTTTAAAGATTTTATTTATTTGAGATAGAGAAAGTGAGAGACAGAACACGAGCAGAGGAGGAGGAGCAGAGGGAGAGGGAGAAGCAGGGAGCTGGATGCAGAGCTCAGTCCAGGGCCCTGGGATCATGACCTGAGCCAAAGGCAAATGCTTAACCAACTGAGCCACCCAGGCACCTCAGTGTTTTCATTTTCTTTGGATAAATACCCGCTACTGAAATTACTGGATTGTGTGGTATTTCTGTTTTTAACTTTTTGAAGAAAATCCATACCCTTTCCGCAGTGACTGAACCAATTTATATTCTCACCAACAGCACATGAGGGTTCCTTTTTCTCACATTCTCACCAATGCTTGTTATTGTTTCTTGTCCTTTAAAAAAAAAATTAGAACAAGTGTGGATGTGAACATGTGGGTGGGGGGAGGGTCAGAGGGAGAGAATCTTCCAGCAGACTCTCCCGTGAGCATGGAGCCCCCCATGGGGTTTGATTTCATGACCCGTGAGATCATGACCTGAGCAGAAACCAAGAGTCAGACATTTAACAACTGCGCCACCCAGGTGTCCCTCTTGTCCTTTTGTTTTTAGCCATTATGACAGGTGTAAGGTCATATCTCACTGCGGTTTTGATTTGCATTTCCTGGATGATTAGTGATGTTGAACATCTTTTCATATGTACCTGTATGTCTCCTTTGGGAGAACGTCTATTCAGGTCTTCTGCCTCCCCCTTTTTAAAATTGAGATAGAGCTCTATTTCTTCTTCTTTTTATTTATTTACTTTAAAAAAAAAAATTTTAGGAGGGAGGAGAGATGTGGGGGAGGGGAAGAGGGGGAGGGGGAGAGAGAATCTTAAGCAGGCTCAATGCTCAGCTTGGAGCCCAATGCAGGGCTTCATTTCACAAGCCTGAGATTGTGACCAGAGTCCAAATGAAAAGTCCTGTGCTTAACCGACTGAGCTACCTAGGCACCTTTGCCCATTTTTAAATCAGATTTGTTTTCATATTGAGTAATGTAAGTTCTTTATATATTTTCTTTCGCTGTGCAAAAACTTTTATTTTTGATGTAGTCCCAAAACTTTGTCTTTGCTTTTGTTTCCCTTCTGAGGAGATTTAGATAGAAAAATGTTGCTAAGGCTGATATCAAGGACATTACTGCCTCTGTTTTCTTCTAGAAGTTTTATGGTTTTTCAGGTCTCACATTGAGGTTTTTAATCCATTTTGAGTTTATTTTTGTGTGTGGTGTAAGAAAGTGGTTCAGTTTTACTCTTAACATGTAGCTGTCCAATTTTCTAGACCTTTTATTGAAGAGACTATCCTTTCCCCATTGTATATTTTTGCCTCCTTTGTTATAGATTAATTGACCATATAAGTATGGGTTTATTTCTACACTCTCTATTCTGTTCATTGATCTATGTTTTTATTTTGTGCCGGCACCACACTGTTTTGATTATTATAACTTTTTATGGTATATCTTGAAATCTGGGATTGTCATATCTCCAACTTTGTTCTTTCTCAAGATTGGTTTGGCTATTTGGGGTCTTTTGTGGTTTTCTTTTTTTGTGTGTGGTTTTCTATATAAATTTTAGGCTTATTCTAGTTCTGTGAAAAATACTACTGGCATTTTGAATAGGGATTGTTTTGAATCTTTATTTTGCTTTGGGTAGAAGAGCACTGTAACGACAATAAATATTCTAGTCCATGAGCATGGTATATATTTCCATTTGTGTTGTCTTCGATTTCTTTCATCAGTGTTTTATAGTTTTAAGAGTCCAGGTCTTTTATTTCGTTGGTTAAGTTTATTCCTAGGTTATTTTATTCATTTTAGTACAATTATAAATGGAATTGTTTTCTTAATTTTCTGCTACTTTGCTATTATTAATGAATAGAAATACAATAGATTTCTGTATATTAATTTTGTATCCTATACCTTTGCTGAATTCATTTCTTAGTTCTAATAGTTTTATGATGGAGGACAGTTTTCTTTTTAAAGCAGCATTTAACATTTGGGTTGTGTCTTTGATTTAAACTATCAGCCAGTAGAACTATGATTTTCGTTTTGGTGTGGAAGAGGATAGAAAAAGATGTGCATTGGGAGAAATTGTGGTAATTCTGTGACCCAATCCAGTTTAGGACCTTGGACCTATAATGGTATCCCTAACTTTAATCAAGCATTTATGTCTTACCCCATTTCCACAGTCTCTGAGCAAGTGTCACTCCTTAATACTTAAGGATAATTTCAGCTTTTGAGTATGGTGTTAATAAAGTCTCTGGGAAAAAAAATAAGATTATTGCTTTCTTTTCCAGACACCGTTAAGCCTTATATATATATTTTTAATTTTTATTTATTTATGATAGTCACACAGAGAGAGAGAGGCAGAGACATAGGCAGAGGGAGAAGCAGGCTCCATGCACCTGGAGCCCGATGTGGGATTCGATCCCGGTCTCCAGGATCGCGCCCTGGGCCAAAGGCAGGCGCTAAACCGCTGTGCCACCCAGGGATCCCAGTTAAGCCTTATAGACAAAATCAGAGGAAGAATCACAGCCAAACCCTTTTGATTTGACCTGCCTCAGAGGGCTTGTTAATCTAAAGAGAAAAGAATCTGCTAACTAAACAATTTAAAGTGTATACTGCCTTGTTATGAATGTTTTTTATAAACTTTTTAAGAAAGATGATGAATCTGTGCAGTCTGTGTGAACAGTTAGGTTAAATACAACCAGGCCTCTATCTTCATTGGGTTCTGTGGACTGTCTCTGGGTTCCTGTTTCTAGGCTCCAGCTCCATTACCTTCCCTTCCCCCTCTCTCTCAGCAGATGGTTTCAAGGACCACTAGGGCCCTTTCCAACTGTAACAGCCTATGATTCTTGTGTGTTTTTTTTTTTTTTTTAGCCAAGGATGTGATATAATCAATCTGAGTTATGCTTTCTTGAAATTAATTTGGCAACCATGTATGTAAAGGGAGAAATGGGGTCCCAAAGTATAGTTAGAATCATGTTATTGCAGTTTGGGGGTAAGGAAATTATTTCTGACACAGTCAAGTAAGGGGCAAAAGGTAGGAGGAAAGATTGGAATGAACAGTACTCCAGATACAGAACAAGAATCAACAGGATTAGGAATTGATTGAAACTGGGCCACAAGGCAGAGGGAGAAAGACTGAGATGATTCTGGGACTTTGAGCTCGGGGAGCTAAAAATGTATGGCACAAGAGCACTTGGTTTAAGTGCTCCCTTATATATAAATTTCTTGTAGAACTTCACTCACTGGTACAGTCTCTAGCCCCTATAGTTCTGCATTATTTGCTATTTAAAACATTTATTTACTTGTGAGCTAATAGGGATACATGCTGCTGTTCTTTTTCTGGTTGGTCCTCCCATTCCACCTCAAAATAGAAATTGCTAACAGAAACACACATGCATACACATACACACACACACGCACAAAATGTGATTCAAAAAAATAATAAAAATCTGAAAATTGCAGGTATAAAAAATGTAAGCAAAATAGTTGAATGAGAGCATAAAATATTACTTGAGTGCAAATGTGGGATTTGCTGAAAAAGTGGTTTATTATGTTTATGATGCAATTGTTTCTTTAAAAGATCTAAAAAGAATGCATCTTAGGGTTAAAAGATCTTTCTGGGTTTTGTGTCCAGTGTCATTTAAAATTTAAATTTTAGTGACACCCAGAGAGTAGACTAATGAAAAGTAGCCTTTTGATACATTTTGGGATGAAATAAAGAGTACTCTTCCCATTGTTTGGTTTTTTGCAGATTTTTTTTTTAAGTGCTAGTATTGAAATCAGAGTTTAGTCCCCACTGGTTGGTTCAAGGAAGCATCTCATGATCGTAATGTTAGACAAATGTTTAAAATCTGCGCAAATCATATAATTAGAATAAAAGACTGTGCAATTGTCCTCTTATAATGAAAGAAGCATTCTTGATTGAAGCAAGAGAGCTTACAGAGAGAAGACTAATTTTTGGTTGTTTGACACGCAAGTCAGAGAATAAAAAAAAAGAGAGAATGAAAACCAAAATATAGCTTGGTCATATTTTCTGGATAGTTCTTTTCAGAGGCTGGGATTTTAACCTGCAGTAGCTTTTAATGTATTAGCAAGATGTTCTCCAGATAGAGTCAGCACTTTGCTCCATTGTTTAGTAGTTGATTCTTTTTCTAAAGCCTGTAATGAATAACAGCCTACTGTATTAGTTATATGTGTCAGAGCTTTCTTCTTGTAGCAGAAGGGGTAGTGCATTAAAATTTCGGTTTTGAGAGCAAATTTCAGCAAGAAGGATGATTACCAAATCAAGTTATAAAACACCATCCAAAGGATAAGTCTTTTATACTTTCATTAAAAATTTGTATTTTATCTGCCTCTCCCTCCCAATTTGGGGATTCACATTCCTATTTTCTTATATGCCTTTGTTGTTATTTTTGCTGTAACTGCAAGATAGGTAAAGTGAGTAAAGTTGAAATACTTTTAACTAAAAAAAGCATTCCAGTAGTGATTTGTTGTTTTTATTTCAGGTACATTATTGGAAAAGACATGGAATTTATTGCTAGATTTCTAGGTTATACTTAAGGAAATATAGTTTAACAGTGAAGACAGTGAAAACCTTTTGAACCTTAAGCTCAAAGGGAACAGTCTGTTTTCAGAAGTTACTTAGTTGGGCATCTAAACAGAATAGAATATTGTTTGGGAACCTATTATGTGAGGAAAAATTCAACTCAAGTAATGTTAGACTTTATGAAACTCGGTATCAAGTAGAATTAATCAGTGAAAGAGAATCTCAGTGCAAAAAAATTTGCTGAAGATTATGGGACAAGAGGTTAACTTCTTGAGTTAATGCCTTAATTTCCCTAAAGTTTAGTCTGTCATGGCAGACACCACTCCTTTAGGAGCTACATTTTGCTTTGAAAGGATAAGGTTCAGATTAATAAACCATGGTCACATCAACAATGGACTTTGGCTCAATTTGGATATCCCTTAGGATTGAAAGTGCATTGAACAGTCTTCAGTCATCCTATGTTCGTGTGTCCTTCAGGGGTGTAGTAATACACACTTAAAGCTAGTGACTAATTTAAAACACTTTTAAAAAGATAAGCTTTTAAAGTATAAAGTATTTTAGCATATAGACTTTAGCATTACAGGAAGCCTTAAAGTGTAAGGAGGGAAAAATATTTTTTTTACCAAAAATAAATAATGGGGATCCCTGGGTGGCGCAGCGGTTTAGCGCCTGCCTTTGGCCCAGGGCGTGATCCTGGAGACCCGGGATCGAATCCCACATCGGGCTCCCAATGCATGGAGCCTGCTCCTCCCTCTGCCTGTGTCTCTGCCCCTCTCTCTCTCTCTCTGTGACTATCATAAATAAATAAAAATTAAAAAAAATAATGTAATTACTATTCTAATTATGAAAATTATATATAGGGGGTGGGGGAGGAGCAGAGGAAGAGAGGGAAAGATAGAATCTCAAACAGGCCCCATGCCCAGCATGGAGCCTGACACAGGGCTCTATCCCACAACTGCAAGACCATGACCTGAGCCAAAATCCAGAGTCTCATGCCTGACTAAGTCACCCAGGTGCCCCCAAAACAATGTATTTTTATTGTAAACCTTCAAGTAATTTAGCAAATCAAAAATTGCCTACAGGCTCAGCACTCAGCTGTTAATATTTCATTGTGTGCAGTATTACTATTTTTGTAGAAATTAATGTGAGATTGTTCCAAAAGAACCAAGACTTTCCAGTTAAAAGGTCAGGGACAATTGTATGTGCATGTACTTGAAAATAGAAATAATTTTGCATCCTGATGCCAAACAAATACTGGAAAGTTTATGTTTTCTTGATAATTACAAGTGTAGCTTTCAGATAGAACTTTTTCAAATACTTTTTTTTTTTTAAGATTTTATTTGTTTATTCATGACAGACACACACAGAGAGAGAGGCAGAGACACAGGCAGAGGGAGAAGCAGGCTCCATGCAGGGAGCCTGACGTGGGACTCGATCCCGGGTCTCCAGGATCACGCCCTGGGCTGAAGGCAGGCGCTAAACCACTGAGCCACCGGGGCTACCCTCAAATACTTTTTTGTTAACCCCCACAACCTACCCTTTATACATGTATACCTTCAAAAAATTTGTTCCCTGATATTCTCAACTCAGGTATTTAGAGAATTAACTACCAGCCTATTAAATAGTTGCAGCTGTAGTAAACGTTATCCTGTTTGTGTTATTAGGCTGAAGTGAACTGAATTCCTTATTGACAAATAAAATGGTAGTGTAGGCTCCTTTCCTCTGGCATAATATAGAGTCTATCATGAATAGGGATTGACGTTTCTGTGGTAGCCAAATAAGATTTCTTAATGTACTTACTACAAGCAAGAAAGTAATATATTGGCCACTTTGCTTATTAAGTATCTTCCCAATGTGAATTATATACTGAAAGCAGGATAGAGAGAAGATAGGAATCATTTTTGAAAAAGTGTCCCCTGAATACTGATTTCTGAGAAGGTAGCTTTTCCATCTGGGAACAAAGGATGTCTCCTCATACCTTTGGCTGTTAGTCCTTATGTGATGCAAGATGAATTGGGAATGTCTTTAGCACTTGGGTATTTTAAAGATCTTAAGCAGTACATTTACTTGATTGGTTTGCTTCATTCTTGAAAGAGTTGTATGCATTAAGGACTTCATCAAATTGCATTGTATTTTGTGTGTTTCCTGTGCAGGCGTCTGCATTCAGGTGTAGGTAGTACTGTTTTCCAAGCCTAGAAAGGGCAGGGTACTCAGTTGCCTTTATAAAGGCAATTTCTTGGTTGACTGCGATTGAGTACAGAATTGTAATACTGAGGGCCTAATTTATAACAGAAAATGCAGGAGTGCAAACCTGTTAAACCTCTTATACATGTATAAATAAGGTAAACAATGGCAGATTAGCATGGAATATCATTTGATGTGAATAATCTTAAAAACAAATTTCCTTGGCCTGTGTCTGTTGTACCTGTTAACATAGAGAAAACTTGTAGAAATCTATGCATCATCTTTGAAATACAATAAAATCAGAGAGAAAAAGCAGAACGATGTGAGGCAGCTGCTGCTTGGATTGGCAGCCTATTTATAATCTGGGAGGCTCGTAGCTAGATTGCTGTGCTGTGTGCTGTGCTCTCACACATCAGATAGGAATGATGATTTGCGTGCATATGTGCGTGTGTTCCTACTCTCAGACTTTTAATTTTTCAGAAAAGGATTCCTTTTCCTGCATAGAAATGGAGCATGCTACAAAAAGCAGATTTTCTGAGTTCCAAATACTCAACAGTCTCTCCCCAAGACCTCTTGGGCACTTATCAGTACTGAGGGGAAAGACCTTTGGTGGGCTAGGTATTTAAAGATGTAAGGCCTTCTCAGCATTCTTCATGAGGCTGCCTCTGCTGAGTGAGTGAGTCATGTGGGACAGAATGTCGCATTTCACTACCTTTTGGCTATCTGTGCACGTTAGACAATAACGATTGCCAAGCCAACGCGTCTCAGGTTTTTTAATTACGGATTTAAATGCCCACAGGAGCTCTGCTCATATGTTAATTCCACTGTTTGACTTTAAAGGATTCTTTTTTTTTTTTTTTGCATTTTCTAATTCTGATTGTAAAAGGCAATCAGCCATTCAGTATGGAGACAGTTTACCACACAAACTTGTTTGAGGGGCAGGTAGGTATAGAAGAGGTAACTAAAGCTTATCCCTATTTTTATTCTGAAACGGGGAAAAATCCTCCTCAGTACTCTTCCTCAGTTTTTATTTTAAAAGGCCAAAATGAGGTATATTAATAAAAATAACCTTGACATTGTTTCTGCAAAGGATCGTAAAGCGTTGGGATGGCATTCTTAAGTACACGTATTGTCAGCTTTCAGGCACCTTGTGCTATGTACATCATAGATTGTCTGCAACTGAATTTTCTACCCAGGGCAGTTTTCCCCGAGGCATACTTTACTACAAAAACACTTCCTATGCCACAGAGCCTTGGGTGTTTCAGAACATTCTAATGGAATTTTAATTTTAAAACTCCGTCAAAACACAATTATAAAGATATATCGAACCTCAACAGCACTGACAATTTAAAAGCCAAATATAAAAGAATTTTGAATATTCTGATATTTTGATTTATCCTTAGTCCAGTTTGCTCACATAATCATGAATAATCACAAAGCTGACTTCCTCTGATGCCCCATCAGAGAAATAGAGAAAACAGGATACATTTAAATAAGTAACAAGGCATCATCTGGGATTTTCTTTGGCTTAAAGAACATTATTGGTGCCATGGCAAAATCTACTTTTGAATAAGGTCTGTAGATAATAGTATTGTATCAACGTTGATTTTCTGATTTTTTTCTTAACATTTTATTATGAAAAGATTCCAAACATAAAGTTGAAAGAAGTTTATAATGAACATCTGAACAGTCGTATACCCATTACCTATACTTGTTCCATCACACATCCGTCTTTTAATCTATCTTACTTATTAACAAAACAGTAGTAAAAACATATCATACCTGCAGTTTACTTGAAAATGGCTCAGGGAAAAAGTGTGTGTGTGTGTGTGTGTGTGTGTGTGTAGGGAGAGAGAAGAGAATAAAACAAATGTGGTAGAGTTGATATTTGAGAAGTCTGGGTGAAAGGTATACAGGTACTCTGTGCCATTAAACTTTTTTTATAAGCCAGAAATTATGTCAAAATGAAAATTTTAGAGAAAAATTAGATTATAAGAAAAACATAATTAATTGAATCAAAATGTCCTCGGATACCAAAGAATTGATTACTCCTCAGATAAAAGGATTTTTGTAGCTCAGAACTATAAATGGTTAGAGTTTTATTGTTGCCTTACCAGGAGGATGATATCACTACTAACTTAACCTGTTATGGAAGGTGTGGAGTTAGTGCTAAAATAGGAATAAAGGGGATATCTATTTCAATAGTAAGAATTTGACTTTTACCTAAAAACCAGCTGTAATGTTCACCTGCCAGTTGGTCATGTCTGAATGAGGAGGACACAGTAAGTTTGGGCAAAGAAAAAACTCAGTGGTGATAAGCCATAAAAACTCCTCCCATTTTTTTTTAAGATTTTATTTATTTATTCATGAGAGACACAGCGAGAGAGAGAGAGAGAGGGAGAGAAAGAGAGAGAGAGAGGCAGAGACACAGGCAGAGAGAGAAGCAGGCTCCATGCAGGGAGCCTGACGTGGGACTCGATCCTGGGTCTCCAGGATCATGCCCCAGGTTACAGGCAGCGCTAAACCGCTGAGCTACCGGGGCTGCCCACTCCTCCCATTTTTAATCTATGGTATAATATTGTACTCTATTGGGAGATGGAGAAAGTTTTAAAAAATAAACTTTATGGGATCCCTGGGTGGCGCAGCGGTTTAGCACCTGCCTTTGGCCCAGGGCGCGATCCTGGAGACCCGGGATCAAGTCCCACGTCGGGCTCCCGGTGCATGGAGCCTGCTTCTCCTTCTGCCTATGTCTCTGCCTGTCTCTCTCTCTCTCTCTCTCTCTCTGTGTGTGACTATCATAAATAAATAAAAATAAAAAAAAAATAAACTTTATATGTGTGCCTGAGAGAAAATTCTTACCCTTCAGCATACCCACATCCGTGTTCTCTCTTTCAGAGAAAACTCCTTTTGGGTAGGCAAGGTGTGCTTATATCCATAAAACGTTTATAACACCACTACATAGTTGATGAGTGTTATCTAATAATGACAGGATAAAAAAGCAAGAATGGAACAGCACAGCCTAATACTCATCTTGAACAGCTTCCTGTGAGGAATTATTTATTGGAAAGGATGGATGTTCAATAATAAGAGATGGCGGCTTTATAAACTAGCCTAAAAGTATAGGGAGTCATGGTGGTAGAGAACAGGGAGATTAAAGAATCATCAGACTTCTCCGAGAAGTCCCCAAGTCTTATACACGTAAATTAAAGCAGAGAGTAAAAAAATAGAGGCAAATCAGAACTGAGAGAGTTACATCAGAGAGAAATTTAATATTAAGTGAAAAGCAATGACAGGGCACCTGGGTGGCTCAGTGGTTGAGCATCTACCTTTGTCTCAGGTCATGATCCTGGGGTCCTGGGATCAAGTCCCGCATTAAGCTCCCTGCAGGGAGCCTGCTTCTCCCTCTGCCTGTCTCTGCCTCTCTGTGTGTCTCATGAATAAATAAAAATAAGTTCTTAAAAAAAAACAATGACTGGGGATCCCTGGGTGGCACAGCAGCTTAGCGCCTGCCTTTGGCCCAGGGCGCGATGCTGGAGACCCGGGATTGAATCCCACGTTGGGCTCCTGGTGCATGGAGCCTCCTTCTCCCTCTGCCTGTGTCTCTGCCTCCCTCTCTCTCTCTCTCTCTCTATGTGACTATCATAAATAAATAAATTAAAAAAAAAACAATGACAAACATTTTTTAATGGAAGAAAAGTGATGTTGCTTATTGATAAGTGGAAAGCACTTTAATGGGAGAAAGAGGTCTACTAATTAAAAGGAGAAGGAGAAAGGAAGAAAGGGATGTAGGGAGAGAGGAAGGAAGGGAGGGAAGATTCTGATAGTATAGATGAATAAGTGAAAGAATTAGAAAAACAAGAGAAGATAATTTAGTGGTAGGTAGATTTAAAGTGTTTATGTCTGGATCAAGGCATAAATTGGAAGGAAGAGAAAAAAAGCAGTCAGTATCCCAGTTGGCCCAATATATATAAAATCATGAAATTGGAAGGTATCCTCAGACACCACCTTGTCCTTGCTTTCACATTCAGTTGCACCTGAACCAGCATTTCCCAAACTGTGTTCCTTGGAACATTAGTGTTGTAACAGTGTTTAACAGATTTTCCATGCAAAAGGCATTCTGTAATAAGAAAATTTTAAGAAATGTTATATACTCTTTGCCTCTCAGATATTCTTAATGCACATTATCCATTGAAGATTCTGGAATTCTATAAGAAATTGTTTAACTGCATTTAACTTGATATTTAGCAAACTCCTTTCTAGGAACACACCTTCTCATACCTCAAGGGATACCACTGTTCCTGATTACACCGTTTGGGAATGCTGACCTAACCCTTGAGAGCAAGAGCGAGAGCGAGAGTGAGAACAGTTTTCCTCAATTTCCTCACCTGTTTTTGGAAATGGATTTTGGCACTTCCCAAATGTTAGTCTGGTTTCTGACATGTTGCCCAAATCCCTTCTGCTTAGGTCCTCTGCCTCTGTGCAGAATAGCCTTGTGCAGGACAGACTCACACGCTGTTCAGAGTGGGAAGGATCTGAGTATCAGCCCCTCTGTTGCCCCCCACCCCCATCCCCGTGAAGGCTAGGAAACCAGCAACGCTCACGCTTACACTGGGGCCTTTCTGCCTCACTTTTTTCTTTCCCAGACCAAATACTACAAATTCTTTTAATTTCTCCTCTGTTTATTTTCTCATCTTTTCTCTCATTTTTGTTACACTCAGCCTAGGTAAACTGTAGTAGAAACTAACAATGTGGTTTTAGTGTAAACTGTAGTAGAAACTAACAATGTGGTTTTGTTGTGCAATAGAAACATTATAGAATCATCTGCGTATGATGAATTTTTACTTTTTATGTCATTCTCTCATTTATTCCTCTTCTTTACAGCATTTGTGTCTCTTTAAAGAGCACATTGACTTCTGATTGTCTGTTTCACTAGCACACCTCACATGCACATGAGGGTCTTTTCCATTCCCAGTTAGCATGGTGCCTGCATTTTCTATTCTTGTGCTGTTTTTTTTTTTTTTCTTTTTTTTCCTCTCCTGAAGAATTCTTGAAATGTGAGCTCAAAGAAGATAGAGGTCTCTGCCTCTGGACTATTTTCTGTAGCACCTTCTGTGATGTGTGGCCCAGCATGATACCATTCACAGATTAACAACACTGATGGAGGTAGTGGTGTATGCTTGCTAATAGTTAAAATTTTAGTGGAGGTATTGCAAAAATCTAATGGTTCTTTCCATGTATTTGAAATGCTTAGTTTAGGGATCATCTTTTTAAATTATGATTATCATGGATTTGGTACATCAGCATTCAAAGCAGGTTACCTTTGGTTTTGGAGTCTGTACACTTGATGCAAGTCCTAAAAGCTTAAGATACAGGGAACTTGGAGTCATGTTCATATTAGAAATTTCATAACTTGTGGAGATAAATAGGACCAAAGAGAATATTATTTTATATTCTAGATCATCAAATGGTGTTAGAAACACAGGGAACAGAAAAAGTGAAAGTGGAGCCAGTTGTGTTGAGGGCCCGCTTTAAAAGACATGGCGGTAATACACACGCCCCGTGAGACTCTCGCCCACTGCATATGTACAAGGTGCTTCCTTCCTGCTGCTGCATGAAGACCAATCGAACAATGTCAGAGCCACCTCTCCTGCTCCTTGGTGGCAGTTCTAATGAAAAATTGGTTTGCTGCAGGATATCAGCAGCCACTTAAGGGAATTCTAGTATTGTCCCCAAACATGTCACAGGATCTTACTCTGCAGATGCAATATGTGTGAATGAAATGCCATGTCTGGGAATGTCAACAGGGAACAAAAGGAGACATTAGGAAATGACTCCTCTGATGCCACAGAATAGGGATCAGATCCAAGAAAAAGTAATCCTGTTGGCAATTAGAGTATTTTTGAAGGGCAGAGTTGCCTATTTACTGGTAGTAAATAGCCAGGATGAATAAAATGGAGTCATGGAAAACCTGCTTTCACTAGAGTCTCTTTGCTTTTTGGAGTTGGCCTGAGTTCCTATTATTCATGTCAAGCCATGTCTTCAAACTGATGACCAAATAAAGGGAGTTAAAACATTGAAAATGCTGGTCTTCCCTTGAAGGACAAGGATTTAAGAGGCTGTGACGAGAGCTAAGATTATTAGGAACTCCGGAAGTCAAGTGTGTGCTGGGTTTCCCACTGCTGCTGGTTACGGGGTCCTTTTCTGCTTTGGAGGTGTAACTTACAGTTTACTTGCTTCTATAGTTCAGTGTTGTGCTATCTGTTTTAGAGCATAGCTGCTGTTTAACTCTCAAGCAGAAATACAGAAACAAAGGAGCCAGTCAAATCCAGACTTACGGGACTCCATTTCATTGCTAAGACTGGAATGTAGTCTAACTGCCTAAGAAGTTAATTCAAAAGCAAAGCATTTAGATCTTGAAAAAAATTTGTTTCAAGTGGATTGAGTACAATTTATAGCATCAGTAAGAGCATGATACTTTGTAATACCAACTCCAGAACTTATTCAGGAGTATGACAGTGTCTTTAAATTTCTCTGATCCCTACTTTAGGCAGACTTTGCCTGGATTGGCTATATATGGGTGCTGTGTGGGCCTGGTTTAATTCTACTTAGTTTATAAAGGTCATCTTACTTTTTTGGCATGGCATGCATATTTACCAATAAAAGCTTCTAGGCTAATTTAGATCTCAAATGAAAAAAAATTAAGATTGATTTGATGTGATGCTTAATTTTGGTATGACTTTATTTGAAACTCAGAGCACAAACTCATCAAAAAGTGCCTTTACTGCCAAGTTCAAAAGCTGACAGTCTTTTCTCCTGTCTCCTGGAAAGCATTAAAAAGCAGATCTCTCTTTTCCTCTTCAAAGAAGATAAAGCAAAAACCGATAACTGAGAAGTTAGCATCCACAAAAGTTCAAAAATAGAGTATGCGAGTTTCAAAGGCTCCAAATTAAAAACAAAAACAAAACAAAATACCCAAGTAGATTAAATTTCCAGAATGAGAAGGGCTTATTTTATTCTTTCTTTTTCTTGCCTTATTTTTGACCAACTGAGTTTGTCTTTAAATACCATTTTAGCTTCTTACATGATTTGTGTGTTCTTGCTGCTTACAGTGATGATACATTGATTTTGTCATAAAGTCTTGCACTGGGTTGCATTGCTCTGAGATGTTATTTTAGAAATTGGTGATGTGCATCTGTGAGATCGTGTCATGGTATGCAGTAAGCAGTGCCATTAAGCGGGTTATTACCATCTGCTCCTACCTGCAGTCATTCTCAGTACAGCATCATCATTTTTTTCCCTACAAACATCAATTGTTGTCTGTTTTCTTTTTCTAATATAATTTGGTGTCCATTTCAGGATTTTACTCATATTTGCCAAATTGTCTATTGCCAAGTCATGTGATACATATTTATAATTGTACGGAATCCCTTCCATAAGAAAATGAGTCAAATAGGTTAGTGAGATTTTAAAGGCATTTGAATGGACACATAAATTAAATTATGCACAGACAGCTATTTCAGGATAGCTGTTTTCTCTGAATTGACAAGAGATGAAGTCCTCAAACAATTTTCTTTCAATTTTAGGAAGGTTCCTTTCTTTTCCGCTATAGGTTGCCCAGCTGTCCCAGTACATCAGAGGCTAAATGGTAATAGTATGTGTTCTTCTGAAGGTGGTGATGTACTTGAAGCCAGATCTTGAGGATGCCCAACCATCAGGTCATAGGGCATTCTGGAAAAGTACATTTTGATTCTCTTATAAGGGAGCTTTTGAAGCATAGGATTCATTTTTTTAATCCCTACACTTAGAGTTATGAATTTAACCAGAGTAGTGAATTTTCCTTTTTGTACCAGTTGAGATTACAAAATTGAAAACGAAAAGTATAATAACATGCAATTTGGACAGCCGATTGCATTGTACTTTGCTATTTGATAGTCTTTTCTATTGAATCCTGCCTTATTTTTAAGGAAAAGATTAGTTTTTCCTGTCAGTCTGCATATTTATAATTAACAGTTTTGAGGGACAAAACCATTGGCATTTTGATTTGTGTAATCTTTGTTAATATTATAGAAATTAGAAAGAAAACATTGTAGTGAATAAAGATAATGATCTCTTTCTCAGTTTGTGTGTGTGTGTGTGTGTGTGTGTGTGTGTGTTTTAGAGAAAATCCTGAAGTGTTTCTTATTAATTTAGAGTTCTTCATTGTCAGGGATTTTAGCTTACCAAATAGCTTCATGGAGCCCCTCCACCACTGCAGGTAAACAGAATATCCTCTGTCCATACGCACAGGCAAGAAAAGAGTATGTCCAACTACTGTCAGCAGTAGTGGTCTGCACTCTTGTTAGCTTTAGTATATACTCTGATATCTCCTATATCTTGACTCATTCTGAGTTTTGCTAAAATCTCATTTTTCATTGTACTAGAGGTATGAGAAGATAGCAGATGTATCCTGTAAAAATCAACAGGTATACATTTTCATGAATTGAAATTTTAGTTTCTTTTTCTCTACATGTTTATTTAATTTTATTTTTGCTGACTTTTGTAGGCAACATGATATTTCAACTCTAAATACTTTAGGACTTATCTCCAACATGGCCACAGTATTGCACTTAGGACATTTAACATTGCTACAGGGGCTCCTGGATGGCTTAGTTGTGAGTTCAAGCCCCATATTGGGCCTGGAGCCTACTTAAAAAAATTTCCAATCCATTGTTTATACTTTTGTAAAATTTGATAAAATGAATCCACTAGAGAAAAGAAACTTTAAAAATAGTTTATATAATACAAAGTATCTTATTAGAGTTAACAGACACAAGGTTATTTTGTCACATTTTTATAGACATTTATAAATGTTTACTATCAGTTTTTGTTCTTAATTACCTTACCACATATCAATAACAGTTTACAGATGAGCAGGAGTCATGGACTGTACTTTTGGGTAGCTCTAATCTCTGTATTTACATTTCCCTAGGAGGCAACCATTATGTTCTCTAAAAGCCTTTTTACTTTTAATCCAGGATCTAATCAAGAATCACACATTGCATTTGATTGCTGTTTCTCTTAGATATTTAACCTACAACAGTTCCATGGCCTTTTGCGGGGGGCAGGAGGTGGGGGCAATAGATGGGAATGTTTCATTTGTTGACATTTATGAAGAGTCCAGGCCAGTTGCAATGCTGGTCGTTTCTTCATGATTAAATCATTATTATTATTATTATTATTATTATTATTATTATTATTATTATTATTGGTAGGAGTACTGCTTAGAATACATTGTGCCTTCATCACAGCGGGCACATCATGTCCATTTGCCATTAGTCATTCGTGATCATTGGTTGGAATAGTGTCTGTTTAGTTATTTAAGTGCTCTAGATCTGCATTCTAGATGATAGAATCATATAATTGCTCTGTTCAGTTTAACAAGCATCTGTGAGAGCTACCAGCTTCCAAGCAATGGACTGCAAAAGTGAAACCTAGACTTCCTTGTTCCCAAGGCACAGACAGCATTGAGGAGACAGATGTTTAAACTACAAACTGAAGGATCATGATACATATCATCGTAGAGTTATAAGCAGGGTGTTCTGCACATACAGAGAAAGGAGATAGTAATCCTGAGTAGGGGATTAGGAAAGGGCTTGTGTTAAAAATGGTGTTTGTTCTGGGTCTTCAAGAATGGATAAGGTTTGGACAGGTAGAGAAGGTGCTGGGTGGAAGGGAGGGAATAATTTAAGCAAAAGTGCAGAGGCAAGAAAAAGCAATTCAGGTTCCAGAAATAATGAATAGTTCAGAGTAGTTGAAGGAATGGATATAGTGGGAGATGAAATACAATTGTTAGGGGCCTTTAATGCTTCACCTAGGAGTTTAGGCTTTATTTCATAGTTACTAGGGAGAAGACATGGGAAATTTTAAGCAGAGAAATGACATGGTGTGAGATCTCCTTTTTGAGAAAGACTGTTCTATCAGCAAAGGGATCTATCTGCTTTTAGATGGGACAGATACCGTTTAGGAAGATGTTATAAATTGTCCTGGTAAGAGGCCTGAATTACAGTAGTGGGACAGAAGTACAAAACTGTGCAAGAACTAATTAAATGTAAAGATTGAGGGGGAGGATGGAGTGAACATGCCTAGGACTCCCAGCTTGAGCTCTTAGGGGGTTTATATTAAGATAGGAAACTGCAAGAGGGGGAAAACAATGATATGTTTCATCTTGCGCTGTCAGTGAGGCATTAAGATAGAAATGTCTGTCATACAATTAGAAGAGGGTTCCAAGAGAGACCAGAGCTAGAGATAGATTTGACTCCTTCTATGTCCCAGGCACTGTGGTAGGTACTTTATATAGTGTTATATCATTTAATTATCACAACAGCTGTGAAACACATACTATTAGCCCCATTTAAGAGGTGAGTAAACTGAGACTGAAGTTAATTAATTTGCCTGAAGCCAGCTAGTCATACAGGCCAGAATTCTTTCCATGTGGTCTTCCATTGTTCATGGAGATAATTGCAGCATTGAGATGGACTGTAGTTACCCAGTGAATAAGTATAGAGAAGGAAAGAAGGGGACCTGGGCTAGGAACTTAAAAAGCATCTGAATATAAGATCTAAATTTAAAAGAGCTTTAAGTGCCTTGGGAAAGAGAATCAAGACAATAATGACAGATGAGCAGAGGGTTCCAGGAAGAGCATGGTTCATTGTATAGTTGCACAGAGGTCAAGAAAGACAGAGGTAGCATTTGAGGGAAATTGATAGATGATCACATAAGGGTAAATAGAAGGTGGAGGTAAACACAGCATAAACTCAGGCTCCAGTGTAATGAGCAGCTCAGGATTAGGGATTGTCAGGGTTAAAGGGAAGAGGAGGTCTAATGCAAGGGAGGGAACATAATACAGTTAGTTTACAATGGATCCCAAGATGCATAGGAAGTGCTGAAGCCATGATTGGCTGATAGTCTGGAAGGCTGTACAAAGTGAAGGACCTAGACTGTGCACCTTTCTTCTAATTTTTGTGTATAAAGTTTAAAAATTAATGTTATACTACGGGCACCTGGGTGGCTCAGTCGGTTAAGTGTCTGACTCTTGGTTTAGGCTCAGGTCATGATCTTAGGGTGCTGGGATCAAGCCCCACCTGGGGCTCTGTGCTGGGCGTGGAGTTGGTTTAGGATTCTCCTTCTCACTCTGCCCTTCCCCCTGCTTGTGTGCGCATGCTCACATGGGCACGTGTGTGTGTGTGTGTGCGCGCGCGCACGCGCGCACGCTTTCTCAAATGAATAAATTAATAAATAAATCTTTTAAAAAATTAATGTTATACTAGAGAAGCTTTTGGTCTTCCTGTTTTGATGGGTTGCTTTAAAATTAAAAGAAGGCAAGAATTAATAGTAATTCCTTTATTTTTGAAGTCAGTAAATAAAACTGCTCTAAAACTGCTCTAAAACTCCCCTCTGCCAAACTCATGGACATCCACATTTTTTGCTTTGGGGAAATTTTGTTAGCTAAAGACATTGCCTGAAATAACATCTTTATTCTGCAGAAGTCAGAAAAGAAAGAGGCTCTCAGCCAAAACTCTTTCATGAATTTAGAAATGAAAAGCAATGTTTAGTACCAAGTGAGAGATGTCATGAAATACTAGACTTTAAGAGCCAGAAGATATCTTAGAAATCTCCAGTCTTCTTATTTCAACAATGGGTTCATTGAATGTGTCTTGAACACCCTATCACTAGCTAGGCTGAAAAGTGAAGTTACCAGTTAAAACAGTCCATTCTTGTCCTCAAGGAGCTCCAAGTCCAGTGGGAAGTTCAAAGCACCCAGTAACTCCGTTAAGAAATTTAGTGAAGCTGCTTAAATATTTGTTAAATGAATGAAAAGATCCATATTTTAATTGATTTCTTCAGGCCACATGGTTTTCAAATTAAGTGATTATATAATCTAATATAGCTATCACATGCTTTCCTAATGAAATTAATATTTAAAAAACAAATTTAGCAATGAGGGGGAAAGAGAACAATAATTTAGTGGATACCCATTTTTTTAGGTGCTCTACTTATTGCACACTTCACTTTCACCTCTCACAAAAGAGAAGGAGAGAGTTTTTTTATACAGAAAAGACTTGAACATGCTTATTTATAGTTGGAGGGGAAAGGAGCCAGTGAAGAGAGAGATACTGTACACTGTCTGGTTACTTTCACTGCTCCAGCAGCTAGCAGGTCAGCCTTACAAATCAACTAATCGTTATAAACCACCCCCCACCCTGCCCTGGGTTAGGGTGGGAAGCTAGTTAAGGGAGGGAGATGGTAAACTTCCAAGATAAAGGGAAGAGAGAGATACAAACATACATTTATTTTGATTTCTTGTTCTCTAATTCCATGGGCCAAGGCTTTGCACGCTGGCTTAAGAAATCTGCTATTTGTTCTTCCAGTGCCAAGAGTATTTTTATTTTTGTTTTACGATTATTGCTGACTTGCAGTATTATAAATTACCGAAAGATGAGACCCCCCCAAAAAATACTCCAAAGTCAAATATAATTTAATTTTGAGTTATCTACCCCACTATTCCCAGCACTGTTGTAAAGCAGAAAAGAATGTAGATATTAGAGTAGAAAACAAAGATTTGAGTCCTGTTTCTGTCATGTAGCAGTGTAATTTTGGACAAATCATTAAATCTCCTTGAGCTTCACTTTAGTCTTCTTTAAAATAAATAGCTTCCCAGGATTTTTGTGAGGTACAAATAACATGTATTTAAAAGAAAAGGTTTTGTAAACTATAATGTCAGTTATATTTACAGGATGCTGACATTTTTTAAATAGCTGTATATCTGGGACTGGTACTATACCTGTTCCCAGATGACTTAATCACTGAATTATTAAATCTCCATTATTAATTTTCCTTACAAATACTCAAGAGTCTGCTTTATGGATATGGGTATAAATCTCAAGAAAGCATAGTTTTTGTTTTAAAAGGTTATTCTTATTCCTGGAACTAACTCTCAAATCAGATGTAATTTTTTCCATGTTAGTAAGTAATTTATTGTTAAGTGACTAAATGAATGTTCCTCATACATCTCCAGATTTTTTGATTCTGGACTAGAAGTAGGAATGATCTCTTATTGAAAGCTGACCAAATTAGGATATTTATTTAGTGAGAATGCTGAAGTCTAAAATGACTCATTGTAAAACTGAACTTCTTTCCCCAGATTATAGTGACTGATGGTCCATCTCTACTTTCAAAGAAACCCTGAGTAGCTAATTGTATAGCCCAGAAAAATGCAAGGTGGTAGAAGAGTTACACTAGATGAAATACGCTTATCATCAGGGGTCACACATTCTGGGTCAAAAGACAAACACATGCATTTAAAACATTTAATAAGGAGAATCCTTACTGTATGGTGGATAAGAGCATGGCCTCTGGGGGCACCTGGGTAGCTCAGTGGTTGAGCATCTGCTTTTGACTCAGGTCGTGATCCCGGGGTCCTGGAATCGAGGACCCTCTGCCTACGTCTCTGCCTCTCTCTCTGTGTCTCTCATGAATAAATAAAAATTTTAAAATCTCTTAAAAAAAAAAAAAAAAAAAGCCTGGGCTCTGGAACCAGACTGCATGGAGTTAGAATACTGCTTTCTGGCTCTGCCACTTACTACCTTTGGAACCTGGGAAAGTTACTTAACTTTTCTGTGCTTCAGTTACTCCATCTGTAAAATTATATACTAACAGTACTATCTTACAAGAATAGCTTTGCAGATTAAATTATATAATACATAGCTAATGTGCTTAGAACTGTGCCTGCTAGTAAGCACTCTATAAATGTTTCAGCTCCTTTTACTGTTAAATGCTTAGATGTTAAATTGTCAGATTCATATTCAGACATTTGGTTCCACAGATCATTCTAGGCAGGTAAAGTGAAGGAAAGTTTGATGGAGGAGGTGGGACTAATTAGAACCCTCAACGGAATAAACAGAGACAGAGGAGTGAAAGAGAAGGGTACTTTAGGCCCAGGAACCATCATCAACAAAAGCTTCAGAATGGGAGCCAGTTTGTTAAATTCACTGAGCTGGGAAGAGATGGATCTTATTGAATGATCTAATTAAGATGGAGGGAAAATATTAGTCAAATCAGTGATGGAATGAGAGTGGATAAGGTAGATAAGATTATTAGGCTGAAAGTAGCATTTTCCACTTTGCATTCACATTTATTCACTTAAAATTCACTCTTGTTTATATATTTATGTAAGAGAAATAAACACTATGTTATTATTGTTACTATTCATAGTTTCCTTTTACAAATAGGTATCCTGGAACTCAGAGAGGTGTAACTTGTCCAGCAGCATAAGGTTTTCATACTCCAAACCCAGCACCATTTCATCATATCTTACTGTTTCTTTTCCTTTACTAGATACACAGGTAGATTTGACAGTCAGCCTTGCCAGTCAAGGGAAGATCTTTCCCCATCTTCTACCTTTTGACCCATGGAGTATCTTTTAGGCCATTGACATTTTTCTAGTGAAGCAAATCTGGGTCAAGATAGGATATATCACCCAATTCCTGACTCCATCAGGAAAGAAAGAGAGGAGTTTAGATTAAATTTAGCTAATCTTTTCAGAACACAGGCTATATAAATAAGATTCATAGTGACCCAGGCATGCTTTACAATATGGAATTCTGTATACTTTCTTTACTAAGGCCACACATGCATACACAGACACATACATACAAAGGAGAATTTCCATGTCCTTGAAGATCCCACAAATCCTGCTAAATTTGATTGGATTATCGTCTAAGCATTATTATGTATTATTAGTCTAATATTGGCATGGTAGAGTATAAGGAGGAGATGTGTAAACAAATACACAATGCAAGGGAAGATGCCAAAATCTTTAAAAAATTAACATTTTCACTTTGAAGATGGAATACTTTGCAGGCTACTTTTCTGAACTTCACTTTATGTTAATTCCTACCTACCAATGAGTAGATGAACAGTGAACACATTTTACTGGAAGTTCCTGTATGCTCTTACCTAGAGGATGATAATTCTAAGTGCAAAAGAAGTAGTTGAAGCAGATGTGCTATTAGGCAGGTAAATAACATAGTAACACTGATCACTGTGCTAGGACCTGTACCTTATGAGAGAGTCTGATGTTCCACTGAGGAACAAAGTGGAGAAACCCATTATGCTGAGATTTGCAAATAATAAAAATAAGTCACATTTGTGGAAATTAAAGATTATTTCCATTGTTAGGTTATGGGAAGGGTACACATTTTTTCCTCATCAATTTTTGGTTTAAATTATTTAACTAAATCAAAATTATGATGGATTTAATATGTTAGTGGTTTATTTTTAATGTGAAGAAAATTTACAGTAAACTATGATAAAAAGTAGTTGTAAGTATCTTCTGCAAGGTGCCACCAATTCCTGAATTCAGAGCTCTTCCTGGGCTCCTTGAAAGCCCAGGTCCCTTCATCTCTTAGAATCTCATCATGTTACTTGACATGTTCTTGATAGATAAGACATTCACATTACATAGTAATAAGGAGAGAAATCACTCTTGATTAGTTACTCCATATGTAAGTGTTTTTGTAACAGAAAATCATCTGTAGATCATTGCAAGATAGCTTTAAAGATTAAAACTTTAAATAACTTTAAATAAACCTATTAAATAAATAATAGGTATTATTTTTTAAAAATTGTTATTGACTGGATGTTGTTTTGAATTTGACTGCTTTTTTCTGAGATCTGAAAATAAATTATTAGTTTACATTGATTAATATTTTATGTCTTTGAAGGAAAGAATAGAAATATTATTCCCTTCTAAGTGAGGATCGCTCATCTTAAAATATTTTTTGTGTCATTTTTATTGTAGACAAGTTTACCACAACCTCTTATAATGGGCATTCAAGATAGTACACTTATTAATACAACTGTATATTTTATTTATTTTATTTTTTTAACTGTATATTTTAAAACAAGGTATTTAAAAAAAAATAAATAAAAAATAAAACAAGGTATTTGAGCAATTGAATAGATTATAGTAACCTGTAGTCAACTAGATTCAGTTGAAATCTCACTGATCCCACTAGATGGCGTTAATTCATTAAGTGATAACTCCATCCTCTTAACAGGCAGACAGTTGCCTCTGGTTGAACTGATCATGAGTATCTTTAGAGGTTTAGTGTTAGGGGTACGTTCTTAGACTCCTTGCTATTTATATAGAGTGATTTGTTGAGGTAATTTGCATATATCAGGAAGAACAGAAGGCTAAGGGCAGATTTATTCAAACTAAAAAACTGTAATCTACAGTATTTTATTAGGTGCTTGTTAATTCTAGCTTTGACTTAGCTTTTGCCCTAATTGTATATATCCTGCTGAAAGATTATGAACTTACTATTCTCTCATAGTTTATTACCCTGTTATCATACTTCTTATTTGGGCTTCAGTGTTGGAAAACTGCAAGTGGGAAGCAGCTGCTTCTTAAAGCTCAGAGTTTAAACATTTAATTTTAAAATCATTTGGTTCTTATTTATAGGAAAAGGATCAACAATGATCCATTGTAGGTCATTCTGGTTTTTTAGTCATAAATGTAAAATAAAATGAACATCCCAATTCTTTAATTCTTTCTTGTCTGAACTTGAATTATTTATTATCTATAAAGACCTTTTTATGCTATATATTAGTCCATTTTCAACGTTTAAAAATTGTGCTCTACTGCAGTCATTTGTAGGCTCTAAATTATTAAGCTATTTTATGTTTTATTTCTTTCTCAAGAGTTCTGAAGTGAAAATTTTTAAAGAAATGATGAATATATTTCACATGCAAAAAAGTCGTTCCACATTTCATTAGAAGTGATTTTTTTTCTTTATGATCAGATTCATACAGCTAGAGTAAAATTGTTTGAAAATTGATGGGATGATCTATCTTGAGCCATAGAGGCTTAATTGTGCTACAAATATTATTATTTTATTCATTGCCCATGGGGAGTAAGTGGTTGGTGCTGATGGTTCCCTTAATGTTTATTTAACTATTGCAGTGTGAGACAGTTCACATTTCTTAGTTAAAAAGATTGCCGATAGTTTCATTCACTAGATGTAATAAAAAGCCAAGAACAATCAAGGTCTTTTGCCAGTACAGACAGAATGACCAGTTTTTTTTTTAATTTATTTTTTTTTTAATTTTTATTTATTTATGATAGTCACAGAGAGAGAGAGAGGCAGAGACATAGGCAGAGGGAGAAGCAAGCTCCATGCACCCGGAGCCCGACGTGGGACTCGATCCCGGGTCTCCAGGATTGCGCCCTGGGCCAAAGGCAGGCGCCAAACCGCTACGCCGCCCAGGGATCCCAGAATGACAGTTTTATAAGTCAGAACAGGGAAGTCTGACTATTTGGTGCCCATTAATCAAATTAATATCTCAAATGAAGGCAGCCTGGGTGGTTCAGGTTTAGCGCCCTCTTTGGTCTGGGGCATGATCCTCGAGACCAGGGATCGAGTCCTGCGTCTGGTTCCCCCCACCCCCCCGCCCCCTGTGGAGCCTGCTTTTCTCTCTGCCTGTGTCTCTGCACCTCTCTCTCTCTCTCTGTGTCTTTCATGAATAAATAAATATTTAAAAAAT
This sequence comes from Canis aureus, assembly GCF_053574225.1. Classification (NCBI taxonomy): domain Eukaryota; kingdom Metazoa; phylum Chordata; class Mammalia; order Carnivora; family Canidae; genus Canis; species Canis aureus. The sequence goes on along the minus strand of NC_135631.1, from coordinate 12,572,650 downwards.
ACATATCTCAAGTGAGGATTTTGCTTTTTTTTTTTAGGATCTGAGAAAGCTTAAACCAAAAAATAGCAACAGCTTAAAGTTATCTTAGGAATGTAGTATAAACAAGACATAACTTTTTGTGACTTACGAAAATAAGCTCATTTCTTTCTAATCATACCTTATGCACATATTTGTACTTAGGCAGGTCATACACGCATGTATTAAAATTTAGCTGCATAATCTCATTTTCCATATTCAGAGAAGTTTCTGATGACAGAGATATCCTGTTGTAAAGGGGCAAAGTAGGCATTGTTGCATAGCACTTTAGTTCATCTACTTGCCTGTGTTTCTTTTTGGAAGTAGACATAAAAAGAAGAAATTTTGAGTGTATGCAGGTGTATGAGAATAGTGAAAGAGAGGGAGAGGTCTTTTTTAGGAGACATTAATTCTGTTTTACAAACAGATCTCTGAGTGAGAAGTCCCATAGTCTTGAGGAGTTTAATGGAATGCTCTCCAATCCTGGCAGGATATAGCACTCATCCACAGTAGAACTTAAGTACTCTAACAAAATAAATACTTCTGTGTCCTGCAAACCAAAATGAAGGAAAATGAGCTTCTGTTGGATAAGAGGTCAAATGAGCACAATTCTTTAAAACTGTTGTGTTGAAGAAAATGATCTAAGATTTCTGTTGTAGCCATGGATCAAATATTTTAGTTTATGAAATGTCATCACTTACGTGTTTTAAGTAGCTTTTAATATAATCTTGTAACAAGGATTTCTTTCTCCTCTGTCCCTCACCCCCAATATCTCTTCTTTCTTTTTTCTGTTTATTGAGGTACAGTTGACAAATGGCACTAAATTAATTTCTTTTTTCTTGCCTATTAAAAGTGAAATCCTTTTTTCTTAAGTCAAAAATAGAGGGGTTTTTTGCTGTGTCCGAGACACCTCAGCTTGAAACAGTCTGTTGTACAGCAGCACCATCTACAAAGTCAGACTGAGAACATTGACTGTTGTTAAGATTTCTTTTGCATTGAGGTATTTGATTTTTATGAAGATAAAATCTGATGAAATTTCTTACCATATAAGTCATTTGGTGATATTAAGAATGTAAGGAAGATAAATTTTTTAAAATTTACGTGAAACGGTAAGAAAAAGGGAGGGGAGAACTTTAATCATTGGTATGTCTTTTTAATTTTCTACTTTGTGACTCCATTAAAAAAAGAAACCAACTCTGTAATTTTGAAGCAGAGATTCTGAAATTACCACTTTTCTAAAAATACCACTTACAGCTGAAACTTAATATATCTAAGCATTTTAGTTCTGGGGATGATACATATTTTCATAAAGATGTATTTCCAAATGGAAATAGCACTGAGGCTTCTGAAATAGGGAACCTTTCCAAAACAGGCTTGTGGTTGCCTGGGTGAGGAATATTAGGTTGCAACACTCAAAAAGGAAATCCTGGCATAGGAAGCAATTGATGAAGGGCAAATATCCAGAGTCTAATGAAGCTTTTAAAGGGGCTTGTGTGGGCCTGCATGCCAGCCCTCGCCAGTACCTCTCAAATTGAAAACCATGTACTCCGTAGTGTGCTGAGCCATGCTTGTGCTTCCATCTTTGCTTCTGTTCTACATAATATATCATTCTTATTTTTAATCTTCTATAAGTACTAGTCATCATCCTAGTGAGAATTGCAGCCTTTCCTCACTCTGCCCTTCGTGAACATGTCATTATAATAAGGGCAGCAGGGCAGCTTTATGGTGTTTTAAAAATCAAGTTCGTCAGCATCTTCAGACCCTCAGTTTATTATTTAGTGTCATTATCAGGACTAGGAATACTGAATATTTTATCACTCTAATTTTATGAAAGATTTTCTCCTTTTTCTTTGAGCACAGTCAGGGGCAGAGAGGTATATTATCCTCATTTTGTAACAGAGAAAACTAATACTGAAAAGAGGCTGAGTGAAGAAGACTGGAGTCACATAGATGGGGTGAAAGGAAAACCAGCATCCTGGTTTGTAAATTCTTTTGCTTTTAGTGCAAGCTTTTTCATTGTATGATGGCGGAAGTACAATGGAGGTACCGTGTGTTCTGGGCTATTCTTGTTTAAATGGAACTCTTTATATACAGATTTTCTTTTCAAAACAAAAAACATCTGAGTTATAAAAACATTCGACCAAGGAAATTATTCTGGCCGTTTTTACAACCTTCTCCTATCTCAGAATCTTTCAAAATAACTTTTAATTGGGTTTATGCCATTTGGGGGAAGAAGAAAAAGTCACAGGAACAAATTTACCTAATTGTGCAAATCCAAGAGTTGAAACTCATAGTATCCAAGTTTTAGTAAAATTTCTGTAGCAGATACATATTTATTAAACTAATTCATTTTAATGAATTTAACTTGACCTGTGTTTTATTTTATTTTTATTTTTTTATGATAGTCACACAGAGAGAGAGACAGAGACAGAGACACAGGCAGAGGGAGAAACAGGCTCCATGCACCAGGAGCCTGACGTGGGATTCGATCCCGGGTCTCTAGGATCGCGCCCTGGGCCAAAGGCAGGCGCTAAACCGCTGCGCCACCCAGGGGTCCCCTTGACCTGTGTTTTAAATCAAAAGATACTATCAATCTACTTAATGTCAAGAGTATTAAGGAGTTTTGTTTTGGGGACTTCCATGTTTATAAGTATGGAAATTTGACTTTTGGGGAAGAAGAGACCTCTCTTCTGAAGTAGGAACTCTGCTAAGGGCATTCAGAGGAGGGCTGTAAACTCCTTGAAGTATTTGCAAAACATAAGTATGTGCTCATGCACATATGGCATTTTGGGGGGTAGGCTCCATAGTTCTTCATTATAACCTTAAAATACCCCTCTCCCCAGTAGTAAGATCCATGATCTAAATCAATTCTTTTGTAAGGTTTGAATAATGAAACATTTTATTTTTCCTCTAAGATATAGAGTACATTTTTTCAAAATAGTGCTTTAATAGCCAGGAGTGTTTGCTGAGGATTGTTCTCAAATAAATCATAATTTATAAATGGTAAGAGATATGGTGGTTTACTCTTGCATTCCATTGGAAAGTTAATAAATTTCACAAGTTGTAGTAAGTACAGATTACAAATTAGTTCCTTTCTGAAACATTAGCCATTTCACAATTATTTTGAGGACTAAGCACTCTAGTTATAAAAGCCAAATATAGAAATGAATCTTGAGGATGGAGCAAAGGAAAAAGTCGCTCAAAGGAGCTCAACTCACCATTAAAACCCAGCCAGTGTGCCAGATTGTAATGATTTAAATCACTAATGAAATTCATGTTATTTGAGAAGGATTTTTTTTAACATTAAGTGAGGTAGTAATTTTCCAGTAGTCAAATTTAATGAAAACATTTACTCATGTAAATTGGAGCTTTATTTTTATATATTAGTTTTACTGTTTTATTTGTTTTTACTAAAAATAGTCACTCTTTTCTTTATATTTGCTCATGAAATCTTTCAGAACCACTTCTAGAAATGGCATCATTTTGCCATAAGTATTTTGTTTTCTCCCCCATCTAGTTTTTATGAAGTAGTGCTAACTCTGCCTTAATTTGATTTGGCATCCCTGCAATTGAACATTTGTAAGTATCGTGTATTATGGCCCATCTGGGTTGTCATAGAAACCAAAGACCTCCATCCTCTTCCCTCTAGTTAAAAATGGAATGCAAACAGGGCTTCAAAGTGACGTTTTTCTAGTACGAGTGACAGCCCTGTGAAGTGCAGAACAGAAAGGTTTCTTATTGGTTTTATTCTCCCATGGCCTATCGTACCAGTTAACTCTGATGCGCAGCTTTTCTCTTGAAAACCTGGCAAGATACTAATGGAATTTTTAAAATGTAAGCATCAGGGGGGAAAAAAGAATGCAGTTAATCCTCTTCCTGCTCTTTTCTTACACAAAAATGCGGTGTTGGCTAGCAGTGTTTTTGTTTTCTTCTCTGTGTTATTAGCTGGTCTGTTGAAGCTGTGGGACACGTGGCAGAAGCATGGATTAGTCACCACAACTGTGGCTTTCATTATTAGTCTTGTTATTTATTTCTCAGGTCAGGTAAATGTGGTTTTCTCTCATTAGAACTTATAGGCACATTGGTAAAGTACATGGCAATAATTTATTAGAGTAGGAATTTGATGAAATGGCAAATCTAAGGGCCTATCATTGGACCTGATCATAGAGCCCATTTCTACCACCTGGGTAGTGCCAGAATCCTTGCTTTTGATGGGTTTTCAAACTCTACATTCCCTTCAGGTTTTCTATCAGAGCAGTACATGACTTCTGTGATGTTTCTGCTCCTAAACAGCTGTATTAATAAGTTCTGGTATGTGATTTCAGTTGTGTTAGCAAAATATCTGGGTTTGATGGCTAAAGATATGTCGAACTGTTGGTGTGGCATTACTCAGAATTTAGAGTGTCAAATTCTCATTTTAACATAGGTTTTGAATTTAGGAAATGACACAAATAGTGACCTTTGTGAAACAAATAATGAAAAACTGACATACAAATGTATATCCTAGTAGGATTGTTTCAGAAGGGTTGGATTAAAATGATTAGATAGTTGCACTGGATAAGTTTTTGGTCAGTTTTAAGTCTACTAGTTTTCAAAAGGAAAATATTAAAATCTTTAACATCTATAATTTGACTGTTTGCTTAGTTTCTGGTAATTGTGTACTTTCATCACTTTAGCCCCACATCTCAACTTGGTCATTTTTAGCAGTGAACTCAGAAGTGTTATGAGTAGGGCAGCCCTGGTGGCTCAGTGGTTTAGTGTCGCCTTCAGCCCAGGGCCTGATCCTGGAGACCCGGGGTCGAGTCCCATGTCGGGCTCCCTGCATGGAGCCTGCTTCTCCCTCTGCCTATGTCTCTGCCTCTCTCTGTGTCTCTCATGAATAAATAAATAAAAACTTTAAAAAAAAAAAGAAGTGTTATGAGTGCTCTTGGCACCAGGGGGGCTCACTCAGTTGAGCGTCCGACTCTTGATTTCAGCCTCAGGTCATGATCTCAGGGTTGTGGGACCAAACCCCATGTCAGGCTCAGTGCTCAGCGCAGAGTCTGCTTGTCCCTTTTCGTCTGCCCTTCCTTATTCATTCTCTCTCTCTCTCTCTCTCTCTCTCTCTCTCTCTCCCCCCCACTATCTCTAAAATAAATAAAATCTTTTAAAGAAAGAATTGTTATGAGTATTCTCATATATTGATGAGAGACCCAGCAACTCTTAGTAGAGTAAAAGCAAAGGGTAGGGTTTCACTGCTGTCCTATCTGATAAGGTAAGAGAATTCAGTTCCCAAGTAAAACTATATTCCTTGGCATGTAGTGTAGAAGTGAATAATTTGTTTTCATAGCAAAGTGTGGAAAATGAGGTAGCAGTTTCTTCTCGCTAAACATGTTGCTTTCTTCTTTAAAGTATGCTGTCTTTGCTCATGACTTGATGGTGCTGTTTGTTTTTTTTGGTTTTGGTTTTTTTTGCAAGTATCAAGCAGTTGAAAGGGTTAACATGCTGGCCTCAACCCTCCAGTCAGTTTAAACATTAGAATCTTCCCTTGATCGTTATTTCCATTTATCAGTATCTGTTAAAAAAAAAAAAAAAAAAAAAAAAAGGGATCCCTGGGTGGCGCAGCGGTTTGGCTCCTGCCTTTGGCCCAGGGCGCGATCCTGGAGACCCGGGATCGAATCCCACATTGGGCTCCTGGTGCATGGAGCCTGCTTCGCCCTCTGCCTGTGTCTCTGCCTCTCTCTCTCTCTGTGTGTGACTATCATAAATAATAAAAAAAATAAAAATTAAAAAAAAAAAAAAGACAGGATGCCTGGGTGGTTCAGTGGTTGAACGCCTGCTTTCAGCTCAGGATGTGATCCCAGAGTCCTGAGATTGAGTCCCACATCTCTCTGTCTCTGTCTCTTCCCGTGTCTGTCTATGTCTCTGTCTCTTCCTGTGTCTGTCTATGTCTCTGTCTCTCATGAATAAATAAATAAAATCTTAAAAAAAAAAAAAAGACTAGGGATGTTGCTGGTTTAGTAAATGTCATATTGCCACCAGCCTTGCAGAAGGTTGTGACTTTGCCTTTGCACAGAGGAACAGGACAAGCATTTCTATTCACCACGACTATGACACATCCTCAGGAGAAAAGTTAAGATGTTTGTGTACAGAGGAAACAGTAGGGCCTTGAACAACAAAATGCAGTATGATCAATTTCTCACCCACTAAGAGAAAGAAGTTCTCATATAGCTATCAGTCTTTCTTTCCTCCTTCTGTGTTGGTTGTTAATAAGCAACATAATATTTGCATTTCTCTGACCTGTGTTTTTAGGTATATTTCTGCACAATTCTTCCTCCTCTAAACACCAACCTAGAAGCTGTTCAGCTCCTTTTAAAGTATATATTTTTTTGCGTCCTCTACAGATTTTAAAATTTCCTTTCTAAAAATAGATATGCATTTTTTTTTAAGTATATGTGTTAGAAGCAAGATAGGTTAATTCTGCATTCGGTTCTCAAAGAACAGTCTTCTTAAATGTAAAAAATAAACCCCACTGGAAGTATATATATGTCTTTCATTGGGTACATATTTATTTGAATTAAGGGACCTATAATCAGTCACTGACATCTAAATTTGCCTTATTCCATTTCTCCAAAGTAATAATTTAAAATGATTATTGATAGCTTATCTTTAATTGTTTTCTCCCCCCAAAATTTCCTTGGATGTAGCATTGCTCAAAATGTGCACTCTCCCAGGGTTGATCTTATATTCTATATGTGGCTCCACTTTCTCTATTGCTTGCTTGCTGTCTGTTTACATATTTTTAAAAAATCTTACAATAATTTTGTTTATTAATACTCCACAGGAAATATTACAGTTCTTTTGCATATGCATCTTCTATTTCCTGAAATAGCTATATACACCTCTTAAAGAAATTAACTTTTTATGTTATAACCCCAACAGTTAATACAACACTATATACTCTCTAGGTATGTTCAATAAGTATTGTCTTCAAACCTTATTCTGCTCTCCATCCTATTCATGGCCCTAGTATCCTTTAAAATCTAAGATGAGGGATCCCTGGGTGGCGCAGCTGTTTGGCGCCTGCCTTTGGCCCAGGGCGCGATCCTGGAGACCCGGGATCGAATCCCACGTCGGGCTCCCGGTGCATGGAGCCTGCTTCTCCCTCTGCCTGTGTCTCTGCCTCTCTCTCTCTCTCTCTGTGTGTGACTATCATAAATAAATAAAGAAAAAAAATATTAAAAATAAAATCTAAGATGAGAGAGTGATTAGCAAAGTACATGCAAAACAGCAAGCAAATTTCAAAGGATGTCCCAAGAACCTTTTCTAATCCTGCTTTAAATTTCTGTGCTAATCACACAGATGGAAACCCATCTATGAATAAGTTGCCAGTCTTTAAAACAAGGCCAGAATGGTTTGTATTTGTAGTTCATGCCCTTGTCTTCTGGGATTCAGTAATCTTTTTAGCCTCTCACCACAGTAGTACATGTATATTCCTGAGTAGCAGGCTGATTGCCACTGATGGTACTAAAATGTTTTGATAGGAGCAGAAATATGCTGCCACCTTCCTCACAAGCCCAGCATTCAGAGATGACCTGTTTGCACGTGGGCCTGTGGTGTATCATTTTTTTGTACAAGAGCAGTAGAATAAGGTCTGACTCTGGTTGATTGAAGTGGTAGTTTTAGATTCCGATAAGAGGACCTATTGCTGGTGAGGGAGGTTGAAATTGCAGAATGAGTTTGCAGCGTGAGGCAGGTCTGCGCAGCAGCAGGTTGATTTGCACTGTGAGACAAGCAGCACACATAAACAGATGGCCCAACAATGAGTCAGAACGACAGATCCTGAACAGGTAGATTGGCTTTTGCCTGATTCTTACCAGGTTATAGAGAGTAGAATTTTAATTTGTCTGCCACTCTTAAAACTAAAAAACAAGTACTTAGTGAATGAAATTCTATTCATTGGGAAATGAAAAATATTCATGATTAGGCAGAGGAGAAATCTGATTGTCACACAGATCTGGACATTGAAAGGCCCAACATTTTCAGGAGCTGCTTCCTTAGGCATAGGTTGGTTTTATCTTTTGGCATATAGTCATTCAACATCATCATGCTAAATACTTTAGCATGTAATATGTAGCAAAAAATATTAAAATTTTATCGTTGATACTGGTTTTTTTTTTTTTTTTTTTTTGGATCCTGGGTTTTAAAGAATTACAAAATTTTAGTTGGAAGCCCAGATCTGATACTTGGGTTAAGAAAAGCATTTTTTAAAAGGATACTGTGGTGATAAGTATCATAAAAACACACAGTAATGTAAGTTTGTAATGGTATTAAGCTAAAGAAAAATATTAATGGAAAAAATCCTTCCGTTTCATACATAAGGCATAGAAAAAAGGAAGAATATAGAATTCCCAGATCTAATCATCCATCTTCAAAATGTAAACAGTCGTTTCTCTGCCAAATGCTTTCAGAAGTACTAAGCATCTCATTAATTTTCAAAAACAAGATTTTGCTGTAGTTTTATAGCTCTAGAACAGTGTTTTAAATATAACATTTGATAAAGGAAATACTGTGCCGCTTGAGTTCCTATGCTTTAATTCTCTGTCAGGTTACATTTTTCATAGACAAACATCTTTAGTATATACATTTGACAAAGAAAGTGAGGTGGTAGTGAGTATCATTGTTAGGATACCTGTTGACCTTCCCTTAGGTCACCATTAGGAGATGTACCCAGAAGCACAAATTAGCATGACCGAAAACTTATTCTGAGATGTGTGAAGACTGTGAATGCCATTAGTTAAGGCAGAAGTATAAATATAGCTACCTTTTGTTTCCCAAATAATTGGGAGCCTATTCAAGATTAATTGTGCCAGCACCTACTTCCCAAATTGGCTTTCGTTTTATCTGCTCAAGCATGTAAAACCTAGTCTTTGCTCAGGGTAGAGAAAAGTACTAATCTACTCTTGGGCATATGGAAAGCGTTCTGGGTGCTACATTAAAAACTCCAGGAGAATGCATTATTAATGGAATAGGTCTCTTTCTCTCTCATAAAGGAAGTCATTTATGTGGCCACTGTCAAGAAGGGTAGAAATAGACTCAGTGCTAGTTCTTAACCATTTTTTTTAAATGAGTTACTGAGAGATGGGTAAGGAGAAATACTTTAGCATGTAAATTACTTTTACACCATGCAGCTTGTAGAAACCAGTGTGATCTAATTGTAATATAGATCACCCCGTATTGTGTCACCCTGTAAGCTTTAGTATCTTGAGTACATTTCTTACAGGATACCACATTATCAAAGGTTAGAAAAATAATAATAAATTTGGGGTCTTAGTACTGTAAAGATTATCAGAAGATTTTCAGATCAACTTCTGGGTTAAGTAAGTGGCCATCATCTGTTTGCTCATTGCAGGCTTTACGTTTTCTGTTTGTTTTTGTCCATACATGTATAATTGAGTTGAGGACGTGTGCCAGTAAGTAAAGGGGCTGTGGGGTTGTGTTGAGCTTCTGCTTAAGTCTGCAGTATTAAAGTGTTCCTTTTGTTGCGTGTGCTGGTCTTGCAGCCTCTGTATAGAGCCTTATCAAATGCAGCCAGTTGGTGCTGCTGGTATGAAAGCACAGGGGAGCTCTCATGTGGAAGGTTAATGGAGTGTAATTATAAAGAAAAATGAACTGCTCAACCACTCTATCTCACTCTACCTGCACCAAGAGTGACAAGTGCTCTGATCTTTTATAAACCCTGGAGCAGAGGTTTAACTATCTAAAATTATGACAGTATAACTGTCAGACAAACAAACACCCTGTGAAGTATAGGTATGCACCCCTGTGTAGGAATGATTCCTTCCTGTTACAGGAAAGGAGCACCTTCAACCACCAAGAAAAGCTGCATGTTGAACATTGTACTTCTGCGTCACTTCTTCTTTTCTAGTCAATTTGTTCCATTTTCTCTTCCTAAATATACTTTCTCCCCTCTGATTAGTGGCAAGGCTGACAGCCTGCACAGGGGCAGGTCTATTCCAACGTATCCATCAGACGACAGGTATCCTTGCTTTCTCCAGGAAGATCCCAACCATCCTTAAATCAACTGGGTTCTTTCAAAGGGAATGGAGACAGTCATCTCTCCTCATGCTCAGCACCTGAACACAGTCGACTGTAGGAGGCCCAAGTACCACCTGACAGGTCTTTCTCTTAGGATCTACATGTAGCATAAAGATTACACACATTTCTGCGGGCTCAAGATAAAGTTCAATCCTTACGTCCTTCAGTTGAAAATATCACAGGAAATATTTAGTAAGGAAATTTGTGAAAATTGCAGCTGGGAGAGACAAGGACAGAGAAGGACCAAGGAGACGTTCAAAGGGTGTGATGACTAGACAAATCTGTGTTACTCGTGTGTCACATTGCCAGTGAATGTTGCAAAGTCGTCCTGCTACTGGAACAGCTGAAGGGTAAGCGGAGCTGGGTTGATTTAGTGCTTTTGCCAGCTCAGCAGAGAGTTGAAATAAGGTGTTGTGGAACCATGCAACAACAACAAAACCCATGGCACCTTGTTCTTACTAAGTTTGAAACACAACCACTCTTGGTGAGGCCATGCTGCCTACTGAGATAAGTAAATGCAGCACCACATCCATGAGGCCTGTGGAGACTAAACAGAAATGATGGCCGTGTCACTTGCACAGCAGTCTTATTGATACTGAGCTCTGGTCTTGCATGACGGGTCAGGGAGGAGCAGCCAGGATTTCTAGTAGAAGCTCTGGAAGTGAGGAGGCAGATTTAAAACCTCTCTTTGGGGCAGCCCTGGTGGCGCAGCGGTTTGGCTCCGCCTGCAGCCTGGGTTGTGATCCTGGAGACCCGGGATCGAGTCCCACATTGGGCTCTCTGCATGGAGCCTGCTTCTCCCTCTCCCTGTGTCTCTGCCTCTCTCCCTCTGTGTCTATGAATAAATAAATAAAATCTTTAAAAAAAAAAAATAAAACCTCTCTTTGTAGTTTATAATGTTATTTCCCCGGCCCCTTTGCATATGACTTTTGATCATTTGTGCTCTATTTTAAAAGCAGAATAGCTGTATGGTTTTTATGGCAGTAGGATAAATCTGTTAATGAACAAAAATTTTAAATCCAGCTTTGTATTAGTGGCTGATACGTAATTTGCTGTGATATACACCTTTAAAAACCCACTGGAATCCAATAATTTACCAGTTTAAATGTTGCCAACATCCATTCCATTTATTAAATTGAAGTCATTGTTCCAGAAATGAAGTTTTGGCTTGAGATAGAAGGTTAGCAATAGAATCTTAACGTTGTCCATCACACTCCATAGATGGAGATGCATATCGTTCTTGTTGGTTTGGCTGCTAGAAAGGGTATCTTTGGTGACAGAAATATAGTCTCTGGCATTTTGGACCAAGTCATCTAGCACTGTCCAATCCCTTAAAGAACTTTCCCAGTCCTTTTAAGTGCTGAGAGCTGTTTATAGGAAGCGTGCCTCAGAGTGGACATAGTCAGTACAATTTGCTCCAGACTGATCTCTTGAGCTGTTCATGCCTCACCTCTGGCTGTCACATTTCCAACCCTGACCACATCCTCTGGCTTCTTTCCTGCTTGGTCCCTTCAGTTTGTTGCACAGCTTACTTCCTTGGTTTTCAACAGCCTGTCATTGTTTCCTGGCAGTTTACTGTATCTAGAGACTGATGTCCAGCAAAGGACATCTCTCCCCCTTGGCTCATCTCCCCACTCCAGTATATTTTACATTCAGTCAGTCCACTTGGATATCACCCAACCTCCTGTCAGCCCCAGAAGTGTTGGCTCAGACAAATGAGCTCCAGCTCTTTGTTCAGTGAACAGAGCTTCATTCAGACTAGTTTCTAGAGGATGAGGATTCCATATTCTAGTGCCTGTTTTACTGTCAGGTAACTATGCAACTTCTGGTTGGCCATTGGTCACAATATGCCTCACTTTCCCTGTCTGAATCAATGACACTTGCTCTAATCCACCCTACACAGTTGTGAAAATCTTATTTTCTAAGAGGGTATGAAAATTTACATGTGTAAAGTGCTACGTACATGTATGAATGATTACTTAAGCTAAAAATATCACACCATTAGGAAAATTGTGGACAGCAGTACCATCATTTTTCATCTAGGGTTCACTCAGAAAGTAGAATTCTTGAAAGTTTATTAAATAATCCATATTTTTGTAACATGAATTCCTTTTTTTCTTAATCATGTAAGTTAAATGATTTTGAAAAGTCTCAGTACTCAAAAACGAGAACCGGTTAAATGTAGGAGATGTTGCTCATGTCCTGGTTGGGTTCCAAGTCTGATGATCACATTTTGCTTACTGTAATTCCCTGGACAGCTTCAACAAGGCAGTTTTCATTTTTCTGACCTCTACAATGCGGCTGTTTAAGCAGCTGCTTTCTCCAGCCCTAGAGGCAGCCACAGTTCAGTGCTTAGATAAACTGATTCCAATTCATTCTTCTTTGGTATGATGTGACAAGGAGGGGGTTAAATTATCTGTGAGGTATTTTAAGCTATTTTGATAAAGTCAGCACATTTCTGGAACACATTATTAATTTTTTCACTCTTCTATATTTTGTATGTAGCTGTTTGTCTCTCTCCTATCTTTGGATATTTTATCCTAACCATACTCTTCTCAGTACCCATTGATTACTTGCTTTGTATGTCTGCACTTCTTCCCACAAAAGTCACATCCCCACCCTTTTACAATAGTAAATTTTAATTAACCAGAAAGCCATATTATTTTTCTGGTTATCTGAAGTCCTTTTTGACTCACCTCCTATTGTTGAAAATATTTCTAAGTAATGGCTGATTTCTCTCCCAGGAACTACACTTCACTGAATGTAATTATTGCCTAGGGATTGAAGACTGGTAGCCCCTGGACTTAATCTAACTGGCAGAGATACTTTGTTTGCCTTGTAGTGTTAAAAGCAGTTCTTACATTAGTGCCTTTAGACAGGGCCCTCCCTCTTGAGTTGACCTTAGTCCTTATCACTCCTTATTATCTCATGGCTGGCCTGTTTCATTCATGTCCATTACCTGCCTGTGAGTTTTCAGTCCCAGAATGAAACATTTTTAATGATTTAGCTTCTTTGTAGTGTGTCAAGATCATCATTATGAGCATTAGTTTTCTGTGTATAGCACTTATAAAAAAGTATAGATCAAGAGATTGTATTCTTGCCATTCAGAGATTCATAGAATTTTAAGCAGAAGAGAATTTTGGAGACTGAGAAAAGCTGAGCCCAAGAATAGGTAGATAATATACCCAAAGTCACAAATGTAGCTTAGTGACAAATACGAGACTAGGTTTTTTTTTTTTTTAGCCTTTATATTATTTTTGCTGCATGATACTGCCTCTCTACGTATTTTTCCTAAGGGTGGAGGATATATATATATATATATATATATATATATATATATATATATTACAATAGAAATAACAATTTTATCATATATATATCTTAAATTTATATATCTTAAATATATATCATATATATCTTAAATATATATTTTTTATGAGTTGCTTTTGTGACTTGCTATATTATGTAGTATATAGATGTGAGGGCTCATAGTCCCTTACCAGCAAGTAAAGTAATTAAGGGGGATCAAAGGGGTGGATTTGGAATTAGATATGAGGAACTAGAAGTATTAATTCAGTCTGACTCTACCCCTGGTTTGAGACTTAGGTCAAGTCATGCAGATACTCCAGGGCCGCAGTGTCCTACCTGGCAGGCAATATCTATCTGATAAAATTGCTGTTTCTATTGTAACCATTATAGAATTCACCACTGCCACATTAGACTGTGTCTAAAAGTCAAGAAACTGCTGTGGTACATCCAGACAATGGAATATTGCCCAGTGCTTAAAAGAACGAGCTATCAAGCCATGAAAAGACATGGAGAAACTTGAGATGCATATTACTAAAAGAAACCAGTCTGAAAAGGCTACCTGCTACATGATTTCAACTGTAGGACATTCTGGAAAAGGCAAAATTATGGAGATAATAAAATGGTCACTGGTTGCCCCAGAGGTTGGTGGGAGGGAGGTTTTAGGGCACAGACAGGTTTTAGGGCAATAAAACTATTCCATATACTGTAATAGTGTATACACGTCATTATACGTTGGTCAAAATGCATAGAATATACAGCATTGGGAGTGAATCCTAGTGTAAACTGGATTTTAGGGCCACCTGAGTGGCTCAGCGGTTGAACGTCTGCCTTCAGTTCAGGGTGTGATCCTGGGATCTGGGATCGAGTTCCGCATCAGTCTCCCTGTGAGGAGCCTGCTTCTCCCTCTGCCTGTGTCTCTGCCTCTCTCTCTGTGTGTCTCTCATGAATGAATGAATGAATGAATAAATAAATAAATAAATAAATCTATCTTTAAAAAAATAAAAAACAAACTGGATTTTATGTGATAATGAGGTGTCAATGTGTAGATTTATCAGTTTTAATAAATATACTATTCTGATGGGGATGTTGATAGGGAGGGAGGGGAGTGCAGAGGACATATGGGAATTATCTGTACTCTCCACTCAACTTTACTATGAATTTAAAGCTACTCTAAAAAATAAAGTCTAATTTTAAAAATCAAGGGACTGATCTTATGTTCAGTACAGTGCACTCTCTTCTGACCCTGAACCTCGGTAATTTTGTTGGATATGGAAACTGAAGAATAGAGGTGTAAAAAGCATGAGCTCCACCTTTAGTTCTAAGAAGTATGCTGAAAGGAGATAAAAGCAACAAATCATTTTTACTGCAGCCGCAGCCATACCATCTTTTCTAAGCCTTGGAGGGTGTGTGTGTGTGTGTGTGTGTGTGTGCACGTGTGTGTGTAAAAACTAAATATTCACATAGAGATTCATGGGCTGGATTTAGTGGTTTTCATAGCCTGTGAAAAATGTTTTTCTTCACCCTTAAGATTTAATAAATTACTTAAAATTTTAACCAAATGCTTTTTATTCATTAGATTATTCATGCTTTTCTTCTATGTTGCTGAATCTCTAGCTCTCTACTAAAATTTCTAGTACTGACAAGTTAAAACAAAAAAGCAAACCCGCTCTGAAATTCTGAAAGATGAGTTCAAATTTCTTCTGTCTCTGATGCAGAAAACTCAGACTAAACACAGAGTAGTGCAAATCATCCTTTGTCACGTGTCTTGGAAGATCCAGTCCCTTGAAGTTAACCATCTCTCATCTTGGCAGTGTACATAGGTGATGGAATTGCTTCCTCTGGGTTGTTTTATGTAGAGTCGTGTCAGAAAGCAAATTTGTAACACTGATCATTTTTCTCTTTAAGTGATTGTAACAAATATTTGGTGATAAACTACTGAAATAGCAGATATTTGTGAAATTAAGAGACATTCATTTGGTAGCCTTGGAATCTCTTTTAAATCTGTGTGTTTATGATGTTATGGGAGATGATAACAATTATGTTTTTATTTTTATTTTTTTTACAATTATGTTTTTAAACACCAAGAGTGTTGTTCAGAATGTACTTTTGTTAAGATACTTCCCAATTCAACATGTCAGTGTTTAGTGATTTGTAAGACTTATTTTTTCACATGCAAGGAAAATACTACATTTCATCATAGAATATTTTCTACTTGATGTAGTCTGCCTGATGTAGTATATTATTCTAATAGTGTTGTCTTTTTCTCTCTTTTAAGGTAAAACTGCAGAATTAAGGATGGTCAAAAGATCCTCACGATTTAGACATGATTGATTCACGTCCATGTATTTTGCATGGAATTTAGTTACCTATTATGTTTACCTCTTCCAGCATCTTACTCTGCCTTGTGTTTTTGTGAAAAGAGGGCATCCTATGTTCTTTCATTGTACCTAGAGCTTGGAATAGGCAAAGCCATCTTTTATCTGAACAGTATCCCATAAAATGATAGAGGTTTTTGGTTTTGTTCCACCTTTTCCCTCCTGTTTTAGGATCATTACTGTGCTCAAATTGTATTTTCATATCCAACTTGTCAGGGACAGCTACTGCACAGCAACCTCCAATCATAATTCTTTTGTGAAGAAAACCAACCACAGCAGCTTCAGGACAGAGCAAAGAGAGAATTTCTATAGTGTATGGGACAACTCTGACATTAACAAGGCAATGCTGCCTTTTAAGTTGTGGAATAGAGCCATGGAATGATGAATGACAGCCTGGTGGTGTGTGCAGGTCTGTAACACATAGTTATAGAGGGGCATGCATTTTGATGAACTGGAGCTTAATTTACAAATTAATAGCCTCTGTGTCATATCTCATTGTGGTACAAACACAAAGATTCAGGCACTTTTTAATATTAGCAAGCAGCTAAATTGTGCAGATTATAAATGATTCTTATGTTTTTTTTTCTGCTGTTCTCATTACTGTGTTTGCTGGGTCAGGTTACATTTAAATTGGACATCTACTTCATGCATTCAGAATATGGCCCTGAATCACTATAGCAGTATAAGAAATCTGGACCATACCTAGATTTCTGTACAGGGAAATACTCCCTAATGTGTTTGATTTTTGAGATAGTCAACACGTAGCATTCTCTTTCTTAATCCTGTACTATTTTTGGTGATTCCCATTTGAAAAACTAACACAAAACTATTTGATGTTAAAAATCAAGTGATTGGGCAGCCCCGGTGGCACCGTGATTTAACGCCGCCTGCAGCCTGGGGAGTGATCCTGGAGACCCGGGATCGAGTCCCGCATCGGGCTTCCTGCATGGAGCCTGCTTCTCCCTCTGCCTGTGTCTCTGCCTCTCTCTTGCTCTCTCTGAATGAATAAATAAATAAATCTTTAAAAAAAATCAAGTGATTGAAATATAACCAACATTGGAAGTAAAAGTCACATTTAAGTAGCTGTTGCTCTCAGTTAAAATTCCTATTAGACAAATTGTATTATTCATTCATTATCATCCCTTATTTTCACATTGCCCTCAACAGTTTTCTAAAGAACTCTTCCATTAGTGCAGTGACCCTCAATATTTTTCTGAAACAGGCAGGACAGTGTAGCTTAGTGCTTCAAAGAAACACAGAGAACTTAATTGTAAGCCAAATAGGTTCTTATTTTGATTTCCTTCATCTTTTATTGTACAGAAATATCTTAAAACCATCATTCCCAGCACACATTGCTCTTTTTAAGACTTGTGTTTATACTATTTTGCCCTTACATCCAGGTATGTTACATGCCAGAGAACCTTAGTGCTCCAAGGGCCACATCTCTCCCGAGTACAACAGCTACACCCTTTCTTGTTGGATGCAAAAAATGGCAGTTCCCAGGTTCTTAGAAGGGTCCCTAGGTTTAGGCAGAGTCTAACTGAGGCAGTCTTAACAGTCTTTCATAGGGGTGGAGTTTATCTTTTAGGGCATGAATGAACTAAGAACCACATTTCAATCAGGTTATCAAATAAAGGATTTAATCCTCTATGGACATGGAATATAAAGCCCATTGTTATGAATAAAACATCTAATTTCCTGTGGAGACAGGATGTGAAACCTATTGATTTAAATACCATTGTGTGTGTGTGTGTGTGTGTGTGTGTGTGTTGAAGGAAGAGTAAACCCCAACAAATATTTTTTTAATTAAAAAAGTAAGCCAAAGTCTAATCAGTAACATGACATGTGTATTCTCCACCATCTGTTAAGCATCCATGTAGAGAATTTTGAACTTTATTTTTAAAAAACTATGATAATTCCAACTGCTGCTGTCTTTAATTCGTTTATATTGTACTGTAGAAATTCCATGACACTTTGCAGAACTCTAAAGTAAGTACCAGTGTTCCCAACTCTCTAAGATCAAGCAAATCCTCCTTAGTAGACAGCATAAACAGTTCACCACTGTATAAGATGAGGTGGTTGTAGATAATGCTTCTATCAAATGGGTGGTATGTTTAAAGGGTATATTCCTTTTTAAAAGGTTTTATAGGTTAGAAAGTATTTGTCTAATACTAACCCTGAAACTAAGTATCAGAGAGTCTGGGAAAAACTTTCCTAGTGCCTTATAAAACAAATAAAATGCAGTTATTTTTAGCTAAGTATATTTTTATATCTGCTGCTGCCAATATTCCTCCTCCTTCTTCTCTGTCAAAATTCTGTCCTGTTTGTCTCTCCTAGAACATTCATTCTCTAATAACTTCAGTGCATGTTCTTTCCTTGAATTTTACTTACTGCATTAGAAAGGGACTTATTTTGAATTTATTGTCTTTTCCTTGTGTTCTTGTTCATGAAATGATAGAATTTTCACTCAATTTTTTATTTCCCTTTAATAGTACATACCTTTTACCCAAGATTTAATTTTGTCACTAATTTTATGTCAGTAACACATCCCCTGTTCTTTAGAGGATAATTTTGTAGTAGCATTCTGCACACTGATATCATATCTCTTTCTAGTGTCTTCAGTGTTGATGAATATTGGTTTTACTTATGAATGCAGTGGTTGAATTTCACTCAGACAGTAAAGTTTGTTTTTTTTTAATCTGTGAGTAAATTTTGACTACAACAAATATACATTTTTTTTGAGATTTTGTTTATTTATTCATGAGAGACCTAGAGAGAGGCAGAGATATAGGCAGAGGGAGAAGCAGGCTCCATGTAGGAAGCCCAATGTAGGACTCGATCCTGGTTTCCAGGGTCATGCCCTGAGCCAAAGGCAGATGCTCAACCACTGAGTCACTCAGGCATCCCAACAAATATAAATTTCTCTGTGTTAGTTTTCTGCATAACAAAATTTAGTGTCACTTGTTTCATTTGAGCAATTGGTGAGTCTGAAGACCTGGAAATTTTTTTCACTGCATTTTAGGGAGGAAGACAGGTAAGATTTGTTCTTGTCTTGCTGGATTTGTGAAAAGTTACAGTCGTTTTCAGTCTCTGGTATGAAGGGTGCAGATTCTATTTTCAGATTATATGATTGATTCATGGAGGGGACAAAGGATGAATTTTTAAGGCAGTACCATGTAAGAAGATGTTTGAGTGGGTGTTGCCTTATCATAATTGATATAAAACAGATAATGCAGAGTGGAACACAAATAGGTTGAGTGACTGACTGAATCACTGACATGCAATTATAGAGGGCAAGGCCTTGTACCTGGAGCTCCTTTTGAGAGAAGCTTTTTAAAATTTGTGTGAGAATTTGATGAAAATAAAGTGGTGGCTTGATTGGAGGGAGGGAGGAGCTGTCCCGCCAGCTCCCCATCTCCGTTCTTTATTGACTAGTGCCATGGAGCTTGGAATGATCGACTTATATAGCTGAAAAACGAACCCAATTTTCTGTTGAGTTGAACCTATAAACTTCTGTATTTTTCCTTGGGATCTATCTTGCTGTCGTGTGAACATGTTGATAGTATCGCTGAATGTCACAATATTGATCACCATGACTACCTGTCTCAGAAACTGTGACTTGAAGTGTTACAGGCTCTGTGAACTCTTCTGCCTGAACAAGTCCTGATAAAACCTAGTGATTTGAATGTCAGAGGAATCTGAGGCTTGGAATTACATGCTGGGTTTATGGAACAGTTCTTGACAGATGAATTGATCGGAGGGGGCGGTACTAGCCATTCGGGACACCAGGCCCAGTGGCCTATTGTTACAGAAAATATATTAAAGATGATAAGTTACTGACCTTTTCTCCTTCCCTTCTGCCTTCATTCTCTACAGCTTTTTCGTTTCTCATCTCCTTTCTCCCTGCTTCCTTTACTTTTTTTTTTTTTTTTTAATTTTTATTTATTTATGATAGTCACACACAGAGAGAGAGAGAGAGGCAGAGACACAGGCAGAGGGAGAAGCAGGCTCCATGCACCGGGAGCCCGATGTGGGATTCGATCCCAGGTCTCCAGGATCGCGCCCTGGGCCAAAGGCAGGCGCCAAACCGCTGCGCCACCCAGGGATCCCTACTTTTTTACTTTCATTAACTTATTAGTCAGTGACAAATGGCCAGTATGTGACACTTAGCCTTTTCTCAAAGCTAAGGTTAATGTTCCAAGGTAATTAGCTCCATTGCAAGATCTCCTTTATATGTGAATAACATTGAAAATACCAGATTGTTTATTTTGTATAACCTTCTTTAATGACCAGCCAAAGTCATGATTTCTTTGTTTAAAACACATACTAATAAAAAATATAGGCTCACTTCCTGTGAAAATGAGAGAATACTTAAGAACTTTGCTTGATAGCACGTAGCTAAAATTTATGAAATTTGATAGCTATGTTCTCTTACTGCCACTTAACTGGTACTGATCCGATGGCCTGCTGGAGTTAAAGTAACTGGTATGTTTGCCAGAGCTGCAGGACTAAAGCTCTAGAACAAGACTGGGTGGTGGGACTTAGAAAAGCCAGCTAAAGCACACGGCAGCTCCTGTATTAGCCAGCCCTTTTTAAAAGAGGGCTGCTGGACACCTAAGGCAGGCTTCCACTGTGGAGCTCACTTAACTTCAAATTGTTGGTTTTAAAAACACAGCGATAGATATTTAAGTGACAGAAGGTATCAATGCTTCCCTCAGACCTTGATTTTTTTAATTTCATAGACATGCACAGCTACACGCTTGGCATTCTTCTAATGTGAATGTAGCAAGGAGGGCAGGGGCAGTGCATTTCTGGGTGGTGCTCAGAAATACACCAAAGCCTTCTTTCAAAGAAAATTTTATCCAGCTCATATGATCTAACCTGTGTCCTATATGCATGGCTTTCTTCTCTTACCCTCCCCTTCTCTCAATGGCTAATATAAGTTTGTAAGTATTTTGATCCCTGTGCCTCCCCACAGGTTCTACAGGCTTTGTTTCAGGCCCTGGGGGAGGAACAGTTGTGAATGCAGTGTGACTCACTGACTCCCACTTTCCTGATCCTGTTTCTGATTGGTCGTCACCTTGTTCTAGCCATATGGCTGCAGAGTACTCTAGCCTGCATCCCTTCCTCGTTTTTTCCCCTACTGTTCCCTTCTGTTGTACGCAACGCTGGGAGTGGGTTCCGGGCTTTGTTTCTTGCTTCTAGTTTACCCCGGTTAGACAGTAAGTAGGAGAGCACTCTGTATTTCCCAGGGATGGCTGTAAAGGAAAAAAAAAAAAATCTCTTCCTTTTGTGTCTGGTAGAGTAATTATTTCGTTTCCTATGCTGCTTTTGTTCAAAGTTTATTTTTTGGCAGGTGTCACATTGGCATTCTATTATTTCCTCATGATTTCAAATAATCTCTCCCTGATTTGAGCTGGGGTTTTTTGTAGAGGCTCTAGGAGTTCCTTTCTTGGGCTACTGATGGTACACTTCAGTTGATTTGTTACTATGTTTGTTTAATGCAGTTACATGTTACGGAGGGGGACTGAAAGCAACTCTCAACAATGATTTAATTGTTAAATGTCATAATGTTCTGGCAGTCACCAAGCAATAAAACCTGCCTGTGATACTCAAAATTTTATCTGTAGCACCACTGCCACTACTTGCCCTTCTCCTAAACTGTATCAGTTCAATTACTCTATCTTTTATCCTTGAGAAATAGGATTTTGAAGACTTGAAAGTTAATTTTTTATAAAAATTTGATATTTTTATTAATATGCATTTTTATTATTCTGCAGATGGTTTCTGCAAAGACTTTGGACTCTGCATCCTTTTTTCTTTTCTTTGTAATATTTAACTATTCAACTATTCAATATTAACTATTCAAAGAGACAGTGCTAGCAGAGTATAAAGTTTAGCAGACTTCTCTCCCTGCCCCAAATTAGCCTTTATATGAAATTTTTATTGCCTAAAAAGAATCAATAAAGGCATAAAAATTCTCTTAATAATATATTTTGTACTGACAAGTCCATTTTATAAATGTTTTAATATTCAGATATGTTAAGCAAGTAACCTTACGTGTTTGGATTCTTTAGAGGATATGTGCAATGAAGTTGGTTAGAATCATAAAGGGGAATTTGAAAATCAACCTGGCCATATGGTTCCACTTAACTCTTTAATAATCTTCATTTACTTCTTTTTCTTCATTCATGATCTATATTAGAAAATGGCCGTCTATTTTATCAGAAATAACAAACCTCAGCTGGTGAACTCACTTGAAAGTATATGAGTGTTGCTTATACTTGCTTCCAGCTATCAGGCCAAGAAAGGCAGCCCAAGTCTAGCCTCAGATGATTTTATATAGCATATTCCCTGAGTCATTTCCTGGTCCCTGGTCCCGGTCACTTTATACGTCCTGTGAAGAGACATTTACTTAGCTGCATATTTCTAGCCCAGAGTGTAATTGTGGACAAAATAGGTCCTTGCCCTCATGGAGCTTACATTGTGTTGAAATATATTATAGTAATGGAAGTATCCAAATACACATTTTTCTTAGATTTGAATAAGATCTAGAAAATTCAAGAAAGTTTGGTTTTTAAATTTTTATCCTATGTAACTAAATCCCTACTCAGCCTAAACAGATAGGGTCTGTGTGCATTCCCACAGACCCTATCCCAGCAAAGAGGTCCTGCTCCTGAGTTATATATTTGAGTGGTTTAGAATAAATATTGTTTGGCATATTTCTGAGATCAGATCTATATAAAAGTCTGTTTAATGTTTGAAACCGATATATGATGTTTGTTTAAATAATGAAAATTAGGGATCCCTGGGTGGCGCAGCAGTTTGGCGCCTGCCTTTGGCCCAGGGCGCAATCCTGGAGACCCGTGATCGAGTCCCACGCTGGGCTCCCGGTGCATGGAGCCTGCTTCTCCCTCTGCCTATGTCTCTGCCTCTCTCTCTGTGTGTGTGTGACTATCATAAATAAATAAAAATTTAAAAAAATGATGAAAATTAGTATGGCCAGTGTCTGTAACCAGATACAAAAAGTTAAATGACCAACAATGTACCAGTAACAGTTGTGAGTACTTAACATCCAGCAGCTTTGTACTCATAAAAACCCCAAGGATATGTTAATTTCCTCACTTTACAGAACAGGAAATAGAGACACAGATAGGTTAAGTAACTTGACAAAAACATCAGAGAGCTAGTAAGTAGCAAAACTGAAATTTGTGTCTCCAGAGTCATTCTCATGGCTACACTCTTCTTGCCCTTCCACCACCAAGCTAATAATAGTTAAGAAATCTGAGCTTGACTGTGTGAGCTCCATGATCTTTTCTTTTCCTCTGTATGGCTCAGTTTCCCTTGATATATAAAATGTTTCTAATGCTATTGATTTCTCCTTAGAGGTGGAGTCTGTACCTTTTAGATATAACAAGTTTTAGATTAAGCTGGTTACAGAAAGATGTCAGAGGTACAGAGCTCTGCTGCATATTTCACAAAGTGGATAGAGCAATGTTCTAATAGATATCATTTCTTTTTGTCTTCATGGGGTAGAAAAGAGTAGTTGAACAGCTCCGGAAGAACCTGATAGTAAAGCAAGAACAACCAGACAAGTTCCAAATACAGCCATTACCACAATCTGAAAACAAACTACAAACAGCACAGCAGCAACCACTGCAGCAGCTACAGCAACAACAGCAGTACCACCACCACCACGCCCAGTCGGCTGCACCCTCTCCCAACCTGACTGCTTCACAGGTAAAAGTATGGAGAGAGCCCTGTAGGCTTCCTGCTCTAGGTTGACTTATTATTGGTCATGTAGAACTACGGCTTGTTTCAGACCATACTGAGCTCAACTAGCACTAGACAAAAGTTATGTTGGTTACTTTTTTATACTATACACTGGGGTAAAAATCACTTGAAATTCATTGGCAAAAGGAAATGATATTACTAAGGAGCAAAAGTTAAATGATTTCCCACCTGTCCAAAGAGGGGAAAGGTAGTCAGTGACAAAGAAAAATCACTACTCTGTGTTAGAACAGAACTAAGGTCTTAATTTGAATTTCTGGAAGTATTTGCATTTGTTCTAAAAGTCTGTGTGACTCTGCCTCCTCTGGAATTGTTTTGCTGGAAATTAGCAATTAGGTATGGAGATATTCCAGGAGCAGTACCCTTGGAACCAGGTAGAAAGACATTCAGAAGAAGGGTGATATATTTCCATTATTCAGGGAAACAGAATATTTGCTTCTAAGTCCATATTCATGAGCAGATGAATTTGTTCTAATATACTGAACGAAATCTGAAATGGAACCTACAGGTCCAAACTAGAACTAAGAACTGAAGACTTAATGACATCCTAACTTGGTATAGCTGTGTGGATGTTTTTACTGAAAGGGCCATTGAAACTAGCATTTAAGGATCATAAGGCAATCAAGATGTACAATAAGGACATATTTGGGAATAACATCCAGTTAAGAATACTGTTCAGCCTTGGTCTCCAGACACCTACATGTAATATGGGCATACCTTTTTAAATGGGATGACTGAGCAGTGCTTCCTGTTCCTTAGGGATCACAACCCTTTTAAGACTTGGGTAAGAGCTATGGATCCTCTCCCCAGAGTAATACACATTCACACCTAGTAACACTCATTTTTGTGTATGATTTCAAGGATGTTGAGATCTTCTAAAACTCAAGCATAGGCATCTTTCACCCACAAATATCAAGTCTTCAGTATATCTTTATAACATAGAGGAGATATTATAATTTACTTGTTATTCACTGTTTATGGACAATGGGCTGGTTCACATATAAAATTGTTCAAGTTAAGAATACATTAATTGTAAAAAATGCTAACGATTACTAAAGGTAGTTGACATTTAGTAAAGGTTGCTATATACTGCTACTCTCCTGAGTGCTTTACGTATGGAACATACACAGTCCTTACCCCAACCCTAATAAGGAAGGTATTATTATTATTATTCTATTTTATAAAAAAGAAAACTAAGGTACAGAGAGATTAAGTAATTATCTAAAATCATACAGGTAGTATGTGTGGTAGAGCCAAGATTTGAACCCAGATGTTCTGGTGAAAAAGTCTGTCCATTCACTGCTCTTTTGTACTGCCATACAATACCAAAAAAGAAAATGCCAACATTATGTCAAATGCCAAAGTAGGAAAAAGAGTAATTCCTGTTGTAAATCAGATAGCTAGAGCATAAATTTTACCATAATCTCCAAGGCTATTTGAAAATTAAGCATTCAAACTGACTTCTAAAACCCCCTGACTAGGACTTGTGTTTCTTCTGAAGGATTGCTTATCAGATTACTTTTGTTAGAGTTGATTAGTTTGTTCTCATTGCAAAGTACACTTTCATTAGAAAGTATTTACATGGAAGAATTCATTCTTTCCTGGTTGTTAGGAGTCTTTCTCTTAACCCATGGAAGCTTCCTGTTCAAGTAACATTACATGTCCCACAAATCAGAGGAAATGCTTATATAATTCTTATAATAGCTGTTCCCTTCCCTAATAATCTTGAGTTCTGTGCTGCTTTGGGATGGTGAATGACAGTAAGGGGCCAAGGGCTGTCCCCAAAACAGTGTTGTATGGCATCTCTCCACCTGGTGGCCCACCTGATATATTTAATTGATGTATCTAAGCTTGTTTTATACTATTTTGTTTTGTTAAATGCAGATGTGTAATGTTAAAAGCTAAAAGACCATCCAAGTTTTTGGTTTCTGTCTTTCAATAAACTGTCCGTATTTATTGGGTGTTCTCAGTGTGCTCGATTCTAGTATACAAAGAGGTAGTGATCCCTGCCTAGAAGCTGGTATATTATTGTTTTCATTCATTCTGTAAATATGTATTGGGTCTCTATTATATGCAGACTCTGTGTGCTAGACAACGTGGGGGGTAGATTCACGAATAAGACAGAATTCTAAAAATTTAGAGGAGGAGAGGAAAATGTAAACAGCCAACAAAAAAGAATAAAAGGAAAGTACCAGTGAAGAGCTGTGAAAAGACCAGAGGACAGAGTAATTTTAACTAGAGGGATCAGAAGTGCTTTGTGAATGAGGTGACGCTTGAGGAGGATGTGGACAGATCGGTGGAATTTCAGTGATGGAGCTGAGGGAGAGAGCATCACAGATGTAGAGAACTATGTGAACCAAAGTATGCAGTCACAGAAGTAAATGTGTGCCCTAGGATAGCAAAGAGGCTGATGTGGCTGTAATGTGGATTCTGGGAAATAATGGAGAGGGAGAGAAAGCCAGAGAGGTAGAAAGAGGCTAGCTTGTAGAAGCCCTCCCAATGCATGACAGAACCATTGGGGTTTTGGACAGTCAACAGGAGTCATTAAAGGTTCATGAGGTCAAGGACAAATGGGAGGTTGTATATGGCATTTATTAAATATCAAAGTTGAGAAAGGAATAACTATTAAGTAGCAATCAGCATGGTCAAAGAGAATGTGGTAGGAAGAGAACATTTTTTATTCTAAGTTGGATGGCTAGTAGGGACCAAGGCATGGGGAATGGAGGGACCAGTCCCCTTTACTTAGTTAACTCAAAAACTCATCCTTATAGGTAGATTTGGAAATTTTTCAATCTACATAAAAGAATGAAAGACTAGAAGAGTTGAATGCAAGTATACCTTTCAACTTATATTCACAATCTTGCCCTTTTTAATGATGTAATACAAATATAAAGAGGCATGTTAATAAGACCAAATAGAAAATAAATCCTTATGGGGCAGCCTGGGTGGCTCAGCGGTTTAGCGCCACCTTCAGCCCAGAGCCTGATCTTGGAGACCTGGAATTGAGTTCCACATCGGGCTCCCTGCATGGAGCCTGCTTCTCCCTCTGCCTGTATCTCTGACTCTCTCTCTCTCTCTCTCTGTGTCTCTCATGAATAAATAAATAAAATCTTAAAAAAAAAAAAAAACTTATGGACAAAAAGAGGAGTAGAGTGTTTCTATTTGTAGTCACCTGAATGTGCAACAGTTACCTGCCATTCAAAATTAAACAAAAATAGTCTAAAATAGATAATGGAAGTTCACTAGAGCCCAAAGTAATAATCCCTCTAAGTTCTGATTTGTTCATCGGAGTCTGTTTTAAATCAACACCTCATGCTCTGCAAGTAAACAATAATAATTTGGCAAAAAAGTAAAAAAGATTTTGCTATGCCATATATTTCTGCATTAACTTCTAGTTGGTATAGTTTAGGTTTTGTCAAAATTAAAAAACCTCTTGATGACATTGTGGCGAAACTGCTCTCTTATCTTGAAGCCAGGGACAATTGAACAGCATCAGCCAGCCAGGGACTAATCATAGCTTCCAGAAAAATAACTTTCTTTTTTGTTGGTTACCTTTCCTCTCCTATGTCTTCTCTTCTTCCTGCCAAACAGGTCAGAGATTTTCATTAGGTTTGGATTTCAAAATTCTAGATTCTCTTTGTCATTTAAACTCTAACACTCCCAAGAGTTTGGTTTATATTCCCAAGCACCTAGAATAGAATAAGCACCAGACCAGAGGTAAAGATTTAAGTAATGCCTATTGATACCTGCTGCAAATAGTCAATGTATTTTTCAAAAGGTTTTCATCAGTGAATACAGTACTAGGCCTATGCCTGTATATACAGAGAATTATATAGATCCTAGAATACATGTTGTGAAATTAGCCGTAAAGAAATATTTATAAAGTAGAATAAAATGCTAACCTAAGATGTCAACAAACTTGTTAGGTTTCGGTTTTTTTTTTTTAAGTGTCGCGGGTAATGGTAAGTATATATTCAGGTGAGTTTGAGGTTTCACTGACTTTTTTAGAATAATCACTTTAGGGTGATTCAAAATATTGATAGTGATTTACCTGAACCAAGGATGTTTCAAACAAAAGTACACAACCTCTTTCAAAGCAGTAATAGCATGCACAATAGTTTTTAAAATCCGTGTCAGTGAATTCTGCTGATTAGAGCTTTTATTTCCATGACCTGTGTTGGCACCAAGATTGAATGCCATCTGGTGTGACTTGCTCACCACTTGAAAAGGTCTTTGTATTTTAATGTCTTAAACTGAAAGATAGGGCTAATATCACACTGGGTTAAAAATACTTATTACAAATAGCTGGCAATGCAAAGTCAGTCCTTCCTGCTACACTACTGTAATATTTCTAATGATAAATAGCATTTAGCTTTTTTTTTTTTTTTTTTTTTTTTTTTTAGCATTTAGCTTTTATTTAGTTTTCATCATGGGTAGATAGTAGATGACTTGCCACCCCCCAGAATAAATACCAGTGTTCCACTTTTATACTCCCATTTCACATTTGAAAAGGCACTGGCAAAGAGAATGAGACCACACCTGCATTGTTGATTAGAAAAGAGGAGACGAAGATTTGGGTGATTTTAATTACAAGTGTTAATAAGGATTGCTCCTAGGTTATGATCATTAATTGTTTTCATTGAAAGAAAATAAAGATGTTAGAAGATTAGATGATGTATGTGTGTGTTTAAGGCAGAAGATAGAAATAAAGAATTGCCTACAAAAATACAGCTTAGTACATAAGTACCGACACTGTCACTAAAATAGCAATACACAAGGGGATTTGTCCAGATATGTTTCAGGGAGAGTGAGGCCTTGTCACTGGTCTAGAGCAATGCTGTCCAGCAGAACTTTCTGCGTTGGAAATCTTTGCTGTCCAATTTGGTAGCCACTAGCCACAGGTGGCTTTTGAACACTTGAAATGTAGACTGTGTGACTGAGGAACTGATGTTTTAATATTTTTGTTTTAATTAATTTGAATTTAAATAGCCATGTGTGGCTGGTAGCTACCAAATCGGACAGCGCCAGTATAAAATAAGAAGAAAAAGATGGAATAGTATCAAAATCAGAATCAGCATGTTGGAGCAAATCTCTGTGTTCCTGAAATGTTTGGATCTTGAGTGAGTAGTGGCACAGGATAGGTGTGTGTGCCGTGTAAGAAGGTTGTTTGCATTTTTCTTGTTTTGTAACTGGCCCCTTTACTCTAGTAAGAAATCTAGAAACTGCAGCTACAGAGCAGCAGCACTTGTGGAGGATCAGTCAAATCCTATCACCTCTGTTCATCCTCTGAACTATAAGGCCTTTTATAAGGGGGTGGTAAGGAGGGGAGGGAGGGGGAGAGAGAATCTCAAGCAGACCCCACACCCAGCCCAGAGCCTGACTGTCACAACCCCTAGATCATGACCTGAGCCAAAACCAAGAGTCGGACACTTAACCAACTGAGCTGCCAGGTGCCTCTGATCTATAAAGCTTTTTGAAACACAGGTTTTTGTTTCCACCTTGTCATGTTTCACTGGATCTTTGATTGTTTCTGTGGCAGTTCTCCAGAGAAAAGATTTTAGTTAGTGACTCACAGCCTTTTGATATCAAGAGCTGGTATTTACTATACTAGTTGGTTAATGGGTTTTATTATCTAGAGTTTGGGATTTACTGCCTTGAGGCAACAATTGTGCTAATCCTCATGTGAGTTTCCCTTCTTCCTCTCAAGGGTGACACTCAAAAGAATGAAAAGACACTGTCCTTTCATCATAGTTTTTGTGTCACTGGAGGCAGATAACCAGAATTATATGATGGCTTTCTTCATATTGATGAGGTTGTAGCAATTAAAGATAGAGATGGTGTATACTCCATTGATTTCATCTTCTACAGAGTTTAAATTAATTGAGAGCAAGCAGAGAAGAAAAAACACAGATAAATAGGTACACTCATATTCTATATCTGTAAACCCACCCTATTTATTGTTGAAAATCCTGTGCCCATATTTGTCTGCAGTTATTACTATGAACTTGAAGCTAAATTTGAAAACTCTGGCACAAACTAATCTTTCCCTTTAGTAAGAAGTGTGCTGTATGTACACAAAAGAAATGTTGTTATATCGAGAAACTTGATTATAAGAATCATTGCTTTGTTTTCTTCTGGGGATTAGCAGCATATTGTTTAGTGGGATCACACTTCAGTGTCCTAATATCTGTTCTCCATGTCTCCTAGAAGACTGTAACTACAGCTTCTATGATTACCACAAAGACACTACCTCTCGTCTTGAAAGCAGCAACTGCGACCATGCCTGCCTCTGTTGTGGGCCAGAGACCTACCATTGCTATGGTGACCGCCATCAACAGTCAGAAGGCTGTGCTCAGCACTGATGTGCAGAACACACCAGTCAACCTGCAGACGTCTAGTAAGGTCACTGGGCCTGGGGCAGAGGCTGTCCAAATTGTGGCAAAAAACACAGTCACTCTGGTAAGCCAGCAGCTGCTACTCATGTGTGCCCACATGAGAGGGTTCAGGATATGCATTTGTAGAGTATATCCATTTTATGCTCCTGCTGGATTTTTTAGTCTCCATCATTCAGCTGTACCAAGTTTTCCTTCGGGGCTGACAAGGGAATATGGCATTCCTGCTATCTGCTCAAATAATTATAGAGGTGTCCCTTGACACCAAGGACCAAAACCCATTCAGTGCATTATCTGCAAAGTATGACTTGGAGAGGAATGTCCTTCATAGTGGCATGCACACTGTTTCATGTAGCTCTCTCCATCCTATTGCAGACCTTCCTGTGAAGCTTGAATGCTTACACTCTCTGGTTCTGTATTACCTATTTAGGGAAAACTTCCCACTGAACTCCTGTAGTTCACTATCCCTTGAAATTGGCTGCACCCAGAAAGTACTAGGACAAGCTGAGGCACTTAAAAAATATTTAAGAAACTCACAAATTAGCAGTGTCTGTGTCCAAGGTCTATCAGAAAAAAACAGATCCCTTGAAGAATTACTTGAACAAAAACTGTTAGTGAGATTCTAGGGCAAAACCAGTTAGACTTTGATGCTCTCTGAAGCTTGGGGGAAATATAGCCAAATTGTGGTTTTAAAGTCAGTTCTTAAAATTTCAGCTAAGAGCTCTTGGTGGCTTTTGAATGACAACCAGTGACAAATAAAACTAGATAGCAGTAAAGTGAAGCTTCAGCACTTACTAGGAATCTTGAGAGAAGCAACCAGCTATCTCAGCCAAATGCTGAGAGTTAGAAAATTCTCTACAAGAATAAAGCCATTCACTGCTAGATAAAGCCCTTATATTAGGAAAAAGCCCATTTGGCCAGGCAGCAAGTTTGATTTGACTTTGGGTCCAGTCTTGACTTTTAAAATATGTACATGCAAGAGTTCTTGAATGTCTAAGGAAATTGTCTAAGATTGCCAAGCCTGCTGTGTTTTACATTAGGCATGTAAGGACACAGAAATGCAGTTGGTTCACTTTTGTAGGGCAAAACATGTAGGTGGGAGAGTAAAAAAGTTTTCTTCAGGAAATGTTAATTCAGATGGTTAATTCTACCATGAAAACTTTTAGAAAATATTGTCTGACCCAGAGAATAGTGATGCTAAAAATACTTTAAGAATGCCTAGGTTTGATATCGAACAGTTACTGTCCTCTGTGGTTTATTTATTTTTCCCGTTTTTTAGCAGGTTCAAGCAACACCTCCTCAGCCCATCAAAGTACCACAATTTATCCCCCCTCCTCGACTCACTCCACGTCCAAACTTTCTTCCACAGGTGAGTAAACCAGTGACAAGCCCAATAATGGGTCAGATGAGACAGAAGTGCTCAGGGGCCCTTTCTAAGTAGCCTGAAGTATGCTTCTCAGCTCAGCTCTCTACAGATCTTATTAGTTAGCTAAAGGTTGTAGTTGCTGATTCTTATACCAAGAAGAAGCTTATTTGAACACCAGGGTTTCTTAGCAATGACCAAAGGCAGTAGCAAGGGGATGTGACAAAAAAAAAAAATTAAGATAGCACCATTTTAAACCTTAGGATGTTAACTTACTTGAAGTTTAGCCAAACCTGCTTGCCAGTGGGGAAGGCATGCAATTACTACTTTTTTCTATGTGCCAGAGAGTAGAGAAGGAAACAATAGCCAAACTAACCAGTTGAAACCGAGAAGTTTAGTTTTATTCTGGAAAGTAATGGCATTAAGCATCATACTTAAATGCAAAGCCTTGCCTGTAAAAGCTTAGACTAGCAGTCTATACATAGAACTTTCTACCTAGGCCCAAGCAGCTCTGCTTGCCTGTATTGTCCTGGCAGTATTCTTCTAGCAATTGCAGTGAACTCACCATTCTTACTGCAAGATGTCAGGATTGCCTCAGTCTGGCTTTAGAGGAGTCTTGACTTGCCTAGTAGAAAGGCTAGGAGTTCCCATCTGAGGCCCTATGTTAAAAGAGAAAGGAATTTTGTGGTCATTGGCCATAGGTGATTTCCAAATTGCCTATGCAGTAGGATTGGGCATTGATAACATGAGATAAGGTGATTTCAATCATTTGTCTAGTAGATCCTTAATAAATACCTTGGGTATCAATAAAGGCATTGTATATTGACCAGTTTTCAAGATAGACAGTTCTTTGCCCTCAGAGAGCTTCAGAACTTTGTACAGGCAATTACAGTGTCCATTATGGGAAGTACAGGGTAGTCTGATCACACATAGGGACACTCATTCTTAATAGTATTCTGGAAAGTTCCCTGGAATTGTTGACATTCTATCTGAGACCTAAAATCCTAGTAAAGTTAGGTAGTTTAGGGGGAAGAAGAAAAACATCCCAGGCAGAGGGTAGAGCATATATGCCAATCCAGTATGGAGGGATGCATGTAAGCCTAAAGAACCAAAGGCGATTTGGTGTAGCTGACCTTAGAAGACATATGGCTGACTCAAGCTAGGGAATGCGGTGAGGCTGGAGAAGCCCATTGTGCCAGAGCCTGTGGAGCCTTCTAGACTATGTAGGAATTCAGCCCTTATCCCAGGAATGACAGGGATCCATGAAAACATTTCTACTTGAAATGATGAGGTTTTTGTTTTAGAACATTCCTCTTGTCATTGTGTAGAGAAAGAGAATAGATTGGATATGATCAAGACTGTGGGCAAGAAGAATAGTTAGGACATTATCAACAATAGCAGCTAATGTTTAAAAACTCCTGCAAGAAAAAAATAAAATAAAATAAAAAATAAAAAAAAATAAAAACTCCTGCAAGGTGCCACTTACAGCACTAGGCACTTTCTGTGGGTATCTATTTTAATCCTCAAAACAGCCCTGTGAAAGTAGGTATTACTTTTTTTTTAGATAGGGAACCTAGGGCTTAGTCCATGTTTTCCAAACAATGGGTCATGACATATCAGTGCTCTGTATGAAATCAATTTAATGGATGATAACCAGAATTTCTAAACAAAATGAACAAAACAGAATATGAAACATTAGAGTACATAGCATTTGTGTAATGTTTTGTGAAATTTTTGTTTTATAGAGATACAGATCTATGTCTATATGCATGTACTGGTTACAGTAAGAAATGTATTCCCTACTGTGTGTCTGTAGCAGCCACCACAGGGTCATCTTAAATTCAGTTCAATATTCAGACTCGGAAGACCCTCAGGGCCCACACTTGGTACTAGTCTGCTTGGAACAACACAAGACAGAAACCAGAGCTTACTAGCAAGATAGCATCAGACATTTTTCGTCAGCCTGTATAGCAGTCTCTACAACTGTCTAGTGATAGCTTAGGTGTAGGGAAATGAGATCTTGATCAGGACGATGGGAGAGCCATCCTGGCAGAGTCTTATGCCTCACAGGAACCAGTGTATCTTGTACCAATTCCATAGCTGTGGCTTTCAAGGTCCCCCCAGTGGACATGCTCAGTTAAAAGAGTCACCTTACTTCATGAAGCCCAAAGCATGGTGTCCCATCAGGTATTTATAATTCTCCCCATTCAGATTCAGTTTAGCAGTAAGGGATCATTTTTTACCATAAACAATGTTGCCTGGTAACATAGTTGACATTCTTACCCTTAATCAGGTTTCCAGGGGAACAGAGCTGGGGAGTTACCTGCAGGTCAAACTTTCATGCATAAGGGGAAAAGATTTTGCCCACAGGGTCACTGTACAGAAAGTTCGAAAAATGCTGGCTTAAATCAGGTATGTTACTTGAGATTACCTGGCTAGTAAGGGGTAAGAACCAGGATTTGAACCCGGGCAAGGCTGACCCCATGTTTTTAATCGTAATTTTTTGTCACTGTTCCAGTAAGCCAAACGTAAGGTAGAACGATGGCACTGATAGAAAGTAGCCATATTTGAGAAGGATTTAGGAAGCAGAGGTGGAGTAGGAAGCATCAAGAATGGTTCTGAAGTTTATGTAGTAAGAAAAGACCATTTACTGAGGTGATGATAATAGGAAGAAGGGAAAGGTTGGAGGAAGAAATAGAAGAATTTTAGACATGTTGATTTTTTATTGTTGTTCTTAAAGATTTTATTTATTTATTTATTTTAAGATGTTATTTTTAAGTAATCTTTACACCCAACATGGGGCTCAAACTTAACAACCCCGAGATCAGGAGTCGTGCTCTTCACTGACTAAGCCAGGAGCTCCTAGACATGTTGGTTTTTAATTTCTTGTGAGCCATCCAAGTAGAGATACATGACAGGCAGTTAAGTGTATGCTTCTGAAGTTCAGGAAATGTGTGGTTCTGAGATACAAGTATGGACATCTTTAGTGCACAGGTATTTGAAGCCGTGGGATGGCTGAGAACTCCCAGGAAGATTGAGGAGGTTGGGAAGAAAAGAGGTTCCAGGACGAAACTCTAAGAAATAGTTATGTTTAGGACTGAGCAGAGGAAAAGAAAGCCCACAAAGGTGACTTAAAGAAGGGGTGGCCAAGAACAGGAAGTTAGAGAACAAGGAACAGGGCTGACTTGAAGCCTTGGACATCAAGAAATTTAGAATGTGAATTAAGACCAGCAGAAGCATTATTACCATACTGGGCACAAATTCTGAGTGGGACCAGTCTCTGGATTAGGCATTTGACCTCAGCCCTGAAGAGGCTGCTTGGTATAGAAGAGGGAGCTAAGGTTTGGATTCAGAAGAACCACATTGTAAGGTGACATTTGGGCCCTCTTAAGAGCTGATGCATCTTTTATAAGGTTATATATCCTCATAGCTGTAGAGTTAATGATTCCAAAATGAGTATTAATAAGTATTGGTACTAAATACCATTTCACATCTAAAGTATGAAAGATTTGGCAATGTCTTAGACTTATAAGATTTGAGACATTTAAGTAATATAATAATTATCCTTTCTTTCCCCATAGGTTCGACCCAAGCCTGTGGCCCAGAATAACATTCCTATTGCCCCAGCACCTCCTCCAATGCTTGCAGCTCCTCAACTTATCCAGAGGCCCGTCATGCTGACCAAGTTCACCCCCACAACCCTCCCTACCTCCCAGAATTCCATCCACCCCGTCCGTGTCGTCAATGGACAGACCGCAACCATAGCCAAAACGTTCCCCATGGCCCAGCTCACCAGCATTGTGATAGCTACTCCAGGGACCAGACTCGCTGGACCTCAGACTGTACAGCTTAGCAAGCCAAGCCTTGAAAAACAGGTACAGGCAGAGAGTATGCATCTGCTTCGGGTAGGAGCCTTGCCATTGAGGCCGGCTGTCTCTAACCACATTCTCGCAGGAATGCTTTATCTCAGCACCATTGTCAGTAACCTGTTGCTTATCATGTGATCATTCATCCATAGTGCAAAAGGGCAATTCCTACTGAAAAAAGTTGGGTTGCTTTCCCACCATCCCCTTATGGATGGATTCAGATTCCTGTGGAAGTGAGCTCCCCCT
Source organism: Canis aureus (assembly GCF_053574225.1). Taxonomy (NCBI): domain Eukaryota; kingdom Metazoa; phylum Chordata; class Mammalia; order Carnivora; family Canidae; genus Canis; species Canis aureus. Next base: position 12,537,216 of record NC_135631.1, on the reverse strand, counting down.
GCTGGTTCTGAGCAGAAATTCACAGATGGGTTCTGCTGCTCTCAGGAAGCAGGGAGATACAATACACAGAAAATGGCATATTAGTTTTGGCTCAATAAGAATCCAGATGAGGATATAGCTGTGAAAGTCAGGAAGAGTAAACAAAACAGAGAAAGGGATTTCATTTGAAGGATTTCCGCTGGTTATTACAGATAATGAAGAACCAGATTAAAACATTAAAATTTCTAAAAAGCATTTTTTTTTAAACTCTAGGGAATAGAGCAGTTTTAGCTCAAATACTGAAGTCTCTCGTTTATATTTCTAAAGTCCGGTTTTCTCTTAGAAATACAAGGCTAGAGAAATACAAGTACCTCCAAAAATACTTAAAGGAAAAAAATACTTCAGGGTTCTGTGACAGAAGACTTAAAAACAAGAAAAAGGATTTATAGGCAGTCACCATATTCTATTTAAAGAAAGACCAGTGATGAGAAAGAATTTTGCAAAGAAAAGCATCCTCTTTCAAGAAAGTTGCTTTAAAAAGTCATTGACCTATTTCTAATTGCTCAGGCTTGAGTTCTCATTCATCTGAAAATAGTCTCTCTCTGGTGATCCTGAATCTTCTGCTTCTGGATGGCTGAACATGATTCAGAGAGGCTGGCCAGATGGTAGGGAATGAGAGGCTTCCTGCTGCCTTGGCCTTCTTGAACAGAGGATCCTTATGCATAGAGCACCCGGCTTTCTACCCAGACAGCTCATAAATGCATCAGACCTTGCACTAAAAAGCTCAGTACTAAAATCTCATGCTCAGAAAACACAAGGGAAAACAGATCTCTTTTCCTGGGGAGCCCACTCAAACCCCAGAAAGTGCTTTGAGGAACATTCAGAAATAAATTAGTTACATATGTTTTATGTCCTAAGTTTTCAAACTTAGTATTAGCAGAACTTCATTATTAAAATATGAAAGTAAAATGCTCAAGCTGAGTGAGAAGTTTGGGTAGGGACATGTTTAGAGATCAGGTGCCCTCATGCCCCGTGCTGGCTCTCAGAGAACTGGTGAAGAGTTCCAAAGAATGTGATTTCAAAACACTCTTAGATTGCTAAATATTTTTTTCCCTGACTTCTTTTTGGATAAAGAGACATAGTTTTTTCAGTTTCATTTTATTTTTACATTCCTTATTTTGTCTGATTACATCTAAGATAATAAATATTCCTTATGCAAGAAAACTCAAACATTACAGAAATGTATAATGTAAAAAGTACATCTACCCCATAGTCTATGGGAAGAATAAACTTCCTCCATAATTCTAACCCCTGACACTTAAACAGTATAAACAGTTTAGATTATATTCCTCCTTGTATCTTTCTATGCACATACTAACATTTTTAAGCCAAAACCAAAATCAAATAATATATATTTTTAACTTGCTTTTTTTCATATTAGATCTTGAATATCTTTTCATGTTCTGGCCTTACATGTTCATGGAGCTTTTGATTTTAATTATAATACCATAAAAAGGTACCCAGGAATTCTTAATTTTTTTAAAAAAAATTTCTTTTCTGGCAGTAAACTCCACAATCTCTCTTGTCATTGATCAATTAGCAATAATCATGCCTCGGATAAACCTCATTGGCTACGATACTGCCACTGCGCAAAGCTTCTTGTTGTTGATCTAATGGAGGAATCCAGTTGTTGCTATTTTAGTTTAGCAGACCACCTGGCATAACAGCTTTGCAGGTTCCTAAGCTGAGTCAGCAGGGGTGCTCTTTAGACCAGACCCCATTCTCAGAATACTCTGACTTCAGATCTTTCTGCTATCCATCTTTTCTGTATTTTATTTCCAATAGCAATTGGGAGATCTCATAGTTGGGCTAAGAGTGAAGCAATATAAATATTGTGGCCATAGAAGTACTACTTACAGTCTGCTCATAGTTATCAAAACCTGTATCCAACATTCTCTGTGTGACCAGGCTAGATGTGTTCCTTTCTGTTTTCTTCTGTTTCCTTTAGGGTGATAACATTTATTTAATAAAAATATTATGTGCCAGCTGCTATATGCTGAATGTGATCCCTGAATATAAGGGTAGATAAAGCCTAAACCCTCACAGACTTCAATGTGTAGAATAGGTGTGGAGGCTGTGCCTCCAGAAGAGGAAGCATGACAAGTTGTGTGCTTTCAAAGGCCTCCCACTTTGGCATAGAAAAGGAGGCAGTGTCAGTTCTAACAACGGTGTCTCACTTCTTCCCCTGTCAGACATTACCAACTTCCTTATCCATCCCAGATAAAAAGCTCCCCTCTCTTACCCTAATAAGAAGCCACATTCCCTTGTGGCTCTGAGAAAGTGAGTGCTAGAGTTTAAAGAGCTTTGAGGTTGGAAACATGTTTTGGGCAGAAAAGTAGAACCAGACAAACTTATATTCTCCATACCATTGCCTTTTACGCCCCTGTCTCTCCAGAGCTCTATGAAATGGGGCCAAACACCTGTTAATGATGCACTGAGCTAAGGTATTTAAATTTAAAGTCTATTAGACTGATGAAGTTAGTTCTCAGGAATTAATGTTTATATCTTACCCACCCCACCTTCCCCCTGCAACAAAGACTTCTATGTATGTCTCCAAGGTAAGCTACTGAAAAAAAATACTGGGTTCTTTGGGAAAAACTGCCAGATTGCTACCCATTCCCTACTTCTATATATATATATATATATATGTATCTTGCATAGGCACTTAAACTACATCTCCTGAAAAAGGAGTGCTTCCAAGATAAGAGTATTATCTTCAAATCCCAGTCTTCTCTCTTAGTAAACATGAGCTGGTGACTCTTCACCTTTCATTTTAGTACTGGTGCACTAGCAGGGAGAATAGATCTAAGTGACCAGAGATAGATTTTGCTTTACCTTCAATCCAAATTCATTTAACCTTGATTGATGAAACTATTTGGGCATGTATTTATTTGCAGGTGACTAACTTTGATTATTCATGCAGCCAAGTTTCAGAAGGTGAATTTGGAATTCAAGGTATACGTGGTTACCTTAGTTTTTCTAATCTTGTTCAGAGTGTTTGATTTCTATCTTTATCCTACCAAGAAGAACAGGATTTCTAAATTCAAATAATCATGGGTGCAAAGCAATAAATATAAATGAGTAAAGCAGGCTGGAAGTAAACACTTTTTATTTTTCAATTTTCAATGGAAGCTTGAATACAAAGAGCTATCCCACTTTTATTCTTAATCTCTCTCTGAAATAGACAAGCATAAAATCGACAATTTGGTTTTGGTGTCAAGAAGAACATAGAAGGGGCAGCCCAGGTGACTTAGCTGTTTAGCGCCACCTTCAGCCCAGGGCATGATCCTGTGGACCCAGGATCGAGTCCCACATCAGGCTCCCTGTGTGGAGCCTGCTTCTCCCTCTGCCTCTGCCTCTCTCTCTCTCTCTGTGTCTCTCATGATTAAATACTAAAATCTTTTTTAAAAAAAGAAGAACATAGAAGGTAGAAGAGACTATGATAAGCCAGAAAGTAAATATGCCATCTCAAGGAAGCAACTACTTCTTGACAGTAGCCAATTTTTTTATCATATGGAAACTTTTCCTTTAAGATAAAGGCCAGAAGCCCAGATATTTTCAGAAATCACCTAGTTTTAAAAATACTGATAACTGTTTAAACACACCAGGTAGGCAAAAAATAACATCTGCAGGGCAGTTTCACCTCTAGATAATGGTTTATAATCTCTAACAAAGACCAAACTTTTAGCTTACTGTGGGTTTTTTTGTTTCCCTTTTTTTTTTCACTTGGGTGAAATTCATGCCACATAAAACTAACCATGTTGAAATGAACAATTCGGTGGCATTTAGTACATTCGCAATGTTTTGCAACCACCCTCTTAATCTAGTTGCCAAACATTTTCATTACTCCCAAAATAAAACCCAATATCTCTTAAATAATTATTCCATTTGCTCCTCTCCCTGCTTTTGGCAGCCACCAATCTGCTTTCTGTATCCATAGATTTACCCAATCTGGGTATTGCATATAGATGGAATCATATAATATGTTACCTTTTGTGTCTGGCTGCTTTTACTTAACATAATATTTTCCAGATTCATCCACGTTGTAACATGTATCAGTACTTCATTTCTTTTAATAATAATAGTCCACTGTATTTATATATCACAACTTATTTATCCATTCATCCACTGATGGACATGTAGGTTATTTCTACCTTTTAACTATTGGAAATTGTGCTGCTATGAATATTCATGCACAAATATTTGTTCGAATGTCTGTTTTCCATTCTTTGGGAGTTTATACCTAAGAGTGGACTTGCTGGATCATGTAGCAATTCCATTTTTAACTTTTTGAGGAACTGCCAAACTGTTTCCAAAGCAGCTGAATCTTATTCTTATTCCATACTTATTACTTATTTTCCCACAATCATTATTTATTAATAATAATAGCTATTTCATACTTATTATTATTTTCCCTTTTAAAAAATTACAGCCATCCCAGTGAATATGAAGTGGTTTTGTATTGTGGTTTTGATTTGCACTTCATTAATGATTAAAATTGTTGGACATCTTTCCTGTGCTTCTTTGGCCATTTGTATATTTTCTTTAGAGAAATATCCAAGTTCTTTGCCACTTCCTATATTGGATTGTTTGTCTTTTTGTTGTTGAGTTGTAAGAGTTCTTTGTATAATCTGAATACTAGACTCTTATCAGATATATGATTTGTAAGTATTTTCTCCCATTTTGTAGGTTGTCTTTTCACTTTTTATTTTCTGGAAGCCTGTATTTTCCAAATTTTATGAGTAGTGTCCTTTGATAAAACTGTTTAATTTTGATGAAGTCTAGAGTATCTCTTTTTTCTTTGTTGTGTTGTTGTGTCCTATCTAGGAATCCATGGCCACATTAAGAAAATGAAGATTTACTCTTAATTTTTCTTCTAAGAAGTCGTATGGTTTTGGCTTATATTTAGGTTAGTAGTTCATTTTGACTTAATTTTTGTCTAGAGTGTGAGATAAGGGCCCAACTTCATTCTTTTGCATGTGGATATCCGATTCTTCTGGCACCATTTGTTGAAGAGACTTTGCCCATTTGAATGATCATGGCACTATTGTTGAAAACCAGTTGGCCATTGATGTACGGATTTATTTCTGGACTCTCAATCCTGTTCTGTTGGTCTGTAGATCTATCTTTGTGCCAGTACCAACCACACTCTCTTCATTACTGTAATTTTGTAGTAAGTTTTGAAATTGGGAAGGGTGAGTCCTCCAACGTTTTTATTATTCAATATTGCTTTGGCTATTCAGGGTTCCTTGCAATTCTTACATGAATTTGAGAATTGACCTTCTCAATTCTTCTGCCAAGAAAAGGCTGTTGGAATTTTAATAGGAATTATATTGAATCCGTAGATTGCTTTGCATTGTATTGTTACTTTCACAGTATTAAATCTTCCAGTTCTTGAACATGGATGTCTTTCCATTTATTTAGGTTTTCTTTATTTCTTTCAGCATTGTTTTAGAGTTTGCAGTGCACAAGTCTTTTATCTCCTTAAATGTATTCCTAGGTATTTTATTCTTTTGGATGCTATTATAAATATAATTGTTTTCTTAATTTCCAATTACAGTTGTTCATTACTGTTATATAGAAATCAGCTGATTCTTTGTTCATCTTGTACCTTGCAACTTTGCTGAGTTTTCTTACTAGTTCTAGTAGTTTGTGGATTCTTTGGGATTTCTATATATGTAAGATTGTCCTTTGATTTGGATGCCACTTATGTCTTTTCTTGTCTCATTGCTCTGGCTAGAACTTCCACTACAATGTTAAGTAGCACTGATGAAAATGGGCATACTTCTCTTGTTCTCTATCTCAGAGGGCAAGCTTTCAGTCTTTCGCCATTGAGTATGATATTAGCTGCGGCTTCTCATTAATGCCCTTTATAAAGTTGAGGAAGTTTCCTTCTATTCCTAGATTTCTGAGTATTTTATCATGAGTGAGTGTTCAGTTGCTTTTTCTTCATTAATTGAGATGATTGTTGTGTGTTTGGGGGTTGCCCTCATTTATTAATGTGGTGTATTCCATTCCTTTCATTCCTAGGATAAGTTCTACTTTATCATGGTGTATCATCCTTTTATTTTCTTAAGATTTTATTTACTTAGTAGAGGGATCCCTGGGTGGCGCAGCGGTTTGGCGCCTGCCTTTGGCCCAGGGCGTGATCCTGGAGACCCGGGATCGAATCCCACATCAGGCTCGCGGTGCATGGAGCCTGCTTCTCCCTCTGCCTGTGTCTCTGCCTCTCTCTCTCTCTCTCTCTGTGACTATCATAAATAAATAAAAATTAAAAAAAATTTAAAAAAAAGATTTTATTTACTTAGTAGAGAGGGCATGCACACACGGGGATGTGGGGGGAGAGGCAAAGGGGGCAGGAGAGGAAGAGGGAAAAAATCCCAAGTAGAGTCCGCACTGAACACAGAGCCTGTCAAGGGGCTCAGTCTCACTATCCTGAGATCACAACTGAAGACAAACCAAGAGTAGGACACTCAACTGACTGAGCCACCCAGGCGCCCTTGTATCATCCGTTTAATACGCTATTAGATTCAGTTTGCTAGTATTTTATTAAGAATTTTTCACTATAGGGACACCTGGGTGGCTCTGGGATGCCTGAGTGAGTCCGCAATTGAGTGTCTGCTTTCAGCTCAGGGCGTGATCCCAGCGTCCTGGGATCGAATCCCACATTGGGCTCCCTGCAAGGAGCTTGCTTCTCCCTCTGCCTATGTCTTTGCTTCTCTCTCAGTCTCTCATGAATAAATAAATAAAATCTTTAAAAAAAAAAAGAATTTTTCACTATATTCATAAGAGACATTGGTCTGTAATTTTCTTTTTTTGTGATGTCTTTGGTTGGTTTTGGTATCAATGTAATGCTGGCTTCATAGAACAAGTTAGGAAGTGTTAGTACTTTTAAATGTTTGGTAGAATTCACCAGTGAAGCTGTCTGGTTCTGGACTTTTTGGGGGGATTTTAATTACTGTTTCAATTTCTTTTTTTTTTCTTTTTCTTTTTTTCTGTTTCAATTTCTTTAGATATTACAGGTTTGTTGAGATTTTCCATTTCTTCTTGAATCAGTTTTGGTAATTTGTGTGTTCATAGGAATTTGCTCATTACACCTACATTATTTAATTTGTTGGTAATTCCTCAGTGTACTCTCTTTTAATCCTTTTTATTTCTATAAGATTGGTAGTAACGTCCCCACTTCTATTTATGATTTTTATGATTTTTGTCTCCTTTCTCTTTTTTTTTCTCTTAGTCTGTCCAACTAAAGGTTTCTCAATTTTGTTGATCTTTTCAAAGAATCAACTTTTGGTTTCATTAATTCTGTTGTTTTTGTGTTCTCCATTTCATTTATTTACTCTGTAACTTTTATTATTTTCTTTCTTCTTCTAGCTTTGGGCTTAGTTCTTTTTCTAGTTCCTTAAGGTTTTTCTAATTGTTTAAGGTTTAAAATGAGGTTATTGGTCTGAGAGCTTTCTTATTTTTTAATATAAACTGTTAGAGTTATAAGTTTCCTCCTGAGCACTACTTTCACTGCATCACATCAGTTAGGATATATTGAGTTTTCATTTTCATTCCTCTCAAAGTATTTTCCAATTTCTCTGGCTATTTCTTCTTTGACCCATTGGTTGTTTTAGGAGTGTGTTATTTAGTTTCCACATATTTTTAGGTTTGATAATTTTCCTTTATCATTGATTTCTAGCTTGTTGATGTTGTGGTCAGAGAAGATACTTTCTGTCTTTTAAATTTTATTAGGATTTGTTTGTGGACTAAAACATTGTCCTGGAGAATGTTTCATGTGTACTTGAAGAGAATGTGTACTCTGTATTACACATTACATTGTTGAATGAACTGGCCTTTTTGTACATCAGTTAGATCTAGTTGATTTACAGTGTTTTTTAAGTCCTCTGTTTCCTTACTGACTTTCTTTTTTAAAGATTTTATTTATTTATTCATTCATGAAAGACACAGAGAGAGAGGCAGAGACACAGGCAGAGGGAGAAGCAGGCTCCATGCCAGGAGCCGGATATGGGACTTGATCCTGGGTCTCCAGGATCACACCCTGGGCCAAAGGCAGGCGCTAAACCGCTGAGCCACCCGGGGATTCCTGACTTTATTTTTTAAAAGATTTTATTTAATTTCTTGAAAAACAGTAGGAGCTCTCAGTTGGGGGCAGGGGGCAAAGGAAGAGGGAGAAACAGACTCCCCACTGAGTGGAGAGCCCAATGCTGGGCTCAGTCCCAGGACTCTGAGATCATGACCTGAGTGGAAGTCAGATGCATAACCGACTGAGATACCCATGTACCCCTCCTTACTGATCTTTTATACATGTTCTTTCCATTCTTTAAAAGCAAAGTATTAAAGTCTCCAATTATTATTATAGAACTTTTATTTCTTCATTCAGTTCTGTCAATATTTGCTTCATATATTTGAGACTGTTGTTTGGTGCATATATATTTAAAATTGTCATATCTGCTTCATGACTTGACCCTTTTATTAATGTATAATGACTTTCCTTGTCTCCTGTAACAATTTTTGACTTAAAGCGGATTTTGTTTTATATTAGCATAGCCATCCCTGTACTCTTTTGGTTACTATTTGCATGGAATATCTTTTTTCATTCTTTGACTTTCAGCCTTTTTGTATATTTGGCTCTAAGATGAGTCTATTCGAGAAGGCATGTATATCGGATCATGATTATTTGGTTTTTGTCTTTTTATCCATTCTGCCACTCTCTGTCTTTTAATTAGTAGGTTTAACCCAGTTACATTTCAAGTGATTGCTGATGTGACACCTCGGGGGCTCAGTGTTGAGTGTCTGCCTTTGGCTCAGGTTGTGATCCCAGAGTCCCGGGATTGAGTCCCACATCGGACTTCCCAAAGGGAGCCTGCTTCTCCTTCTGCCTCTGTCTCTGCCTCTCTCTGTGTTTCTCATGAATAAATAAATAAAATCTTTAAAAAGAATAAAATAAAGTGATTGCTGATAAGAAAGGACACCATTTTGCTGTTTGTTTTCTACCTGGCTTATGTCTTATGTCTTCTTTGTTCTTCAGTTCCTCTGCCTTCTCTTATGTTTGGTTTTTCTTTCTAATGCACACTTTTGATGCCCTCATTGCCTTTTCTGTGTATATTTTAGTTATTTTCTTAGTGGTTACCATGGGGATTATAGTTAACATTCATAAATTTTTAACAATTAAGTTGATACCACCTCAACTTTAATAGTATACAAAAACTCTGTTCCTATATAGTTCTGCCCCCCCTTATGTTATTGTCACAAATTACATCTTTATACATTGTAATGCCCACTAATATAGATTTATAATTATTATTCTATGCATTTCTCTTTTAAATCTCATAGGAAAAAAAAGAGAAGTTACAAATCAGAGATAAAATAATACTGGGTTCTATTTTTATCTGTATAGTTTTTATACAGATTTTTTTATCTGTATAGTTTCCTTTACTGTAATTCTTATTTCTTTGCTTTAAGTTACCGTCTAGTGTCTTTTCACTTCAGCCTAAAGAACTCCCTTCAGGATTTCCTTTATGTCAGATCTACTAGTAGTTAACTTTCTTAGCTTTTTGCAGGATATAGCATTCTTGGTTGATAGTGATTTTCTTTTAGCATTTTAAATATGCAGTCCCACTGTCTCTGGTCTCTGATTTTGAGGAAAAGTTCGCTGCTAACGATTTTGAGGACCTCTTCTATGTGATCCATCACTTATGTCTTACTGCTCTCAAGATTTTCTCTTTGCCTTTGGCTTTCAACGGTATGACTACAAAGTGTCTCACTGTGGATCTTTTATTTATTTATTTTTAATTTCTTTTTTACGGCAACAGATTTTATTTTTAAAATTTTATTATTTTTGTTTTAATTTTGTTAATATACAGCATTATATTAGTTTTAGGAGTACGATATAATGATTCAACAGTTCCGTACATCACCTGGTGCTCATCACAACAAGTGCACTCCTTAATCCCCTTCATTTATTTAACTTATCTGCCACCCTCTGTCCTCTGGTAACCATAAATTTGTTCTCTATAATTAAGAATTTATTTCTTCATTTCTCTTTCTCTCTCCTTTGTTCATTTGTTTTATTTTTTTAATTCCACATATGAATGAAATCATATGTTATTTGTCTTTCTCTGACTTATTTCATGTAGCATTATATTCTCTAGTTCCATCCGTATCATTGAAAATGCCAAGATTCTTTTTATGGCTGAATAATATTCCATTGTGAATACACACACACACACACACACACACACACACACACACCACACTCCTTTTATCCATTCATCCAACGTAGGGATGCATGTTAGTTACCCTTTGAATTCATGTCTTTGTGTTATTTAGATAAATACACAGCAGTGAGATTGCTGGATTATAGGGTAGTTCTGCTTTTAACTTTCTGAGAAACCTCTATACTATTTTCTAGAGTGGCCATACCAGTTTGCATTCCCACCAATGGTGCAAGAAGTTTCCTTTTTCTCCACTTCCTCGTCAACTGTTGTTGTCTCTTGTGTTTTTAATTTTAGCCATTCTAATAGGTGTGAGGTGTATCCTATTGTAGTTTTGATTTATAGGTGATGATGAACATCTTTTCATGTGTCTGTTGGCCATCTAGATGTCTTCTTTGGTGAAATGTCTGTTCATATCTTCTGCCCATTTCTAAATTGGATTATTTGTTTTTTGGATGTTGAGTTTTATAAGTTCTTTATATATTTTGGATACTAACCCTTTATAGGATATGTCATTTGCAAATAGTGAAATTTTTACTTTTTCCTTACCAATTTGAATGACACTTATTTCTTTTTCTTGTCTGATTGCTGTGGCTAGGACTTCCAATACTATGTTGAATAAAAGTGGTGAGAGTAGACATCCTTATCTTGTTCCTGATTATCTTGAAAAAGCTCTCATTTTTTTCCCCATTGAGGGTGATGTTAGCTGTGGGTTTTTCATATACGGCCTTTATTATGTTGAGGTATGTTCCCTCTAAGCCTACTTTGTTGAGGGTTTTTATCGTGAATGGATGTTGTTGTACTTTGTCAAATGCTTTTTCTGAGCATATTCTTAAAAAAAAAAAAGCTTTTTCTGCATATGTTGAAATGATCATATGGTTCTTATCCTTTCTTTTATTGATGTGATGTATCACGTTGATTGATTTGTGAATATTGGCCCACCCTTGCAACCCAGGAATAAGTCCCACTTGGTCATGGTGGTGGATTATTTTTTTAAAGATTTTATTTCTTTATTTGATAGGGAGCACAAGTAGGTGGAGCAGTAGGCAGAGAGAGAGAGGGAGAAGCAGGCTCTGTGCTGAGCAGAGTCCAGTGAGGGTCTTGATCCCAGGACGCTGGGATTACAAATTCAGCCAAAGGCAGATGCTCAACCAGCTGAGCCACGTAGGCACCCCATGAATAATTTTTTAATGTATTGTTGAAATTGTTTTGCTAGTATATTGTGGAGGATTTTTACATCCATGTTCGTCATGGATAGTGGTCTGTAGTTCTCTTTTTAAGTGATGTCCTTATTCAGTTTTGGTATCAGGATAATGTGGATGTCATAGAATGAATCTGCAAGTTTTCCTTCTTTTTCTACTTTTTGGAATAGAGAAGAAGAGTTATTAAATCTTCTTTAAATGTTTGATAGAATTCGCCTGTGAAGTCATCTGGTCCTAGACTTTTATTTATTGGGAGTTTTTTCATTACTGATTCAGTTTCTTTGCTGATTATTGGTCTGTTCAAACTTTCTGTTTCTTCCTGTTTCAATTTTGGTAGTTAATATAGTTTCTAGGAATTTATCTACTTCACATATAGTTTTTCATAATATTACCTTTAATTGTTTGTATTTCTGTGGTTTTGGTGGTTATTTCTCCTATTTCATTTGTGATTTCATTTACTTGGGTCCTTTATGTTTTTTTCTTGATAAGTCTGGCTAAGGGTTTATCAATTTTATTGATTTTTTTTCAAAGAACCAGCTCCTGGTATCATTGATCTATTCTAATCATTTTTTTTTTTTTAGTTTCTATATCATTTATATCTGCTATGATCTTTATTATTTCTTTCCTTCTGCTGGTGCTAGGTTTTGTTTACTGTTCTTTTTCTAGCTCCTTTAGGTGTAAGCTTAGGTTTTTTTATTTGAGTTTTTTCTTACTCTTTGAGGTAGACCTGTATTGCTATATACTTCCCTCTTAGAACTGCTTTTGCTGCATCCCAAAGGTTTTGGACTGTTACATTTTCATTTTAATATGTTTCTATGTACGTTTTCATTTCTTCCTTTATTTCCTGGTTGACTCATTCTTTGTTTAGTTGCATGTTATTTAACCTCCCAGGATTCTGTGGTCTTTCCAGATTGTGGTTGACTTCCAGTTTCATAGTGTTGTAGTCAGAAAATATGCATGGTAGAACTACAGTCTTGAATTTGTAGAGGCTTGTTTTGTGGGCTCATATATGATCTATTCTGGAGAATTTTTTGTGTGCACTTGAAAAAAATGTGTATTCTTCTGTTTTAGGATGAAATGTTCTGAATATGTCTGTTAAAATCCATCTGTTCCAGTGTGTTACTCAAATCCACTGTTTCCTTGTTGATTTTCTGCTTGGATGATCTGTCCATCAATGTTAAGTGGGGTATTAAAGTTCCCTACTGCTATTATATTATATGGATTTTATCAATTAGTTCCTTTATGTTTGTTATAAACTTGTGGTATTTGAGTGCTCCTATGTTGGGTACATAAAAAATTACAGTTGTCCTGTCCTTGTTAGATTGTCCCCTTTATTATTATAGAGTGTCCTTCTTTGTCTCTTGTTACAGCTTTGTTTTAAAGTCTTTTATCTGACTCCTGGGTGGCTCAGTCAGTTAAACATCTGATTCTTGGTTTTGGGTCAGGTCATGATCTCAGGGTTGTGAGATTGAGCCCTACATTGGGTTCTGTGCTGAGCATGGAGCCTGCTTAAGATTCTCACTCTCCCTCTCCTTCTGCCCCTCCCCTCACTCAATGCACCCAGTCTCTCTCTCTGTCATTCAAATAAGTAAAGAATCTTTAAAGTCTTTCATCTGATGTAAGTATTGCTACTCTGGCTTTCTTTGACATCCATTTCTTTTGCATGATAGATATTTCCTCATCCCCTCATTTTCAATCTGGTGGTATCTTTAGTTCTAAAATGAGTCTCTGGTAGGCAGCATATAGATGGGTCCTTTTTTTTTTTAATCCACTCTGTCACCCTGTGTCTTTTGATTGGAGGATTTTGTCCATTTATAAAGTAATTATTAATAGATTACATTAATTGTCCATTTATTCCTTGTTTAGTGGTTGTTTCTGAGAATTGTCTCTGATGCCCTCTTGTCTTTCTTTCATGTTCTGCTGATTTCTTTTAGTGTTATATTTGGATTTCTTTCTCTTTATTCTTAGCATATTTATTAGTGGTTTTTGATACATGGTTACCATTAGGTTTGCATACAACATCTTCTGCATATAGCAGTATATATATTAGGTTGACAGGCATTTAAATTTGAACCCATTTTTTTCTCTTCTCCCCATGTTGTAGTTATATGTTATTATATTTTATATCCTTTTTTATGAGTTCCTTGACTGACTTCTTTTACAGAAATACTGTTCCTGTTTTTGCATTTCTTACCTCTATACTGTCACTTTTTATCTCTCCTTTCCACTCAAAGAGTCTCCTTTAATACTTCTTGCAGGGCTGGTTTAGTGATCGTGAACTCTTTCTTTTAGTTTTTGTTTGTCTGGGAAACTCTTTATCTTCCTTCTATTCTGAATGGTAATCTTGCAGGATAGAGTATTCTTGGCTGCAGATTTTTCCCATTCAGCACTTTGAATATATCATGCCACTCTCCCCTGGCTTGCAAAGTTTCTGTTGAAAATCTCCGGCTAGCTTTATGGGTTTTCCTGTGTAAGTTACTGACTCCTTTTTGTCTTGCTGCTTTTAATTTTTTTTCATTGTCACTGTATCTTGCCAATTTAAATATGTCTTAGTGTGAATCTGCTTTTGTTATTTTGATGGGAGTTCTCTGTGCCTCTTGGGAACATTCCATCCCTAGATTAGGGATGTTTTCAAATATTTTTTCTTCAAATAAATTTTCTGCCTCCTTTTCTCTCTTTTTCTGGGACCCCTATAATACAAATGTATTATATTTGATGAAGTCACTGTGTTCCCTAGGTGTATTCTCATTTTGCATAATTCTTTTATCTCTCTTTTGTTGAGCTTGATTACTTTCCATTACTCTATGTTATAGGTCACTGATTTGTTCCCTTGCTTCTTCCATCCCGCTGTTCATTACATCAAACCTGTTTCTCATTTCATTTAGTGAACTGTTTGTCTCTGCTATGTTGTTCCTTATCTCTATGTTAAGGGTCTCATTCATATCTTCCATTCTTTTCTCCAGTCCAGTGTGTATCCTTGTGATCGTTGCTTTAAATTCTCTCTCAGGCATATTACTTACATCTGTTTTGCTTAGATCTCTGGCTGTGGCCTTGTCTTATTCCTTCATTTGGGATGGGTAAATGCCTGTCTCCTCATTTTGTCCGTTCCTGTGTGTTAAGAAAGTCAGCTCTGCCTTCTGTTCTTGAAAGTCATGACTTTATGAAGAAGAGGTTCTAGAATGCCCTGCAGTGCAGTATCCCCTGTTTCCCAGAACCTGGCACTTCAGAAGAGTATCCTATGTGTTGCTTATGCCCTGCTGTTGAGTCTGAAGTCACTTTTCTTTTCAGTGCAGTCATCTGCCCTGTCTCTCTAGGCTGTGCTTGCTCCCTAAGGTGTCAGTGGGATCCAGGCAGGCTAGTCCTGAGGGGTTGTGCCCACTGGGGAACTTGTGAGGGTGATGGTGGTGGTAGTGCAATTTTCACTGGGCCACTAGTTCTGTGATGAATCTCCCAAAGTGCTGCAGGGCCTGCATGCTGGGGTGGCCAGTGGAGTGAGGCTGGGTGTGGGTGGGCCTGGTGCATGACCGTGGAGCATGCTGCACACAGTGGCTGGGTGGGGCATATACACTAACAAAATCTGTCTCTAGCCTAGGGTCAAGGCTAGCAGGCTTGCAGTGGGCCAGTCACCTGGAGAACTTTTGGGGTATTGTGCCTTGCTAGCTGATTAGGTAGCATCTGTGTAGCACTGCCTCCTGCAGCTTTGGGGGGGCGGGTGTGGAGAGGTGGAAAAGGCACACCTGCCAACTCCTTTGTTTTTGGAGAAGTCCGCTAACATCTTCCACAATCAGTATGAACAGATATGTCTCCCGTTTGTCCCCTGTATTGTGCAAATTGCCATTTTTATGTTGCCTCTTGGCTCAGGCTTCTGTCTCTTTAAGGGTGTTGACTTAGCTTTCACTCACCCTTCTGGCTTTCTCAGTGCTAAGCCAGCCAATTTCTAAAGCTCCAGGCCCCAAGTCCCACTGGTTTAAAAAACTTAGGGAATTCAGTCCCGTTTTTGAATCCAAACATCGTGGGGATCAGCCTTCCCACATGTGAGCTCCCTGATGCGAGGGCCCATTTCCCTGCCATCTCCACATGCCATCTCCCTCCCTCCGCAGGCAGCCTACTTCCACCCTTCTGAACCTCCTAACCTTTCAGATCCAGCTGCTTCTGTTTATTTAGTTGTGGACTCTGTTCTTCCAGTCTTCAGATTGTTCTCCAGTTTATTGACTTGGATGTGGTTGGTATCTAGTTGTAAATGTAGGGACAGAGAGAGCTCAGGGTCCTTCTACTCTACTATTGTTCCCCAGACTGCAAATCTCTTTTAGGTTATTCTGTATGGATGTCACTGAGTTTCTTGGATGTGTAGATTCTTATCTTTCATCAAATTGGGACATTTTGAGCTGTTATTCCTTCAAGTATTATTTATGCTGCTTTCTCTGTCTCTTCTCTCCCCCCGGGAGCCCATAACACATATGTTGATAACGTCCCACAGGTCTCATAGGCTCTGTTCATTTTTCTTCATGTTTTTCCTTTCTGTTCCTCAAACTGGATAATTTCCATTGTCCTGTCTTGAAGTTCACTAATTCTTTTGTCTGAACCCATCTAGTGAATTTTTCATTTCAGCTTTTATATGTTTCAGCTCCAGAGTTTCTATTTAGTTCCTTTCACTACTTTCTGTCTCTGTATTGATAGTCTCTTTTTGGTGAGAAATTGTTCTCCTGGGTTCCTTCAGTTCTTTGTCCATGGTATCCATTAGCTTTTTGAGCATATTTAAGACATTTAGTCTTTCTCTAGAGAGTCCAACGTCTGGGTTTCATGAAGGCCAGTTTCTCTTGATTTCTTTTTTCCTATAAATGGGCCATACTTTCCAGTTTCTTTGCATGCCTTCCAATTTTTTGTTAAACTGTTCATTTTGAAATTACAATGTGATAACTCTGGAAATTAAATTATCCTCCCACCCCAGAGTTTGCTGTTATTGATTGTTGAGGTCTCTTTAGTGCCTTTTCCAAACTGTTTTTGCAAAAAGTGTATTTCTTGTCACATACAGTCTCTGAAATCTCTGTTCTGTTGTCTCAGATCAGCTAGTAACCAACAGATTTCCTTAAACAACTGGAGCCAAAAAGACCAAATAATAATAACTAAATTACAAAAAAAAAAAAAGAAAAGAAAAGGAAAAAACACCTTTCCCAATCTTTGTAGATTGGCTCTGAGCAGGGGTACTTCTTAATGGTAAGCCAGGCCATCTATCACTCTGCCTTAGCCTTCACCTGTTTCTTGGACAGATCTCAAAGAGCAGCCAGAATTGTAAGCCTAGAGTTCTCTCATATCTTTCCTGGGCATACATCTAGCCCTGGGAACATGCAGTACGCTCTCGATTCCCTGGTATATGTGACATCCCTTCAAAGAATCTTCTTCCTCAACCTCCTCCTTTCTGGGGTTTGGATCTATCTCCTGTATACTCCATCTACCATCCTATGTACTAGATGACTATGGGTAACATATGTCTTCAGATGCTTTTATCAGAGGCCACCCCAAAAGCCACTTTCTAAGGTGGGCAAAACAAAAGTCAACCTCTGACCAAAATGGGTCAAAATACACAACCACAGGTTGTTGAGAACAAGGTCCATGTTGCTTCCCTTGGCACCAACAATCCACACTAGGAACACAAGTTGCCATCCCCAAAGCCTCTGCCCAAGCTATGGAATAGAGGTTTGTAGGTAGGTAAGGAAAATGCTTTCTTAGTGAAATTTAGCAGCCTCTTTCTTCAGTAAGTATCCCCCTGGTTGCTGTAAGGTTTTTATTAGATTCCAGAATTCTGAAAAATTGATTCTGTTTTTGCCAGCTTAATGATTGCTTCAGTGGAAGGACTAATTCTTAGAGCTCCCTGTTCTGCCATTTCTCACTCCTCAACCCTAATGTTTTTGGTTTAAGCAGCTTAAAACAACAAATATTACTATCCTATATAGCTTGCTCTAGGGTCAGGAATCAGCTTGCATCCTAACTGGGTGCTTCTGGCTCAAGGTCCCCCACAAGTTTGCATTCAAACAAGTTGGCCAGGGCTGTAGTCATCTCAAGGCTCAACTGGGACTGATTAACTCACTTCCAAACTCAAGTCACATAGTTGTTGGAAGACCTCACTTCACACTGGCTGCTGGCACAGGAGATTCAGTTCCTCACCACATGGACCTCTGCATAGTACTGATCACACAATGGCCTGGTTTCCCCAGAGCAACAGCTCCATGAGAGAAAGACCTCTCTCCAGAGTTTTAATTGTTTTATTTGGGGGAGGGGAGCTGCTTTTGGTGCTCTTTTTCCAACTCTGAGACAATTGTACTCTTATTGAGTGAGAGAGAAATTTTGAACCGAGTAATTTCTTAGTAGAGAGGAGTTGGTTTGCCTTTCCTCAGAGACGTCATACATGTGTCACTCAGCCATAGAGATGGAACCAAGAGACCTCAAGGAACTTCATATAGCCTAGGAGTGGAGCAGCAACCCTTCCAGTTGACCTCTTATCCCTCCCTCTCTCAGACTCCTGCCCTTCCTCACTCAGAAAGCCGTGAAAATAAGCTTTCTGGACATCCAGGACCTTAAAGATGACACTAGAAACTACTTTCCCATTGTGTCCCCTTGTAGGTGTGTTTGGTGGTTTGTTTTATGGAGAAATGTGTCCTTTTTGGTTAAAAAACCATATGTGTGTGAGAGGTGAAGTGAATGCTTGTTCTAGAAGGCATTGCAGTAGCACAGAGGACTGCAAATGTGTGTAGAACAATGTGTACTCTCAAGTAGCTTATCGTATAGAGGAGGAAATAGGACAAGGCATTGGTGAAAAATAGATTACCAGGCAGCATTTGTGTCTCAGAACAGTGGCTGCCATAGTACTGATAAGGCAGATGCTGACATAAGGCAGGAGGAAAATATGGAAGTGGCTAGGAAAGAAAGTGAAAGATCTTTATGATTGTATTTGTTTTTCAGATCTGGTAGCATATTTCACAACATGATAATTTTTGAGAACTTTTGATGTCCTGCTTATAGAACCGAAGCTGCCTTCATCAATAATCAGACAGTTTCATTCTCCTTTATTTAATTGCTTGCTGCCATACAGAAAGACAATTAGCATCCACATTTTTTTTAATTTGAAAAAGTAAATTAGGTTCATGTTCACAATTTTATATCCACTGTTCTAATATCATTTCAGTATTTACTGAGGGCTTCATAAAATGAATTACCCATTAGGTCATAATAAGAATAGTAATGCAAGCTCAATTTGCTAGCTGCCATTTGTGCTTAGAGATGATAATGCTATGGGTGTTCTTTTGTTTGAATGGATGCATCTGGAAGACAAGGTTAGGGGTAATCAGAGTGTCAGCCTCTTGTAAGATGACCTTTCCTGGACAAATGCATCTCTCCTCTAACGAATGATACAGGCAGGTGTTAAATATCCCAGGTGAGGGTAGTTCTGCATCTTCTCTTAGGTTATGAATGGAATTAGAAATAGAAGAAAGTGTATGTCCAATTTTTTGTTTACATTATTCAGATCTTAAGCATGCTTGCTGTGGACTGAAGTTTAACCCAAATGTAACAAGAGTGAGTTTGCTTCTGGAAAACTGACCCTATATCCTAAAATACAGTGAAATCAGAGCAACCTATAGTCGTTTTTATACATAGGAATTAAACTGTGGACTTTTCTTTTTGTATAATTTCGACTTGTAGTTATAAATTCACATCTACTCTAGTTTTACAGTTATTTCAACTGGGGCCTTACATTTTATTTTTCCCCTTCCAAATTGTAATCCATATTACCTCCTCTATTAATGTTTCCAGTTTGAGTATGTTTTTTTCTTCCTTGTTGGGTACAGTCAAACTGTGTTTTCATTTTTTTTTAATAAAAAGTGAATTCTGAATTTTCGTTTAATTTTCCTTCCCTAGACAATTAAATCCCACACAGAAACAGATGAGAAACAAACAGAGAGCCGTACCATCACTCCACCTGCTGCACCCAAACCAAAACGGGAGGAGAACCCTCAGGTAGGCTTAGACCTCCAAAGGAATGGGTTAGCCTATAAGATGTGACTTATTCTTATAAATCGGGGGGAAGGGTATACTTAACTCTGAATTTCTTGATTTTCCTTTTCTTGTGCTTCCTCACTATTCAATAATATATTGCCAAGTCAGTTTGGCCTAAGGCAGATTAAGAGTGTGACCTGGAGTGAGTATTCATGAGCTGGCATATAGGCATTTCATGAAATGTTACAAATTTGAAATGTAAGATTAATGATCATTTTCCCAGATATCCCATTACATTCCACATGATAATTATGTTTTGTTTGTTTCAGCCAACATTTCTAAGAAGTCCATCCTGTTGACTCAGCTAAGGGCTATTTATGTTATAGGTTATTGTTACTATATGTGCATTTTTGTTACTACCATTGCATTGCACCAGATTCCCAAATGAATCATTAGCCCAAAAGTTGTTCATTGAAGCATAAAAGTAGGGATGAAAATAGTAACATCTATACTACAACTTAGGATAGAATTACAAACTTATGAAGCAAACAGGACTGGTACAAATACAGAATGTGAATTTGTGTGTCCCCCCTTAGACGAGAATTTTTTAGTTTGGCTAATTTTTTAGTTTCGCATAAGCAGCTCTAAAAGGAAAATGTGGACAGGTAGTTAATATGATGATGAAGATCTGAAAGTTGGATTTTATTAGACCAGCAATTTGTTTCTTTCTGCCTTCAGTGCATTCTTTTTAATGAAACCATGTCAAATAGTGGCATGAAGCCATCAAAACTTCATGTCATTTTTTTTAAAGCAGTGACTTGTTAAGTTAAACCAGCTCATGTTTTTCTTTCTTTCTTTCTTTTTTTTTTTTTTTATTTATTCATGAGAGACACAGAGAGGCAGAGTAGGCAGAGGGAGAAGTAGGCTCCATGTAGTCCATGTAGGGAGCCCGATGTGGGACTCAATCCCGGGACTCTGGGATCACTTCCTGAGCCAAAGTCAGATGCTCAACCACTGAGCCACCCAGGTATCCCTAGCCCATGTTTTTCCAAAACAAATACAAATTATAATTCTTTCTGATATGAAATGGATTCATTTTAATTTATCTTCAAAGAAGGGACCAAAACTTGAACCAGAAAGAGGTACCAGTATTGCAGATCGCTGAGGAACTAATGAAGTCATCCACAAAATTACCAGAGGAAACCAAAGGATATCTTATATTGGTGGCCCAGTGTGGGCAAGCAAGTACTGCTACCTGTAGGGTGGTGTATATTTCACTTTCTAATTGGGCAAAATCACTGCCATAAAGAAAATAAATTAGTTTTTGGTACATATGTGATGCATAGATGAGGCAAAAGTTCTTGACAACTCTTTATTCTCCTTATCACTAAAAGACTATTCCAGAGAAGAGGAGATTTTTTTTTTCATTTAATAATTGTTTTGTGAGCTCAGTCTAGACTGGCAAAGATGTGTTGGATGTAACTGGCCAAGAAGAGTACTGTCACTTGATTAAAAGAAGGTGCATCTGAATGTCAGTCCACACACTGCTTTATAAACAGAAAAGATTTAGTAGACAGCCTTCTAATCTTGATTAAGTTGTGGAGAATAGGGGATCCCTGGGTGGCTCAGTGGTTTAGCGCCTGCCTTTGGCCCAGGGCACGATCCTGGAGTCCTGGGATCGAGTCCCGCGTCAGGCTCCTGGCATGGAGCCTGTTTCTCCCTCTGCCTGTGTCTCTGCCTCTCTCTCTCTCTCTCTCTCTGTCTATCATGAATAAATAAATAAAATTTTAAAAAAAAAGTTGTAGAGAATAGTGAAAGTAGGAATATAATTAATTGGCAGTCACAAAATATATGCCATTTCAATGTGCAGTATGGCAGCAAGTCTAAGAGTAAGAGTGCCTTTTCTTACTAAAGTACCCTGGCTGTCAGGAGGATGGGCTCCTACCTAAGTTTTTGAAATAAGAAATAAAATAAAAACATTTATTCAGAACTTTGAGGATACCAGAAAAGGACACTTCTGTGTTCTCAAGTGGCTTGTTCAGGGACTGTTTCTTTCCAAAACACTCAGTATCTTAAATAGTGTGACCCTATCACTTCAGGCCAAAATATCATAGTATTGGGGACACCTGGGTGGCTCAGCAGTTGAGCATCTGCCTTTGGCTCAGGGCATGATCCCCGAGTCCTGGGATCAAGTCCCACATCGGGCTTCCTGCATGGAGCCTGCTTCTCCCTCTGCCTGTGTCTCTGCCTCCCTCTCTCTCTTTGTCTCTCATGAGAAATAAATAAATCTTTAAAAAAAATATATCATAGTAAAGAAAAAAAAAAAATATATATATATCATAGTATTGAATGTTGAGGGTAAGCTGTCAAGATTTTTTTTTTTTCTGTCAGGATTTTTAAAGACCAGACAGTGATATAAACAATTCTGCAAGAATACATCTGCTAATAATTGATGATGTTCCTTATTATCAGAGAAATTGATGATCCATTATTTGGCATATTTAGCAACCACATGCAAATGAGAACATACTTTCCAGACCACGTGCAACCACAGAGCAAAACAGGAATCAGTTTGTTGCTGTCTCCAACTTTAAGCATCTAATGTTCCAACTTTGGGGTTCAGTATTCTAATCAGTTTAACTTATGATGGAGCCCTGAGAGTGGTCTCCAAAGAGAGATTGCTCCATAATTTTTAGGTCCATGTTTGATTTAAAAATCATAGAATTAAACAGAACTATCTGCTGTTATTCTTTTTTTTTTTTTTTTGGTATCATTATTTAATCTATTACAAATTTGTCAAATTCTTCTTGAATGCCATTCACATTTCTACATTTTGTCCATGGTACCATGAGACTGTCCAGTGTCTTACTGAAATTACTGAAATTAAGATACTTTATTTCTAGTCCCTACCACAGTGCCAGACATAGTCTGGCACACTGCAGGTACTCAGGTGAGACTTATATTAAAAGATATATCATAGCATTTCAGGACCACTAAGTGTATTCTGAAACATTTTACGCATTCTCTGCTTCCATGTTCTTGCCTCTAAAAAGGGGTGCCTGGGTGGCTCAGTTGGTTAAGGCATCTATTTTCAGCTCAGGTCATGATCCCAGGGTCCTGCTGTTATTCTTAAAACTCACTTAGTTCTGAGTTAGCATTGTCCAGTCATTGGTAGTAAAAATGTAAGAAATCATGACCCGTTATGACAAATGAAAAACTTAGAATTTGAAGCTTGTTGTATGGGAGGCTCTTTGCAACCCTCTGCATGTTTTTTGAGTGTGAAATTCTTTTTCCTGTAAGAGGATTTTTCTGGGGAAAAAAAAAAAAAAAAAAACCTAGGCCACTCAAAGATGCTGATTTCTTTCATTGAGAAAGTAGAAGATACAGGCCCCAATCCTTCTCTTTTAATCACTGTAAGTCCAGAAAGCCTCCAGAGTGGCTCTGAAAGATGTCTCTTCTTTGGTCAGCTGAAGCTGACCTTCAAGCAACCAGCCTGTTGGATTTGCTTTGCCAGGGAGTCTAACTAGGATCATCCCATTGGCTTTGTGAGAACACAAACTGAAGTACATTCTTGTTTCTCTGGCACAGAAACTTGCCTTCATGGTGTCTCTAGGATTGGTAACACATGACCATCTAGAAGGTAAGAGAAGATATTCATGGTGCTACCTTGCTTCTGGCCCAGAGTTTTGTTCTTGAAAATGGTGTTGAACTTATTGCTAGACTGTAAAACACTGGAATGCCCATAGAACACCAGAATGCCAGCTAGTATGGACTTTGTTTCCTTTGGACTCAAACTTGTCTTTCCTCTGTTTAACATTCATCTCCTCCCCTTCCTGTTGTCATCCACACTGCTGTCCAGGGGAGACTCCCCAGTTGCCTGGACTAAACTGATTTCCATTCACTTTAGAGGAACTCTTTTTATTTTTCCCCTGACAGCACAAAGTATCAAATGCCCCTCTAACAAGTCTGTGTCTGTATTTCTCAATCACTCTGGGTTATCAGAATCTTAAGAACAGTTATAAAGCTATACCTGTCCTAGTTATTTAACTCCAGAATTGTGAACTATGGTTACTCAGTCTAGGTCTGTGGATAAAGTTCATCCACACCTATATTCTAGTAACCTGAAAAGAGAGGGGGACAGCTCTTTTATACGTATTGTCAGCTCTTGGTCACAGAGAGCTACCCTGTGAAAAAAGCATCGTCTTGCTTTCTGAGAGGTGAGAATAGATGGGCCGTCATATTTGCTCCCAGCGGTGTGCTTGCCTCTGCTGAGGCTGCAGGGGAAAAAAGAGATATGCCCCCATTTCCACCTTGTCATGGGAAAAGCAAAAGATAAACAATGAAGTTCCATTTTTGTGGTTCTCTGTTCCTTCCTTCTAATTCAAACCTTTTACTTTCCCAAGAAATCCAAAGCAAGAGGCAAGAGCGCAAAAGAAGAACAACAGCAAATCCAGTATACAGTGGAGCAGTCTTCGAGCCAGAGGTATTCCTGGTCAGAACTTGGCCCTTCCCTCACTATTCTAGGTTTATTTATGATTTTCATCTCTTTCCATTTGAAAACCTATGGAAGAACAGTACCTTAATTATATTTGGCCACCTTTGCGAAATGATGGTTTTTTTTTTGTCTGGCTAATCATACTGTTTCATTTTTATTATTCACTGCTTTCCCCTTAGTTTTTTCCCTAAGTTTGAGCAAATACAAACCTACCTTAAAAATTTAAGTCCTCTTGGCTTCAACAGAGCTGTCATCTGAAGCAGAGGCAGACCTCTCTGGAATATCATATTCTCTCAGAGCCAAGTATATATAATAAATCCCATTAGCACTGAGACCTTGAGGTGACTGGCACTCACTCATTGGCATGTTGACAGGCATGCTGTGCTTGGTCTATAGCTTGTGCCAATATTCGTAGTAACCGTGCTATTCAACTAGTTAACCTTTCCTTCTTCAATCCTCAAAGCGCAAGAAGAGTGCAGTCACATACCTGAACAGTACCATGCATCCTGGGACCCGGAAGAGAGGTGAGTACTTTTTTGTAGCTCTCCCTTGCTGTTGCTTCTGCTTTCTATGTCGTGTTTCTCCCCCCTCCTTTCTCCCATTGTCCTAGAGCCTAACTCCTAAATCCCTTGAAAATAGTTTTGTTGTTGCTGTTTTGTGAAAATAGAGGGAGAAGAGAGTGAGATTTCTTATTAGAGTCCTGTATACTGAATCACAAGCTGCTTTGCCTCAGATTCTGGCAAAGCTGACTCAAGAAAATGGCTTACTACAGCAGTTCTGCCCCAGGCCCACCAGGCTGTCCGTGAATAGCACAGTGAACAGAACATTGTGTGAAAGGAAGCATTTTAGCATCATTGAGCAGAACAGAGCACTGCTGTTGCCAAGGTGTTCTTAAGTAGTGTCTGAGTCGTCCTGCTGCCAGAGAAACCAGAGCGCGACTCAAGTTTCTGTGAGCTGCAGACTTTCCAGGAATGAGAGAGGTAGCCACACTGAGAACTTAGAATCTATGGAGTTGAAGGTATCTCCAGCTAGGGAAGAGAAGAAGGTCATTGTCAAAACAGGCTCCCTGAAATAGAAGTTCTGAAGAGCACCATCACCATATTTTGGGCCTCCCCAGGTGGGTGGTGCACCTTACTTGTGGGCGGGTCAGAGGCAGCAGCCCTCCATGCAGGACTGAGTAGGTCTTAATAGCTCTGAATTTGAGCTCATGAACAAGGTTCTGAAATTGTTCTTTGATGTCAGTAATACATCCCAGGGTCCCTTTCTCCACATGATAATGTGTCCCTGAATTATAGTTCCAGGCTAGAAAGGTTGCAGAGTGAGTGGAGTAGCATAATAATTTTTGCATAAGCACACACTGTCTCAGAGCTATTGGAAGCCTAGGAGGTCATCCTGACCCTTTTCTTTTGTCTACTTTAGGCAGGGCTGCACCCGTACCATTACTACCTCCTCACCTGAAAGAGATAGCATAACCACCCTCAGTGATCCATCTAATGTTTCATTAGCCCTGTCCTTTAAGTAGTCAAAAATATTTCCTTGGGAAACCCTGAGTCATTGCTTCCTATTGATTCCTGGGCCACAGTAACCAGTGTCATGGGTTATTTTTTGTTTTATTTTTGGTAATTTTTAGTAACCTCTGACCCAGTTCTCAGAAAGGAGTCCCCAGTCATAAGCCACAGTTAATTTGTCTGCTGGTGGGGAGTATTTGCTAAGAGGACAGGGGTTGAATGAGCCAGAAAGACCTTGGCATCAGTGCCAAGGTCAGAGGATGAAAGCCTATATCTACAATGCCTAGGATGTACCTTCTGCGGGTAAACAAAGAGCATTCATCTTTCACATCCCCTTTTGGCAGCACTAAATTCCCCAGAAAAGACAAACCTGTATGATCTGTCTTTGTACCGCAGACATTGCCAGTTTAACACAGGTAATATTTGTGTAATGTCTGACAGAATCATGACTCTGTGCATAATCCTGATATAAATTATAACTGTTGGCAAAGTTGTGATCTCTGTACCATTTACCAGTGCTTGTAGGCAGTTGTGTGCCTCTCTGGCTTTTATTTTTTCCCTTTGGTATGCTGGATATATACTTTTGATCACTGAAAGCTTAGAAGCTTTAATCCTGGCTCTTCTAACAAGGACCCTGGCTTGGATGTATCATAAGGCAGGAGTGGTTGACCAATCTTGCCATGCCCATCAGGGTCCATTTATAGATTCTCTGTACCATGAGGCTTGATTCCCAGGGCTCTTGCTCCAATCAGCCCTTCAGCAGTGTTGCTGATGGCAGGGCCTTTTTGGAGATTTTGTAGCAGACCCTAGTCCTTAGACATGTAGTTCACTAGAGTGTGACAGAAGTGGGGAGACAGTTCTTTTTTTTTTTTTTTTTTAAAGATTTTATTTATTCATGAGAGACACGGAGAGAAAGAGGCAGAGACACAGACAGAGGGAGAAGCAGGCTCCATGCAGGGAGCCCGATGCGGGACTTGATCCCGGGACTCTGGGATCACGCCCTGGGCCGAAGGCAGACACTCAACCCCTGAGCCACCCAGATATCCTGGGGAGACAGTTCTTGAACAGCGGGGAGGGTCTCTGACTCTAGACATACTGAAAATCATTGTTAAGCTCAGAACATCTTTTTAGCTCTTAGGTTCCAGTTAGTCCCAGAACATATTTCTCACCAGCTCTATCGGCAAGGGATAAGAATAGTTAACTTGAATTTTGCCTTCTCAGTTTGCCTTTCTCCATGCTCACAAGCAGTGAAACGACCAATATATAGATAGAGAAAAGGAAAAACAGAAATCCTAAATAAATCCATTTGTGGGAACTGGGAATTATTGATTGTAAGGATGATGGTTACAGAGAAACCTTAGAGAACAACATGTAGAAGTGGAAAAATAAACTCTTATTCCTAGCTGTGGCCCCCCCTTGAGCTTTGACATCTTAATTTCATGCTAGAAGTCTCAAATTGTAATAATCCAGGAGCATCACCAGAATCCACCCAAGGCAAGGCCCTTTAACATGACGTAGCCCTCCTGTCATTCTCCAAGGCTGTCTTATCCTCCTTTCTTTTGAGACTCGTGTAGTTGTTTCTAATGACATTTAAATCTTTGCTTTTCTTCCTCTCTTTGGGACTGTTGTATTAACCTTCTGTCTGCTACCTCACTTCCTTTTCCATGCTAGCCAATGAGGAACACTGGCCAAAGGTATGTAAGATCATTTTTCCCCCTTTCTTTCCCTCCCCCTTTTTTCCTTTTTGTTCCCTTCTCTTGGTATATAGGTCGTCCTCCAAAATACAATGCAGTGCTGGGGTTTGGAGCCCTTACCCCAACATCCCCCCCATCCAGTCATCCTGACTCCCCCGAAAATGAAAAGACAGAGACCACATTCACTTTCCCTGCACCTGTTCAGCCTGTGTCCCTGCCCAGCCCCACCTCCACAGACGTAAGTAACTTGGGAAAAGCGCGCTCTCTTTTCTGAGAGCTTACATTGGGGAAACCGTTATCATGTGTTGTCTCCTTGCCAGCTGCATCTCCTTGACTCACCCTGGAACAGCAGTAACCCCTACAAGACACAGTATACCATGTAAGGCAGCTTTCTACCGGGACCCCAGGTCCTGCCATGTCCTTGAGAATCATGTACCACATCAGGAGGCTCAGTCAGAGTGTTTAAAATCTGGATTTGATCTGCTGTGAATGAGTTAATTCTCAGGAACAGGGAGGGACAGGAAGTCACCTCCTGTAATTGAAAGGTGCTCAGGTTTCTGTCCTTGTTTTGGGGTTAGGAAAAAGGAACAAGGCACACATTCCCCTGGCAGTCCTTGTTTCCTGCTTCAGGTAGAATTCAGGAAGTGGAAAACGTTTCTTTCAAGCAACTTTATTTAGCAGAATTGATTAAACAGGTTCCTAAAAAAGTGTCATATATTTAGTAACCCTGCATGTAGAAACTGCAGGATTACAAACTAGTACCCTGAGATTATGGGTTTTTATTTTTTGTTTTTTACTTTACTTATTTTTATATTTTTCATTTTAATTCTAGTAGAGTTAGGATGCAGTGCTATGTGAGTTTCAGGTGTACACTACAGTAACGCAGCAGTCGTATATGTGATTCCGTGCTTGTCACCCGTTTCACCCAGCCCACCTCCCCTCTGGTCACAATCAGTGTGTTCTCTCTAGTGCCCTAAGATTTTTAAATGAGCAAATACTTACTGAGCACTACTCTGCTGAACAAGTGCTATTCTTAAGGCTGGGGATAGAACAGGGAACAAAAGCAACTCCTTGCCCTCAAGGAGCTCCTATTACATGGCCAGAGGCAGGTGATAAGCAAATGAACATGTAAAAGGTAGTAATAAGTTCTGTAAAGAAAATTGGGACAGAATAAGGGGGATACGAAGCCTTTTATTTTGTGAAGAGAGGGAAGAGAGAGCATCTGTGGTAGAAAGTGGAATGTGTGAGAATGTGTCGGGGAAGAGCATTCCATGCAGAGGGCAGAGCAGTGCAGAAGCCCTGAGATGGGCATATACATGGTGTGGAGGAAAAGCAAGAAGGCCAGGACAGTGGGGGCATAGGGAGTGGTGAGATGGTGGGAAAGGACACCCCAGAGCGGGGCCCAAGGTGCAGCGCCTTGGGCTTTTACTTGGAAGGAGATAGGGGACCACTGGAGGGCTCTGAGGAGAGGAGTGACATAATTTTTCAACTTTTTATTTAGATAATTTTCAAACAGAGAAGTTGCAAGAAAATACAAAGAACAAATATATATACCTTTCACCTAGATTCACTGATTGTTACCATTTTGCCACATGTGCTCCCCCCTACACACATGCGTGCACACACGCACACACACACATAAACATATTTTGCTGAACTAGTTAAAAAGTTGCAGACATCATTAATCTTCACCCAAAACCTTTCAGTATATATTTTCTAAGAACAGATACTCTGATATAGACACAATGTAGTTATCAAATTGAGGACATGTAATATTGAGTAAATATTATTATATAGCGTTATTCCATATTCAGGTTTCTCCAGTTGTCTCAATAATTGCCTTAGTAGCACTTTGTTTTTTCTGCTCCAGAATCCAGATTAAGATCACTCTTGATATTCGTTGTCATGGTACTGTCTCTTTTGCCTTCTTACTCTGAAACAGTTTCTCAGCCTTTCTTTGTCTTTCATGGCATGGACATTTCTTAAAACATAAGCCAGTTGCTGCGTAGAGTGCCCCTCCATTTGGATAATCTGATTGTTTCCTCAGGAGGAGATTCAGGGTATGCATTTTTGTAGGAACACTAAACACGTGATGGCGAGTCCTTTTCTGTGCATCACATGTCGTCCGCTGGTCTGTCCTGTTGTTGGTGATGTTAGCTTTCATCTCTTAAGAGAGCACATCAAATCTCTCCACTTGTAAAGGTGCCTCAAAGCAGAGAGCTTTGAGTCTGTATAAATATCCAGTTCCCCCACAAACTGTTACCCAGTGGTTTTAGAATCCTTTGATGGTTCTTCCCTGTGTTTACTATTTTTAAGGTGTTTCCAAAATCAACTTGGATTTTAAAAGGATCGGAAACCTGGATAAGAGACTGTGGAGAGGATAGGATGGGAGCAGGAAGACCAGTTAGGAGGGAAGAGCTGAGGACAGCTTGGCCTGATAGGGTGGTAGACATAGAGATGGAGGAAAGTGACCGAGTCTGCATATATTTTTAAGAGCCAACAGGATTAGATATGGAGTATGAGAAAAAGAGATGATAGTCAAGGATGAATCCAGAGTTTTCAGCCTAAGCAGTTACCAGGATAAAATTCATTTACTCAAGATGGCAAGAAGGATAGGTTTGAGGAGGGAAACCAAGAGTTTGATTTTGTACATGTCCCTTTTTTTGTGTCAATTACAGAGCTTGTCTTTAGGATCATCTTTAGGTAAAATATCTCTTGAACTGGAAGGTTCTTAGTGCTTTATAATAGTCTACCCTTTTCCAAAGAACAAAAGAATACCATATGCACACACTAAGTTAAAATTCTAGAAGTAGCAAAGGAAGTGTTCTCTTTGGAGGACAGGTCACAGTGAAGTTCTGTTCTCTGGCAGCCTTTCCTTCCATGGACATAACTGGTGACTACAGCAAGACTCAGACTTGCTCTTGGAATTCAGCATTTCATCCAGCCTTTCTGACTTCCGGCATTAGTAATTGATAAAGGTTTTCAACCTGTCCTGAGTACTGAGTACCAGGAGTCCTTGTCAGAAACCTTGTTTGCTGGTACCAGAGATGGTCCCAACTTTTCTGCGTGTGAGTCTCTTTCTCCTAAAGATTGTTTTTGGTTTTTGTGCTTTTGGGCTGATAGGGGTCTATGGGTTTCTTTGAGGGACTGAACCCAAAGGATCTACGCAAAGTAAAAAATCCTGCCAGATTTCATCTTAAAATGTAAACACTGCTCTTCTCAGAAATCCAAAGGTAAAAGAAGGCTCTTCTAAAACCACTAAATATGTTAGAACTTAAGTTTTTAACCTAGTGGAATAGATTTTTTTTTTTTTAAGATAATTGACTTCTACTTTTACAGTATCCTAACAGTGGCAGTGATTAAAATCAGCACACAGGACTCTCTGTGTTTGCTGCTGGGTAGGACAAGCCCCAACAACATTAATTAAACAATCACAGCTGAAAGGCAAGCATTTCCTGGGGATCAGTAACCGTCTAGAAGGACTTGGTAATACAAAACCCAGCCAGACACTAATCCTCAGGATATACCTTGTTGCCACTATCATTTTATGAGAAGGGAAGATATGTTGACATACTTATAAAATTCTTTTAGCAAATGATGAAATTGCAGTTGATATAGCCAGGATGTTTGCAAAAAACACATGTGGTCAGCTCCTAGCGAAGAATCATGGGTCACCATCTTTCAATTTAACATTTGGCTTATGGTAGCAATTCAGTCACCAAAGCCTGAGCCTTTTGACCCGGAGCAGCACCTCCAAGGGATTTTCTCTGCTCTCTTTAAGCTAATCAGAGAATCCATTCTGGGTAGATAAAATCTATACCTTGGCATTTTATTATTCATTTCTATGGGCAGTTCTCCAAATTTGGTCCTTGAGACTCTTTTTGGGGGTCTATAAAATCAAAACTATCTTCATGATAATACTAGAATATTATTTGCCATTTTTTAAAAAGATATTTATTCATTCATGAGAGAGAGAGACAGGCAGAGACAGGCAGGGGGAGAAGCAGGCTCTATGCAGGGAACCCGATGTGAGACTCAATCCCAGGACTCCAGGATCATGCCCTGAGCCGAAGGCAAACACTCAACTGCTGAGCCACACAGGCATCCCTTCTTTACCATTTTCATTCTCTTTTTCTGAAGAGTAACCAGTGGAGTTTTCCAGATATTACATGACATAAAATGATGTCATAACTCTGATGACACATGGAATATGCACGTGTGCTGGGATTTTACAGGTTTTCAGTACACTGTTTTTGTAACTTCCTATGATTCTGTAATTATTTCAAAATTGAAAACTTCTAAAATTTCTAATACAGTAAATATCAATAAACGTAATTTACATAAACGAAAACTCTTTGAGGTCCTTGGTAATATGGGGTCCTGACACCGAGCAGACTGGGAACTGTTGCTCTCGAACGTGGAAATAGGATAGGAAGTCATCTTTCCTTTAGAAACTTGAAAGAACTGTCCGCCCCCCACTTCTTGATCTGCTCCTACTCAGGAGCAAAGGAAAGTGAGCAGAACTCATCTCCAGTAATTTATCTAGGATTCATGTGAACCAGTCTCTGAAACCTTTAAATTTTTATAAACTTATTAAAGATGCAGACTCACACAGGACTCAGGTTTAAGAAAGATTGTTTCTCTAGGGAAGAGTGCCCTTCAGCCTGATTTTAAGAATGAAAGGGAAAGTTATAGTTAATCAAGGGATGAAACCTTAACCTCTTTAGGTGCCTCGAAGCTGAACTTTGAGGCGGCACACTTATGCAGTATTTTTGCTCATATACTGAGTATCTTCTTTATTGTCCAGAGATAACATTTTCTTACTAAATGTAAGAAATTATCTGATTATCTTAACAACATTTTGCAGCAGTTTTCTAGGCTCTAGATACCCTAGTGAATTATAGACTTTCCTTTTCTTTAGAGAGAAATTACAGGTCTGGGAAGATACATTCCTTCCACAGTGGCGGCTGAAAAGAATTGAACATTGCTGTCTATGTCATTGCTTCCTGTGCAGAGTTTCTGTATTAGGCCTTCTGGCAAAATAGCCTGGAAATCTAAAACAACACACTGGAAGTGAAGAGGGGGCCTAAGTGGCAGTGCTGCCTTGCTGGCTAACCTCTGGTGTGTCTTCGGTCTTCTTTCCCATGTGTCTTTATCAATCCTATTTCTGGAAAAAGCCAGGGATTGACCTGCTGAAAAATACCTTTTTTTTTTTTTTTTCTCTTCAGCGTTCTCCTCTCCATATTAAGTAGATCTGCTTTTTTTTTTTTTTTTTTTTCTGCTGTTGCCTTCTGTTCAGAGGGCTCCCGCAGACTTACCTGAGTACCAGAACTTTCAGTGATGGGGGCGGGAACAGAGTACACTGGGGTTGTTCATCTCTTTCCATCTGGTGGTATATTTTATGGGGAGGAATAAAGCCTCCCAGCATAGAATGGTCCATTGAACAGCAAATGCCAAATAGTGGTTTTAAGAGAACCTTGTCAGCTGTTGCTTTGGCTTTTTAAATTCTTCATGTTAGAAAGCTGATGGGAGTTTCATTTGTTCCTGACTTAATCTTTTTCCCAATTGAATGTGCACTCTATTTTTTTCTCCCTGAGAAAAAATTTAGTAAAATTCCATATTTTGTCTGTCTTCTTTTCCCAATCCTAAACTCTGCTAAAAAATAGTGGGTAATGAGAATTGTTTGTATCATATTGTGGAACACTTTGATGAATGGAATTCAGTATCTTCAAACTTTATGATTTGTGGGTTGGACTCTACCAAAACATAAGTGCTGAGCTATCACCTGTAAAGTTAATTTGGGCCTAGGTAATTACATGGCTTTTCTTTAAACTCTAAAGATACTGTCCCTGCCCAGGGAACCTCAGCTGTATGGAGCAAGTGGGGGCTGTGCCATTGGCAATTCCTACTTTCCTTGAATACTTCTGTAACATGTTGGAGGGGGCACAGCTGATTGTCCTGAAACATACATATCCAGAATGTGCATGTTAACATTCACATTTTACCTTTTTTGTCCTTTCTCTTACCTTTCCTCTCAATTTCCTAGGGTGATATCCATGAGGATTTTTGCAGCGTTTGCAGGAAAAGTGGCCAGTTGCTTATGTGTGACACATGTTCCCGTGTGTATCATCTGGACTGCTTAGACCCTCCTCTGAAAACGATTCCCAAGGGCATGTGGATCTGTCCCAGATGTCAGGACCAGGTACTAAGGAGCGGGTCAGACAGTGATGGGCTGAGGAAGAAAAAGTGTGGTCAGGAGGACCTCCTTTCCCCTTAGACTTGGGGGAATGGTGGAGTCTCTTCCCTCTCCTATCTGTTCATGGCACTGCACTCACCCACATAGCGTCCATCCTCTTGAGCTTCTCTGTCCTTTTACTGAGATGGGGAGTCTGTGTAGGTGGGAAGGCTCTAACTGCTTCCCTTTATTTAAAATGACTTATCTTCTCATGACCTTGCCCTTTCAAAGCCATAAGACTTTCTGCCTCTTTCTCTAAGAATGGTCCAAACCCAGTATGTGGTTTTGAGACTCTTCTTTTAGAAATAAAACTCTTAAAGGAAAGTGCGCAATTGATTGTTTAATTCAAATAACAACAGTATCACCTTTAACCTGTGTTGTCACTGGGATCAGAGAACTAACTGTAAAGTAGCTGTCTTACTATTTCATGGACTTGAAAGGCAAACATTAACTGTCCTAGCCTCTTCCCTTCTTATTGTGCAGTTTCTGGTCTCTTTTTCTCAACTATCTATGTACCTTTATGTTTTCATGATAAGCTGTTTCAGTCTTTTTTGGAAATAGGCAAAGTATAAATAATAGGTCCAATAGTTCAGCAAGCTTTGGGATGCTGCTCAGTTTTTGGAGTCCTGTTTGAGAGAATCCTGGTTTTTATCCTACTATCTTCGTAAAGTAGTGGAGACCATTCTCTCTGTATTCTCTCCTGATGCTGCTCTGTAACTCTGGTAATTTTCTACACAAGGTCTAAATTATACTTTGATATTTGGAACTGATACTTAATTTCTTTGGTTAGGCTATCTTTGAGGGATGTAAAAAACTAAAATTGAGATAGGCAGGTCAGGGATGAAACTGCCAGCAGCTGCTGCCATCGTGCAGGCATGTAGCTTGTATGCCAGTGGGTCTGGCTGTCAGAGTAGTTGGGCATCATATGTGGCATGTATGAGAAGCCAGGAATGCCCCGGCAAGTCCTAGCCTCTTTCTAAGCTGGGGCTTAAGTGGCTTGACTTTCCTTGTCACCGAACTTCATTCTGTTAAAGAGTTTCTGGAACTTCATAGTCTAGAAAAGTGTAGACCAGGGTTTAAATCTTCCTGGATTTTGTCTGCCAATAGCTATAGACACGTTGCTTGTCACTACACAGGGGAGGTGTGTTTATACCAAGGTAAAACTTCTAAACCTCGTTTCAGATGCTGAAAAAGGAAGAAGCAATTCCATGGCCTGGAACTTTAGCAATTGTTCATTCCTATATCGCCTACAAAGCAGGTAAATAATCATCCACACCCCCTTTTGTGTGATCCTACCCTTGCTTAAAAAGAAAAGTGCTATATGGCAGCACTTGTTTTGTTTTCAAAAGGAAATTTAAAGTTAAAAATGAAAAGCTTTTATTGAACAAGATGAAAAGTTTGTGTAGAATTTTCTTGGAGAGGAAAAATGAGAAGTGGTATCTTAGAGTCAGGCCCACACCACTGACAGCTTTCTTAGCATAGGTATCTATACATGTAATAAGGGAAGGTCTGGGTGGACACATTCTCCACCCACACTGGAGGTCAGAGGAACTTTGGGCAAAATATCTTCTTTGGCCAGCATTCTGAACACAGTGGCGTTTTCAAACAATTCATTGATAAAAACAGTTCCTTTTTTTTTTTTTCCCAGCAAAAGAAGAAGAGAAACAGAAATTACTTAAATGGAGTTCAGATTTAAAACAAGAACGAGAACAACTAGAGCAGAAGGTGAAACAGCTCAGCAATTCTATAAGTGTAAGTAAATCCTATGCCTTCAGTGATAGATATGGATAGGGACACTCTCACATGTAGAATAGTACATGTGGCTCCCAAGGGCCCATGCCAGTCCTTCAGCTTATTAACAGTTAATTTGGGCGGACGCAGTGTGCCTCCAAGTTACAGTTCGGCCCTCAGGACAGGTGGCCAGTCGGTACGTGGTACCTCTCCAAGCTCTGGAACCTCCTGTTGGCTTTCATCTGAGAGAGGATTTTCAGTGTCCAGGCTGAAGAGATGAAGTAGCAGCTGCAGCAGTATAGCCACCACCTCTGTGTGTGCCTGAGTGGGTGTAGGAGGAGACTGGAGCCTCTCCCGACGCCCGGTAGACACAGATCAGGTCCCTGTATAGAAGCCTTTCTAGTCATCCCAGTTAGTGGTCTGTCTGCACAGCGCTTTGCTCCCGTCCTTTCTTCCACACCCTGCTGATTGCATCTCCAGGTTTTCCTGACCAGCTTAAGGAAGATAGGTTTCTGGAGACAAGTATTGGAAGTAAATACTGCCCAGCCTGGCCTGTCCAGGTGTTGTATACAATCCAACAGCCTGGCCTTTCCAGGGTTGTATTTGCAGCAGAGATTCTGAGGCCCTGCCAGAGCAAATTTTATTTCTCACTGGGTAGGCACCCCTCCCCTTTTTGGAGCCAGGTGGCCTCAGCCCTCATGGGCAGCGGGCAGTACCCTGGACTTGGTGGCAGTTGAGCTGTCCCACTTGGCGCCTTTCTCCTCATCACCGTAGTACCCATGGCATGCAGGTTTCACATTCTTTTTGCTTAGACCAGAAGTCAACAGCTGTGGGAGACCTTGGGCAAAAGGGCAAAAGACAAGTGCATGACCGAGCAGAAGGGTTTCTGTCAACTGCAGTGTTTGATTCTCCCACATATCACAGTGCTGCTACCCCCAGCCTGCCTCTAAATTCTTGCCGACCAACTGATCGGTAGCCCTCGGTAGCCCTCAAATTGGATCCACATACCACTGGCTCCTTTTCTGCCCTCCAAAGCTCAGTCCGGTCCTGAGCACATTAGCACCCATTTGCAAGGCAAAAGCATGCCAAAACCTGCCCAAACCAGCTTCAGCGCAGCTCTGGGAATGTTTTTAAGATACCTTTATTTTGCAGCATTAGAATGGTAATTCACGTTTGGTTTTAAGTCCTGGTATCCAGCAGGGTTGGCATTTAAACCACTCACTTGCACTCTCCCTCCTGCCTGTTGGGCTGCCTCCTCCTGTTGGGCAGTGGTGCCACCTCCAGTGCAGAGCTGAACAAAGTTTAGGGGCACACACCAGCCAACAGGGTTCTTTTACCTGGAGAGAGCTGCCAGGCCTGTCAGAAAAGCCACGGAGGCTCAGTGCCACTGCTCTTCTCATTTGCTGCAGAAATGCATGGAAATGAAGAATACCATCTTGGCCCGGCAGAAGGAGATGCACAGCTCCCTGGAGAAGGTAAAACAGCTGATCCGCCTCATCCACGGCATCGACCTCTCCAAACCTGTAGACTCTGAGGCCACTGTGGGGGCCATCTCCAACGGCCCGGACTGCACCCCCCCTGCCAACGCCGCCACCTCTACGCCGGCCCACTCCCCCTCCTCCCAGAGCTGCACAGCGAACTGTACCCAGGGGGACGAGACTAAATAACAGAGCCCCGAGAGGAGAAGCCACGGGATCCCGGCGGCAAGGAGAGCAAAAACACTGAAGACTCTAGAAAAGCAAAGCCGGATTTCTTCTGGAAAGTACAGAATTCTTTTGGTTCTTTGGTTCCAGAGAGAGAGAAGATGCTTGTGCCAGGTGGCACCAGAGTTTGCCAATTGATCCTTCTTATTCTGTGTGTACATGCAAAGATTGGACCATGTTACATGAAATAGTGCCAGCTGGAGGTTCTTTGCCAGCACCATGCCAAGTGAAATAATATATTTACTCTCTCTATTATACACCAGTGTGTGCCTGCAGCAGCCTCCACAGCCACCATGGGTTTGTTTTTGTTTTGTTGGGTGGGGAGCAGGGACGGGCGGAGGGAGGAGAGCAGGTTTCAGATCCTTATTTGCCGAGCCGTTTGTTTAGGTAGAGAAGACAAGTCCAAAGAGTGTGTGGGCTTTCCTGTTTCTAAACTTTCACTACTATAAAACCAAAAAAAAGGAAATCGAGATTTAACCAACCCCAGTGCCCAGAGGAGGGATGGGAGGGAAGGGGAGGGAGCCGGGGTGGGAAAAGTCTATCAAATAAGCAGTATTTCCTATTGTCTGGTGTGGGGCACAGTGCACGGAGGAGGACAGCCCTGAGGTCCTTCTGCGCATTCCACTTCCCGCCGCGGGCGCCCCCACCACTCCCCCAGTTCCTTCCCTGCTTTGGCAAATTGGCGCGCATCCCCGCGGATGATCCGGTTACCTTCCCTCTCAGGCAACAGGCAGAGGCCACCCCCCCTGGCCGTTGCCAGAGCAGGGAAGAAGGGTGTGTGTGTGTCCAGGAAGGAAAAAAAGGTGGATCAGTGATTTTTACTTGAAAACAAGCTCCATCCCTTTTCTATATTTATAAGAAGAGAAGATTCTGAGCAAAGCAGCACGCGACCCAGGTGTGTGTGAATTGAATGGAGATGTTTCTTTTCTCTCTTTTTTTTAATTTTTGTTGTTTTGTTTTGTTTTTTTCTTTAAGAAAAAGTTTTATTTTGTTTCTTTTACTTTTTTGGTAACAAAAACTAAAATAAGGAATAGAAAAGCTGTTTTTCAGGCTGACAGTCAATTAAGGGTAGTCGAGGCCGTGCATGGTAGACTAGGAATCATAGTGTCAGTGAGGTCCAGTGAGTCTGTGTGAGTCCTTGTGTCATCGTTTGGGGCACTGTTTTTTATGCAAGGGCAAAAATCTTTGTATCTGGGGAAAACAACAACAACAACTTTTTTTTAAATTAAAAAGGAAAATAAAAGATATTGAGGTCTTCCTAGTGTTACTTAAATTAAGATCAAGGTAAGAAACATTGTAAAAAAAATTACAAAAGTGCTATTTGTTTCCTAAAAACAGTGATTTCTATTAAAAAGGTGTCAGAACTGGAGAAAATGCTGTGTAGTTATAATTTTTTAGCACAGAACCTGCTGATCATGATGACATTTTGCTGTGTTTGTGTCTCAAGACTGGTGGGCTAGTCTCCATGATTTCTGTCCTCTGGACGACTGCAGCCCTGACGGGCAGCAGCCAAGCCCTCCCACCACTCTCCCCTCCTCGGAAAGGACTGTCCTCTCTTCTTGGCGCAGGGATCTGGGCTTCTGTTCTTGAAGCCTGAGTGGAGTGTGGATGGTATCAGGACCCTACCCTACCCATTGTCTCCTCGGATTTTGCTAGAGCAAAAGGCTGGTGCCTAAATAAGATCCCTTCCTTTGGTGCTGCTCTCCGTCTTTCAGCCACCAGCATTGTGAGTGCCTGCGGGACAACTCTGAAGGACATGGCCTGTAACACTCATTGGTGCCCATGCACCCTGGCCTTGGCGGGGGGGGGGGGGGGAAGGGGGGTGCAGGGGGCAGGCTGGCTGCATCAGCCCTTGGCACTGAGAAAGAATGCAGGAGTGAGATGTCTTGAGGGTACATGGTGTCTCTGAGACAAAGAGCCCCAGGGTGGCCTTTGTGTCTGTCTTGCCTTTGAAGAGGTCTGACTCTCCAGCTGCTTTCTCTGCCTGCTGGCTCCAGGTACCAGACGTGGCTGTCTATTGCCCTTTGCCCATCCTCAGGCTTCCTGGGCGACCTTTGGCTAGAATCGCTGTGCTTGCCTTGGCCTGGCCTGTCTCCTTCATGAGAAAACCAGGGTTCTGAAAGACTCGGACCATTTCTATCATCTTGCCTCATGGGAGGTCAATTTTGTCAGGCATGTTCTCCCATTGGAGACCATGGCCCATTGCTTGCCTGGCCCCCAGAAGGGAGGCAGGCCCTGGGGGTCCCAGCGCTCCTGGGACATCTCTCCCAAGCCCACCCCATTCTCTCTAATGGCCAGAGTCTAGGAGTGGCAGAAAAGGTCCCGTTAGTTTCCCCCCTTTCCCAATTAAACCCTGAGAGCAAATGCAAGAGAAAGGAAAACTTCTTAGGTCAGATATGCCTCATCTCTACTGGCCATTTCATCTTCCCAGGAATGTTAGGGGATTAAGAGTGGCTAAACAGGCCTCAGAGTCAGGCCCTGGCAGTGTGAGGTTGCCTGGCAGGGGGACAGAGGAGCTCCCTTTTCTCCTGCAGAAACCAAGGTGCTACGTCTAGTCAGGGAGCTGTGGAGATGCCTAGACTAGTTGGAGGAATCGTTGGCAAAGGTTCAGAGCCCAGCATCAGGCTGTATGCCCGGTCTTGAGCTCTCCCATTTGACTTGTCTGGGCCCAGAGGCTGCGAGTTGCCACATAGTACAAATCTTTTCTTGAAAGAAGTTAGGGAAACGATCATCACTAGAGGCTCAGAAAGCTGCCTGAGAATTCCCGGGGTGTCTGGGGAGGCTTGGGGGGCGGGTAGAGCTAGGAATCCACCAGTATTTTGCCTGCTGCTGTGAGTACGCACTCTCTGGCCTTGCCTGGGGTTGGGATATGATCTTCCTAAAGTGCAGATACGAACCATTTCGTGAGTCAGCTGGTGTGGGGTACAAAATGTAACTCTGGCCCCAAACCCACATTCTGGATTCAAATTCCAAAACTACTTACTGCCAAGAAAAGGCCCTGGTCACCCCGTCTCCTTTTCCTTTACCGTCCTGCCAAGAAAAGACCCTCTCTCTGTGCCCTAGACCTGTGGGTGCTTGTGACCCCCCGAGACACACTTCCATGACTGCTTCACCTGGGCCATCTTCACCTCTTCCTCCTCCCCCCGCTGCTACTCTTTCGCCATGCTCAGGCCTAGCTGCTCACAGACACCTCTCAGACCAGCTGGCTTTGCAGTCACTTCAGAGTCCAGGGAGTGGCTGCCAGTGGGCCCTTGAACAGGAGGCCAGCGGCGCAGGCACTGCACCCTGAAGCCGGTGAGGTCACGTTGCTGTCATCTTCCCGCCTCGCGTTCTTGCCAGTGCCAGTGCCGCCTGCAGGTCCTTTTTCTTCCCTGGAGCCTGCTGGGTCTTGTCTCCCCTCTGCTGAGCTCATCCAGAGTTCTGCTTCCTCCCTTCCTTATCAGGCCCTTGGGGCAACCGGGCTCTGGGCAGCCTCTGGTGGGGCCTTTCCTGCGTGGGGCTGCACCGCTGGCATCATGTGAGTGCCCGGGTTCCCTGCGGGGCCCGCCCGTCCCTTCTTCCTGGCTCAGGCTCAACAGGCAGTGCGAACGGGCACAAGTGCTGCCCTCACGTCTCTCCACATGAGTGAGGGGGACTGTTTCCAGCTCATGAAGTCTGCATGTACAGTTGCCCCTCCAGCCATCTCTGATACTTCCTCTTGGGGCCAGCAGAGCCTCTCTGGGCTCTCACTCCCAAGTCACACATCATGCGCTCTAAGCGGTTTTCTCCCTTCACTCCCTTTTAGGGTGTGGTCTTTCTTATCCAAAGGGCTTAATTTAGGAGACTTTTACCCCAGAGGTAAAAGGCTCCTCTGGGTAGTAGGATGGATGGTGGCTCAGGTATTCTCCAGGCCCTGGGTTCTCCAGATTCCATGGCTTCTGCTGGATAGGGGCAACTTTGCTCTGTGTAGATGACTGTGGGCCTCACCCCCACCCCTCAGCTGGGCACCCTCCGCAGGAAACAGGAGACCCACTCTCACCCTGACTTACAGCCGTCCTCAGTGTCTGCTCCTCTCTAAGGGAGGGCGCGGCCCTTGGGAAGAGTCCCCTGGCCCTGCGGCAATCGGCAATCGGCAAATCGGCAATCGTGAAGGGGAGGAATCCGGGGGTCGCCCCCTCCAGAGAGAGAGCCAGGGTGGAACTCTTGAAAAATGGCCCTGGGAGAGGAAGGGCAGGGCTCCCAATTCTACTTTGTCCCTCCTCCCACAAGGCCCTTCCTCCCTGAGGACTCCACCATCCCCCACAGTGGCTTGTGGCCTCTGCACCTCTGTGTCGTCGGGTCCTCAGCCCAGGGTGAGCCGCAGTCAGGCAGGACAGGACGGGCAGCCAGAGGTCAGCACGCTCCAAGCAGAAAAGAGCCAGCCAGCCCCCAATCCTGTCTCTTGTCCACGCCCTCTGTGATTTCAGTCTTGATAGAACTTGTATTTGGAGTTTTGTGCTTCAAAGTTTTTGTTTTTGTTTGTTTCATTTTTGTTTTGAGGGGGTGGGGGGGGATCCAGAGCAGCTGATCAATTTGTATTTATTTATTTTAACATTTTACTAAATAAAGCCAAATAAAGTCTCTCAGCCTCATGGTGTCGGGTTTGGGGCAGGGGAGGGTGGGCAAGGTACACTCTGGTTCGG
The DNA here is from genome assembly GCF_053574225.1 of Canis aureus. Classification (NCBI taxonomy): domain Eukaryota; kingdom Metazoa; phylum Chordata; class Mammalia; order Carnivora; family Canidae; genus Canis; species Canis aureus. Next base: position 12,495,739 of record NC_135631.1, on the reverse strand, counting down.
GCCTCCAGGGGAGGGTCCGGGGCCCTCCTGCAGCTCCTGGGAGACTGAGCACTTTCCCCGCTGACCCACACCCTCATGCCCCAAACCAGACGGAACACGAAAAGGAGCTTGAAGAACTTTGATTATGAAAAAGAGATGTACAGAGGAAGATGGGGGGAACCAGCTCCAAAACGGTAGCAGAGGGAGCCTAGACCCCAGCCATAGATAGCAGCAAGGGGAGGCCCCCAGGCCCCACCACACAGGTGCTCCAACTGAAGCCCTTTCCACTGAGACCTTAAATAATTTAGATAGCAGGGAGGGGGGTTAGGGTGGCAGGGTTGCTCCAGTGTCCTCAGTGTGTGAGAGCCAAGGTGGAGGGCAGGGGTGAGCCATACAGGCCCAGCCTCCGGAGTTCAGGCGCCTCGGGGCTGCTGCAGGGCAGTGAGGTATTTGAGAGCAGCAGCCCCATAGCGACGGGACAAGTCCTGGTGGAACTCATCCTTGAGGGCCTGGAGGCAGTCACGGTAGGTGGGGCTAGAGCGGAAGCGAGAGATGTCAAGGCTTGGGGCATGTGGCAGGTGGATGGTGAAGGCCTCTGGCAGCACCAGGAGCTCGTATTCCTGCAGGGGTAGAGGCAGAGGGACATTCATTGCCTGGGCTGGGGGGAGGATTGCAGCTCGGGGGGGGTGGGGGCAGGTTTATTTGGTAGCCCCTAATAGCCAAAGTAAGGGTCAAGGGCAGATTGTAGTTCTACACAGAGGTGAAATTTCTAACAGTCCTGCCTAACGGAGCAGTGTGCCATGCTGAGGTGTAGTGAGCTCTCTGGCCCTGGAGGTATTCAAATGGAAACTGGAGGTAGCAAGGCATGTCCTCACCTGTGCATCCAGCTCCACGATGTGGGCCACTTTGTTCCAACCGAAGCCCACGAATCGGGGGTCATAGCGGGGACAATCACGAGGCACCACCACGTAGGGCTCGTAGTCAGCTGCCCACTGCACACGGTATGGGGTCCGAGCCTCCCGCCAGCGGACATAGTCTGTGGCCGCGTGACCCCGGGGCCACTCGTGGAACCTGTGGTACAGGATGGGGCAGGGTGCCCAGCTAAGGCGGGGAGCTCGGTGAGCGGGCGGGGGCCGCGTGGGGAGCGGAGCAGCGGCCTCCCCTACCTGAAGGTATGGAGAGCGCCGGAGTCCAGCAGGGCCAGCAGTTCGGCCTTGGAACTGGGGAAGCTGAAGCGGTAGTGGAGGGTCTCGAACGCTGGCACCACCAGAGCCGCTTTCTGCTCGCTGCCCAGCTGCAGCTGCTCGATGGAGGCCCTGAGCGGGGAGCACCCATCAACAGGGGAGAAGAGGGGAGTCGACTCCCCAGGCCAGGGGCCCTCACAGACACAGTGGGGCGTCTGCGGGGAGCAGGGCTGCCTCCCTGCGGCAGCCCAGAGAACCGACATGGGCGCCCCCCGCCCCAATACAAACCCATCTTACAGAGGAAACCGAGGCCCTGGAAGGCGCAGCCACACGCTTGCGAGGGTCCTGGGGTGCCCACCCCCGGCCTCAGGCACCCAGAGGCCGTCCCTCCCCGCCCTCCTCAGGCCCACCTGAGGTAGTCGTAGAGGGAGAAGGCAGGCAGGAAGTCGATGTCGCTGAGGAAGACGTAAGGCGTGAGGGCCTGGGCCAAGGCCACGTTTCGCAGCTGGTTGACGGGGTAGAGGGGGCCCTCACGGTACACCACGTGGTAGGCCACGTCCTGCCGGGCGGAGAGCACTGCCGAGGCCTCGACGAACCGCAGGAACTGCTGGGCCTCTGCGTCTGTGAGGTACAAGGCCAGGCTCATGGGGCCCGGCCAGTGCCTGCACAGGGCTTCTAGCATCTGCAGCCTGGGGCGAGGGGGGTGGTCAGCCCAAGGCCAGCTGGAATACCTCCCCGGGGTCCTGCCATAGACACCCTTCCGGTGACTTCCTGCGCACCTGCCACAGGCTTTTTATAGGGTCTTACTGAATCCTCCCACGTACCCCCCCGGGTGGGCCCTTTCTCATGGAACAAATAAGAACACCAAAGGCCAGAGACCTCAAGACTTGCCCGTGGTCTCAGGGCTACGGACGGGCAGTTCCAGGCACCTGCGAGATTCCCCAAACCCAAGCCCTTAACCGCAGCCAGTGTCTCCACATTCTGGAAGTCCTCAAGCATGAGGCAGCGAGAGCTCTTCCTTCCGCCCACTGAAACCATCCTCTTGGAGATTCCCGGTCCCAGCCCTGCCTCACTCCCTGCCGCCGTCCTCGGCCCTCTCACCGGTCCATAGAGAGCTGGGCCACCAGGGTGACGTCGTGAGGCCGGCCGGGCGGCGGCACGTGGGGCAGGAAGGTGACGTGCACGCGGTGTACCATGAGCTGCTGCTGCCGGAACTCGAAGCAGGCATCTTCCTCGTCCAGGTGTGCCAGGGCCTGCTGCAACTGGGGGGGAGGGGGGGTGTCCCAGGGACATGAGTCCCCAGACAAGGCCCGGGCCCACCAAAGCAGTGGGGGGAGCGTCCCCGGAGCCAAGGGTAGGCGGCTCCCTCCCACCTGCTTGGCCCCAGACGGCGGCGGGCTGGGGCACCCGAAGAGCTCCCTCCGCAGCAGGTTCCCATCATACTCCAGGAAAGTCAGGTAGAGGTTGCGGAAGTAGGCCACGTGCTTGTTCTTCACGCGCAGCTTCTTTGGTGAGTTCCAGTGGATCACCTGGGACCCAGGAGGGTGTTGTTCAGGGGATGGGAGCAGGGAACAAGAGCCCCCCACTCAGCAGCCCCCACCCCACTCACCTTGAGATCAGCTGCCTCCGAGTAGCAGCGCTCGGCCAGCGTGTGGTCTGACAGCTGAACGTTCCAGACGCAGGGCAGGGGCTGCACCAACCCCGGGTGCTCCTTGATAACGGCATTGAAGATATCCTGGGCAGAGACAGCTGTCGTGCCTCGGCCCAGAGCCTGCTCCCTGCCCGCCCCCCCCCCCAACCCGGGGCAAAGGCTGCCCCTGACCTGGTCCGCCAGCGAGGTGGAGGGCAGGGTGAGGAGCTCCTGCCCGGCTGTCAGCTTCCACATCTGCTCCCAGCCAGCCTGCCGGAGCCGGTCCAGCCACAGGAGGATCACACCTGCCCAGGGGAAGGGGCGTCATACTCACCTGGGCTAACCCTGCTCCTGGGGTCAGGGGTCATGAAGCTGTCTTTTGAATGTTTACTCTTTGACTTAGTGGCATTTTCTGACTGTTCAGACAGGAGCGTGGACCAGTTTGGCCAATGATCACTCCTCTTGGGGGTGAAGGAGGACACTGCACAGCTTACAGAGCACCTCCACAGGCATCTTCTCACACTCAGTGACCCCGGGACTGGCAACGTCATCCCCATTTAATGGATGAGAAAACAGAGGCCCAGGTGGACCAAGTGGCTTGGCCAAAGTCATTCAGCACAAATAGCCAAGGCTGGAACTGTTTCTGGCTCTTCTCCTGGTGTTCTTTCGACAGCACTATTCTTCTGGGGGTGGGGTGGGGGCTCCTAGCATTCTGTGCCCTGCCCAGTCCCTGGGGCCTGAGGACCAGTGGCCACCCCTCCTGCCTCCCCCAACCACTGGCCCACCTGTGTTAAATCCCCGGCCCAAGGCAGGCCAGGGCCTGTGGTTCCTCCAGAGGTTGCCCAGGTACCAGTCGCTCTGGTTCTCCACAAGACCGATCACCTGCTCGTCTGGGGAGGGAGGGCACGAGGGAGCTGCCTGAGGCCCCCACTGGACCTCGGATCAGCGCTAGGCCACAGCGGGGCCTGGACAGGCCAGGGAGGGGGACTGGCTGGGGCTGGGTCCCAGGTCGTCTCTCACCAGAAAAGTGAGCAAAGAGTGCCCAGAGCTCTGCAATATCAGAGGCGAAGGTAACGTCGGTGTCCAGGACAATGACACGGGCCAGGTCAGGGGGCAGGACACCAGGCAGCACTAGCTTCATTAGCCCGTACAGGCCAGAGTAGTGCTTGTTGGGAATCCAGGAGATCTGGGGCTGTAGGGTGGGGAGGACAGGGCATGAACCTGGCAGAGAAGGGCCCATGAGTGCCAGAACCTGCTCAGGGTGACACGGGGAAGAAGGCATAGGCCCAGGGAGGCTGAGGGATTGGTGCTTCTGTAGGTGTGATGAGACTGGGGGTCCCAGGCAGCTCTAGCCTCTCTGCCACGCCCCCACCCCATGCCATGCGAGGAAGGAAAGAGCTGGGCACCACCAGAAAGAGGTGCAAAAGGGCCAGGGCTCCTGCCTTGAGCTCCTCCGCGTCATAGAAGCTGACCCGGACTGCGGGCACCATCCACGTGTGGAAGAGCATCTCCAGAATGTTCCTGGCAGTGGCATCAGTCACCAGATGGAAGTGCAGTGGATTTTTCCTTTGGGAAGGACAGGTGAGGAAAGCCGCTAGGCCCAAGAAGGAGAAACAGGGGACAAGACCCTCTGGAGGGACTCAGAAGTCAAAGCACCAACTTTGACAAAGAGCTTTTCTGTACCGGGACCTTCAAGGGAGGAAGGGACACTGTCCCTGTGGGGCAGATGGGGTAACTGGAGCTCCCATATGTTCCCCGAGGCTTTGTTCCCTTCCCCACTCCTGACTCCCCGCCCTCGCCCTGACACCTGGTTATACCTGTAGAAGAGCACAGATTTCACCAGGGTGACGAGGTCTCGGCTGGAGTTATGTCCCGCACACACGACGGCCACGTGCAAGAGCTGCGGAGGGGACGTGCAGGTGGGCAGCGGCCCCTCCCCCGCCAGCCGCTAAGACCTAGGCCTGGGCAGGCCGGGCCGCGGGCAGCGAAGCCCCAACCCGCAACAGAGCTAAGGAAGAGGCGGGGGCGTGCGGAGCAGGGGTCCAGCCCTATTTCACAGATGGAGAAACTGAGGCCGGGAGCGGGGGAGGCGTCCCCCACCAGCGGTCAGTCCGGAGCCACCTGGCGGAGCGTCGCCAGGTGCAGCGATTCCCACGGGGGCCCGGGGGCCCGGCGGGGGGGCGCCCCCGAGATTCCCGCCGCCAGGGGCCGCGCGCACCCACCTCGCACTTGGGCAGCGGCGGCCGCGGCGGGACGCAGTCGGAGCGGCTGTGCCCCCCGCGGTGCGCAGGCGGGTCCCCGTCGACGGCAGCGGCGCCCCGCGGCCGCCCGCCCGGGGAGACACACGGCGTCGGCGCGCAGGGGACGGAGCCCGGGTCCCTCCGCGCGCCGCCTGGGCCGCCGCGCTCGCACTTCCCGTCTCGGCCAAACTGGAAGAATCCGACCAGGAGCAGCAGGAGCAGCAGCAGCAGCAGCAGCAGCGCGGCGGCCCCCAGCGCCCGGGCGCGCCCTCGGGGCAGCATGGTCGCGGGCGGGGGCTCAGGGCGGGGCGCGACCCCGGGCCGGGGGCTCCATCGCTGTCCCTGTGGATCGCGGGCGGAGGTTGGAGGCTCAGCCTGGGGCGGCGGGCCCGACGGCCGCCCCGTCCTCCCTCTCGCCCTGAGTCGCCGCCGCACCTGCTCCAGGGGCTCGGGGACGCCGACGACCCGCTTCCAGAAGCCGGCCGGGGTGCAGGGCCCGGGTGGAGGCGCAGGCCAGCCCCGTCCGAGCAGGAGCCAGCCCCGCCCCCAACCTGGGTTCAGGTTTCACCTCCGCTCGGCTGAGCCCAAAGGGGCGGGGACCCCCCCGGGGGTCCAGCCCCTGCTCCGGCATCCGAAGGTCCACCTCTGAACTCCCCGCAATCCCGGGAGGTACCCCGAGAACCCCCCCGGATGGCTGGAGGGAGCGGGGGCAGCCACCCGGGAAGGCCCAGTCCCCGCCACCTGCCCCGAGCCCATCCCCCTCTTCCCAGCTCTGAGGCCCCATCTCCTCCCCTCAACCTCCCACCGGGGGAGGGGCCCGTGACCCCGGCCCGGGATCAAAGGGACGGCCCGGGCTAAGGAGGAAGGAGTGGAATGCGCGGCCTCGGGGGTCAGGGACACCTGCTCCGGGCCCTGGAGGCGGGGCACCTGGAGCTCCCGGCCGCTCCGCCCCGCGCGTTTCTGGCCGGCGGGCCTGGCGGCGCGGCCGGGACAAAGCCGCCTTGCGAAGGTCGTCTCCTGCCCCCGAGCTGGCCTGGGGCCTCACCGACGCGGGAACCAGAACCCCCCACCCTTGCCTGGACCTGCGCATCGTGCCTGGTGCCGGGGCTGTATTTCTAACCGTGCCCCACCTCGCACCCCACAGCAGGCCGCAGCCTGGCCTCGGCGCTGGAGGGAGAGGTGGGCGCTCTGGCCCGGAACAACGACAGTCACGGTTGACCGAGCACACACTGAGCCAGGCCCGGAGCTGAGCTTTGAGGAGCCTCAAGTCTCAGTCCCCTCCCAAGAAGGGACCTGTTAGAACACCCACCCCTTCCCCCAGGCCCCTTCCCTGAAGGCAAAGTGTCCAGTTGCTCTTCTGGAAAGCCTTCCTGGGCCTGGACTTGCCCTGGATGTTCCTTCTGCCTGGATTCTTCCAGAATCTCACAAGGCCAGCTCCTCCTTCCATATCTCTTGGTTTATTTTATTCCTAGCAGTCCTCTGAAGTCCACCTTGTGCACTTGTGTGTAGCAGGTCTCCCTCTCGGGAAGGCTGCTCATGGGACTGGAGCCTTGTCCATCTTGCGCTGCCCTAGGCCCCAGAGCCCCCCCAGGGTCCAGCAGCACCAAGCGGGAAGTATGTGCTGCAAGTGGCCAAGTCGCAAGAGGTCTCTCGGTGACCCGGGTCCCTTTAGCCCAACTTCACCTATAAAAAGTGAGGGCCAGGGGCGCCTGGGTGGCTCGGTCGGTGTCTACTTGCAGCTCAGATCGGGATCTCAGGGTCCCGGGATGGGGGGACGGAGCCCTTCGTCCAGCTCCCTGCCCAGCAGGGACTCTGCTTCTCCCTCTCCCTCTGCTGCTCCCCCTGCTTGTGCTCTCAATCTCTCTCTCAAATAAAGAAAATCTTTTAAAAATTTTTTTGTAAAAAGCGAGGGTCTGAGAGACCCTAACCCCCAAAGCAGCTGTGGGAAGCAGTCCAGCATGAGACCCCTCAAGCCTCCTCCTCCAAGATCCCGGGATGCCTTTCTCAGGGAGATGGGGGTTTCCAGGAAGGTCCAGTTTTGGAGGCCAGGGGTAGTGGTTGCCATGGAGACCAATGGTGGCTCCCTGAACATCTGGGAATTAAGAGGAGATGAGGGGATGCAGGGGCCCTCCTGGCCTCTGGAGCTTTGAGCTTCCAGCCCCCTTGACCCTCACCTCTAGCCTGGAGCTGGAGTGGGGGGTGGGAATGATTACCTCCCCAAGACTCTCAACAGAGACCGGGGACGGGGGTGGTGTAAGGAAGGTGAGGAAGAGGGTAGAGACAGGAGCCGGGGGCCACAGAACTTGCTGTAGCTACTCACAATGCCGGCCCCACCCCTGGCTTAACCTTACCACTCAGGGGCAGTTCCCTGCTGAGATGCTTGCTGTAGGTCCTCCAGAGGTTATTCTGGAGCAGGGGGAGTGGGAGACAGGTGTGGGCACATGAAAGGGTGCTGGTCTTCTAGGACGGAGACCTGGTTTGACCCAGCTTTGTCCAGGACTTTGCTGTGTGACTTGAGCCCAGTCAGGCCCCCTCTCTGGGTCTCTGGGTCTCAGTTCCCTCATCCCGGCTGGTCTAGTTCTCTTCTTCTGTGGCTCAGGGCGGACTGAAGGAGGGAAGTTCTGGCCCAACTTGCCCAGAGGCCGTTCTAGCCCAGCCAGGTGATCAATTCCAGGCAGGGACCCGGCAGGGAGGGGCTGCCCTGGGTGCCTCCTGCACACACGGCCACTCTTTGTTTCTGGGACCTAATCAGGCCTGAGATCTGGGGAGGAAATTCAGGCAGCTGTGCTGCTGCCAAACTGGCTGGGCCCGTGCTCCCCTCCCAGTCCTGAAGGGAAGAGGAGAAACAGATGCTAGTGCTCCTCATTCTGTGTGTGTGTGTGGGGGGGGTGCTGCTGCTCTGTCCTACACACATTTTCTCCCCAGAACCATGGGACCATCAGCCCTGGGAATGTCAAAGAAACCTCATACTCCCAGTCCTCACTCTCTCCATTGCTGCAGAGGCTGCAGAATGAAGGACTGGAGGAGTGCCCCCTGGTGAGGTTCAGGAACATGTTCATTAAGATGGGGTACAGGGCACCCGGGTGGCTCGGCTGTTTAGCGCCGCCTTCAGCCCAGGGCCTGATCCTGGAGACCCGGAATCGAGTCCCACGTCGGGCTCCCTGCATGGAGCCTACTTCTCCCTCTGCCTGTGTCTCCGCCTCTCTCTCGCCTTGTGTCTCTCATGAATAAATAAATAAAATCTTTAAAAAAAAAAAAAAAGATGGTGGGGGTATAAGGAGGAAAGGAGAAAGCCTCACATGGAATGTGCTGAGTCCTGGTCTTTAACCCCAGCTGCTAACTCGACTCAGGACCAAGTAGCCTCAATGTGTCACTGCCCTTGCTGGGCTGTGGGCAGTAGGAGAGAGGGCACTGCTGTGGGAGACACACATTGTGGTCCACTTGGCCAGTGCCATGCTATGTGACCTGGGACAAGTCCTTTCAACTACTTGGGCCTCTTATTCCCCATCTGTGAGAAAGAGTGCATACCTAGCTGGCAACGTTGCCAGGAGTGGTGTAGGAGTGGGCCTGGCACCCACGAGGTGGTGAGAAACGATGTTGCCCGCCACCACCTCCTGTGTTCTCCAAGACCTTTAGCCTCTCCTGAGGCCCCGGGACACAACCCCCTGGGTCATAGTGCTTGGCATGAGTGAGGAGGGCAGCTAGGATTCCCCTCCCAATATAGAAGAAAACTAAGCTGGAGAGGAGGGGGAGGGAGGGGGAGTGCAAGGAGGGGCTGTGGCTTTCTAGCAAGGTGCGTTGCTTAAAACCGCCTAGATTCTGTGGTCAGGCTAGACCAAGATTCGTTCGTAAGCAGCTCTTTCCCCTTCACCTGCAGATGATGGCCCGTAGAGGGAATTGGGCAAAATAATGTACTACTACTTTCAGGGTACCAAGGCCCCGAGGGCCACGTCCCCGCGGGCTCAGCCCCGCGACCCCACCCAGGCCCCGCCCCTTTGCGCACAGCCAATCAGGGGCGGCCTCACCGGAGCGTCAGCTCCCTACCTCCCGCCGCTCCTCTCCCGCCACAGCCCCTTCTAGGGAGGCCGCCCGGTTTGGGAAGATTCCCAGGAGTCTCCCCCCCGTCCCTTGGGGAGCAGCTGAGGACCGGGAGGTGCACCCGTGGGCCGAAAAGCGCTTTGAGATTGAGGCCGACTTCGAGGACCAAGCCTCCCCTCAAACCATTTTACAGATGGGAAAACTCGAGACCCAGAGAAGGGAAACACTCGACCAGGTCACCCCTCGGCTAAGAGCGGAAGCCCGAAACGGAGTTTATTCCGGGAAGATGGGAGTGCACGTCCGCACAGTACATGCGGGAGCTGTGGCCGAAGCCCTGCACTAACAGTGCTGACCAGGGGATCGAGACTGCGTGGAAGCCTGGACTCTTCCTTGCCTCAGTTTCCCCAGCACTCCCTCTGGTGGGGGACGGGAGACGAGGCAACTGGCCAAACGGGCTCCTGCCAAGACCCTCCTCGCGCCTCCCCAAGTCTGATCGAGGTTCCTTTAGCGAGCTGCCTCCCGGCCCTTTAAAATCCGGCCCTCCCGTTCGAGCCTCTCGGCGTTCCATTGGAGAGACTCCAGGGTCCTGGTCCCTGCTCTGGCATGAACTGCTCAGACTACCGCGGGAGCGGCCTGGAACTGCTAACTGCGCAGGCGCAAGAGCAGCCCACCCGGAAGGCGGAAAAGCCCGGTTCCAGCAGCGCCGGGAGGGTGGGGGGCGGAGAGCGTGTCAGCCAATGACCTGAAGGAGCAAGGAGGGCGGGATCAGGCCCGCAGTTGCTAAGCGCTACCCCGGTGGGAGGTGATCTAAGATGTGGGGCGAAGGGTGGCTCAATGGCCCTTCACGTCACCACCCTTCTGGCCCTCGGAAGTTGAGCAACGGTGAGGCGGGCCTAGGACCGGAAGCAGGAAGGAGGGCGCAGGAAGCAGGGTGCTGCAGCCCGTCGTACAGTCGGTCCGTGTGTCTGTCGGTCCCGAGGGCAGGATGGAGAAACTGCGGCTTCTGAGCCTCCGCTACCAGGAGTACGTGACTCGTCACCCGGCCGCCACGGCCCAGCTGGAGACGGCAGTGCGGGGCCTCAGTTACCTGCTGGCAGGTGCTAGCCCGACCTTTGCCCCACCCCTTCGGGGCTCTGACCCCTGACCCCGCCGGCCCCTTCCCTTCAGAGTCGGGGTAGTGACCGCTGTGCTTGAGAACTACCTTGCAGGTTCCCGTAGGGCATAGGGAGGGGCCGTCGGGGCCCGAAGCCGCAGGCTGAGGCAAATGCTCACCGCCCCCTCGTGTGCCTTCCCCCAGGTCGCTTCGCCGATTCGCACGAGCTGTCGGAGCTGGGTGAGCGGGGCCCTGGGCTGGGCGGGGGGCGACCGCCGGGGTCGCAGTCCTAGGTTTTCCGTTCGATCGTCCTGTGCTGTGACTGAATCGGACAAGGCCCAGCGGCCACTGTCTTGGGCCCTCCGTGTCCCCATGGTCGGGAGACCAATCTGGGGGCCTTGACTGGTCGGGCAGCTGGCCAAGTACCTCTCCTGCCTTTGCCCAGTTAATCCTCCCTATAGTCCTATGAGGTAGGTTCTGTTACTGTCTTCAGTGTCCGGTTGAGGGGACAGAAGTTCGGTGAGGTTAGGGGACAGCTACTGATGATCCCGGAGCCGGGATTCCAACTCGGATTTCTCACATTCAAGGAGCCCCACACTGTAACTGCCTCAGGAGTGTTTGCCCAGGGAGCCCTGGAGGTAGTGAAGGGAGAGATGGAGCCGCCAGGTGACCGGTGCCCAACAGCAGGGCGGCAGCTGCTTTGTCACCGAGATCAAACCATCCTTTCTTGTTCCAGCCACCCACACGAGATCCTCCTGGGGAGTGTGGAGCTCGGAGGGGGTGGGTGGGGAGGCAGGTTGGTTTCCACACAGTCTGCGGCGGGCGGAGTAAAGCAAGTGACAGGCGATCCCTGCGGCCCTGGGGAGAGGGGGAGGGTGTCGAGGCTGCAGAACCAGCCCTTCAAGGCCACACCGTCCCCCTCAGTGTACTCTGCCTCTAACCTGCTCGTGCTGCTCAACGATGGCATCCTGCGGAAAGAGCTTCGGAAAAAGTTACCTGTGGTGAGAATTCCATCGGGAGCTGCGGGCGGGAAGCACAGGGACTAAGAGTGAAGGAGTAACCAGCAGCCCACGTATGTAGCATGAGCTGTGGTCTCAGAGCGTGAGACGTGCCTCCGTCCGTCTGAGTTTCAAGCCATCTCGTTAGGTGAAGGAGCGAGTTGTCAGTGCCCCTCAGATGAAGAGACTGAGTTTCAGAGACATGGAGTAGCAGGTCCCACCTGGAGAACTCAGGCCTGCACTTATAGTTGTAGGGGAAAATCCACTCCTCCTGTCAGGCTTCCTAGGGGGGAGGGCCTGGGGCAGCCCCCCACCCCCGAACCCTGACCTCTGGGCCTGGGGTCCTTGCAGCCTCTATCCCAGCAGAAGCTGCTGACATGGCTGAGTGTGCTGGAGTGCGTGGAGGTGTTCATGGAGATGGGGGCCGCCAAGGTGTGGGGTGAAGTGGGCCGCTGGCTCGTCATCGCCCTCATCCAGCTGGCCAAGTATGTCGGGACCGAGGAGGGCAGGTCCTGGGTGGGGGTGTCTCGGGACCAGCAGTTCATATGGGGTTCACAAGAGCACCCCTGACCCCCTGGGGCTAGCTGCCTCCCCTGCACTCCCCACCCAGGGCTGTCCTGCGGATGTTCCTGCTGATCTGGTTCAAGGCTGGCCTCCAGACCTCACCCCCCATCGTTCCACTGGACAGGGAGACCCAGGCACAGTCCCCAGGTAAGCTGCTTCTATACTCTGGGGTGGCCTGGGACATGGAACTAATTTGTGGGTTCAGAGCAGGCCAGCAGGAGTGGTGTATTGTCTGTTTATGGAGCACATCTGTCCCTATCAGCTCAGTTTGCTCTCATCACCCTGTAACATACAGAGAAAAAAAAAGAAAAATTAGGCGAGGGGCAAAATCAGAACTTGGACTCAGAACTACTGGCACCAGAGTCCTCATTCCTTTTTGTGGGTGGCAGGAATAGGGGGCAAAGCATGAATAGGACACAGAGGTCTTGCCAACCATGTCTTTGGGACTCGTTCTGTATTTCAAGAGTTGCATGAGGCAGGGTACTTGACATATCTGTCCCTTCAGGGCTTTGGACTCCTCACCAATTGGTCACCGGGCCTGGCGCTTCTGGCCTTCAGTGGGGACCGTTCTTTGTTTCTCTACCTGGTCATATTGCAAGCAGGGGACTGAGAAGACCTGGCCCTTCTGGTGCTGTGGTCCACACAGTTATGGTTGGGCTGGGCCTTCCTGGCCTCACTCCAGTCCCTGGGAAGCCTGGGTTTGGGGCAGCTCCCCTGCCTTGGGTGATGCTGGGCTTTGCCCAGGCCAGGGGGAGTGCTGACCAGAGCACCTCAGCTGCCGCCTTAGTGCAGGCTTTTCCATGTCCTTCCATTCTCCCCTTAGCCTGTGAGCATTCTCTGCATGCAGGTTCTCTGCAGGTTCTGCTGGAAACATGTCCCTTTGACAGAATCTCTGTCCTTGCTCTTAGATGGCGACCAGAGCAGTGGCAGCCAGGAGCAGTCATACGTGGGGAAGCGGTCAAATCGAGTGGTACGAACCCTCCAGAATAGTAAGTGTAGGATGTAGTGGCCTGGGCACCTCAGTGCTGAGGTCAGCCGCGGCCTGACTGCTCATCAGCTGCCTTTGTGTTCTAGCTCCCTCCCTGCACACGAGGCACTGGGGAGCCCCCCAGCAGCGGGAGGGACGACAGCAGCAACAGCGTGAGGAGCTGAATGTTCCCCCCACCCCACTGGGGCTGCAGGAGACCATCGCCGAGTCCTTGTATATTGCCCGGCCCCTGCTGCACCGTATCCTCTGCCTGCGGCTGCCTGGCACTACAGGGCGGGCCAGGAGTGGGGCGGGCGGGTGGGCCACGTGCTGGAGACATCCTTGACACCTTGGCCGTCAGTGCTCAGTCTGGGCCTGTGGGGTCAGCGGTCGTGGACACCCTGGCTCCTGTCCGGCGTCGTGGATGTGACCAGGTGAGCCTGGGTCTGCCCGGGGAGTGCACTCCTTCTGCCGGGCTTCGTGCTGCAGGCCTGTGCAAGGGGGGCACCTGAGCAGACCGGGCCCCCATTGCTAGCCCTGACTGGTGCCCCTTCCGGCCTCCAGCCTGAGCCTTCTGAGCGACAGGAAGGGCTTGACCCGGAGGGAGCGGCTGGAGCTACGGCGCCGGACCATCCTGCTACTCTACTACCTGCTGCGCTCCCCATTCTACGACCGCTTCTCCGAGTGAGGACAGGCCCCTACAAGTGGCGAGGCCCACTCTCGGCTCCAGCCCCTGTGCATGCCTTCCCTTCCTCCCAACTTCCTCCATCCTTGGGCACTGAGCACCCACTGTGTGCTGTCCTGGGTGTAACCATTTCCCTGGCCTGGCCCAGCCCTGCCCCAGAGCTGGCAGGCCGTGGGCACATACATGCAGGAGTTAAGCAGCATCAGCTCACAGAGGGCAGGGCTACCAGGATGTTGGCGGGTGCGGACTTTCTTCCTGTGAGGTAGTCCGGATCCCCACTTCACAGAGGAGGCCCTCGAGGTTCAGGGAAGTTTAAACAGAGCCACCCAGCCAGCCAGTGGCAGAGCCAGGTGCCACGTCTGTGCTCTCCCTTGGCCTGTCCCTACCATGCCCAGCACCTGCTCTGTCACCTTCGAGGGTCCAGAGCTTCCAGCTTCAGCCAGACACAGAGGGCCTACTGGTAGCAAGTAAGGGGGACTTGGGGGCAAGTTCCCCAAGGCCTGCCAGGTGACTGCCTGAGGGCAGACAGATCTGAGGAGGGGTCCCTCTGGACAATGCCAGGGGCCATGAGATAGACCGGGGGCTCCTGGAACCCCCTCCATCTCTGTCTTAACTAGTCCTCTGCTAGAAGAATAGTAACTGGAATTACATACATACATACATTTATTTATTTATACTTTATTTTTGAAGATTTTTTAAAAAACATTTTATTGATTTATTCATGAGAGCCACAGAGAGAGAGGCAGAGACATAGGCAGTGGGAGAAGCAGGCTCCCTGCGGGGAGCCCGATGTGGGACTCAATCCCGAGACTGCAGGATCACGACCTGAGCCAAAGGCAGATCCTCAACCACTGAGCCACCCAGGCGTTCCTAGAATTACAATTTAATATTAAGACCACACGACCTCTGTTTTGCTTTGGTTTGATTTGCTTTGTTTTTGAGGCAGTAGGAAATAGGTTTACACCACATTGGTGAAAATAAGCCTGGCCCAGCAATTCTTATTTTTCAGATAAGTGCAAGCTCACAAGGTACTGAAGCCAAATCCTATTCCTAGCGCTAAAGGAATATTCCAGAGACATACAGGGACCATATGACCTCTCCCCACAGACAGCCTGCACTTTGCAGAGGAAGTGTAGCCCCAGGATCTTGGAACTGAGGCATTTTGAGGCAACAGTACATGCAGAGATGGCTCTGCAGGCAGCAGGCCTCTAGTGGGGCATGCGCACCTGCCGACCTGAGCAGCCTAGCACCCTTACAGCAGTGACCCAGACTGAGAAAGTTCTAGAAACCTGTCAAGAGAAATTCCTGGTCCCCCCCCAGAGGACAGGAAGCCCCCTTTCCTTACTGTTGGAGACCGAGTATGTCTCTGGAGCTGGGCTGCCCGCCTGTCGTGTGACCTTGGGCAAGTGGTTGAACCATACTGTCCCTCATCTGTAAAATGAGGACATGAGAGTGCCCACCTCATTGGGTTGTTGGAGGTCTTAACTGACCTCATCCTACAGTAGCACTTAATGCAGAAACACTTAACAAATGCTCAATCTAACCATTGCTTCTCTCGTTACGATCCCGAACGCCATTGTCTTACCCACGTTCTCCCGGGGGAAAGCCCTGTCTCTGAAACAAATAGGGCCTTGGGCCTGCCCCTTCCGCTGAGGGTGCCCCCCTCAGACTGCTCCCCTGCGACCTGGTCACTCAACATTGACTTGTGAGCTTTCAGGGTGGCTCGGCTCTTCTGACTGTCCTTCCCTCGGGGCCCTCATCGACCCTGTGCTGGGATTGTCCCGCACGTGGAGCATGTTGACTCAGGAGCTGGAAGGGCAAGACGAGGGGGAGAGCAGTGGGAGGAGGGTCTGGGGTGCCGTGAGTAAGCCACCTGCCCAAAGCTGAGCTGTGGGCGGCCCGGGCCTGTGGCCCAGAGCTCTCCTCCTCTTATACCAACGTCTGCAGGCACCCAGGCCACCCTACTCAGCCTGCTCCCTGTTTATCTTCTCTCTGCAGGGCAAGGATCCTCTTCCTGCTCCAGCTGCTGACAGACCACGTCCCGGGCATTGGCGTGGTCGCAAGTGAGTATGGGATAGGGTGTGACGGTTACCGAATATCATGAATCTTTTGAGTGGCCCCGGGTCTTCTGTTTTATCTCCTTGAAACTTGATTCTTAACACCATCAGGAGAGGGAGCCCAGATGTCAGGTTGGGTGGGTGACAGCTTCTGGGCAGGCCCCAGGCCTGAGCCATAGAGCCTCAGGGGTGGCTGGAAGAGGGTGTCCTGTCTTGGGACACCCTGGGCTGTCAGCCTTTGCCCTGCGCCGGGATCCTGGAGCTGTACACTCCTGGCTTCTCTGGGGATTCTCTGGCAGAGCTGGAGCCCACCAGGCGTTTGGAGCTCTTACCTCAGCAGAGGAGGTCTTTGCAAAGGGAGACCGAGGTTGCTAACCATGGCGCCTCCCTAGGGGCGGCCAGGCGGGGCAGTCACTTGGGCTTCTGGCTGGGCAGATATGAGCAGCTGTACTGGGCAGCTGTGGCTCAGAAGGGCCTTCGGTAGAGCAGAGTCAGATTGGAGTCTGGCCCTCAGCCCCGAACTCTTTCATTGCAGGGCCGCTCATGGATTACTTGCCCACCTGGCAGAAGATTTATTTCTACAGTTGGGGCTGACACATCCCGGGAGTGGGTGCAGGGAGGGGCAGGGCGGCACGTTCTGCTGCTGTGGGCAGGGGGTGCCTGGGCCGTTCAGTTCCCCGGGGCCCCTTTGCCCTAATAAAACTGACTGGCAGCGCCCGAGCATGTGGCCTTTCCATGCCCGCCGCCCAGGGCTCCCAGCACCCCGCCTGGCCAGCAGAGCACCCCCCTGACAACCTCGACTTTTCACCCTCGGGTGATGGAGCCGCTACTGCTCGCACTTGTCCCTGGGCCGAGAAGCCTCTATCAAGACTGGGACCTGGGCTCCTCTGGCCACAGAAACCTGGGATTTAGCCTCATCAAACGTGGGAAGCTACAGACGTAAACTCAGCTCCTCTCACCGGTCCCTGGTGACAAAAGACAAGGCCGAATGGGCAGTGGGCGACAGCTGCCTGTTGTCCTCTGGCCAGAGCCTCTGCCCCTTTCTCCAGGACCCTGTGGATCCCGCCGCCCTAGGTGGTGGCTGCAGGCCAGCCTCTCTGGGTGGAGCCTGGTGAAAGGTGGGCCCGGTGTGGCTCGGGGACACGGCAAGCCCTGAGCCCTCACTTGACAGCAAGAGGTCTTCTCCCTGAGCAGAGGAGATCAGGCACCAGCCAGCCCTGGGGCCAATGCTGGGGGTGGGCTTGGAGGGTCCGGGAGCCCAAGAGGCTCTGGGGAGAAGCGGGTGCAGGTTCAGGGCTTATGAGCTGGGGTCTCGGCCAGCTTCCCCAGTGGCCACATCTGGAGCCACACATGCTGCTGGGGAGGGTGCAAGGGCCCAGACGGAGCAGCTGCAGCCCAGCCCTTCCGCCCGGACTATCACCTTCCTCAGCCTCCGCCCCGTCCCCTTTGCCCTCTGGACAGACCCTACTCTCCTGCTAGAGTCTCTAGCCCGGTGAGCGGCCCTTCAGTTCTGAGGGCTCCATCTGTACCAGCCTCTGCCCTGCCTCACGTCCTCTGACACCCTGCGGGGAGCCCTGGGAGGGAGTGCCACCTCCCTCTGCTCCCCTCAGGTACCTCTGGGGAAGGCTCACCCAGCTCCTGGGCCGGAAGGTGAAGGGACAAGCCTTCCGGTGCTCACAGCTTGAGGCCTGACCTTCCATTGAGCGCAGTGACTCGCTGGGCACCTGCCCTGTAGCGGGCGCTGGGCCTGGTGCTGCGCATGCGGCGAGGAGGAAGCAGGCCTCCTTGCTGTCGGGCTCTCGCCCAGATCGGGGGACACATAAGCGCCGGGGTGTGGGCAATAGCTTGAAGCGTGTACCTGCGGGAGTCCGGGCAGAGGTGGGCCAGCGGGGGTGCTGGCTGCCTAGCTGACACCTGCGGAGGGCGCGCCGGCCGGGAGGCCTCCGGTCAAGAGGCTTTCCAACGGGTGACCCCGCGTCCACCCTGCATCCGCGTTGGGCGGGGAGGGGAGGTTGTGTGCAGCACAGCGGGCACGTGATGTCACAGCAGTGGGGGCCGCGGCAGGGGCAGGAGGGGTGAGGCGGGAGGCCATGGGCCAAATCCGACGGGGGCATGACGGGGGCATCGCAGGCCTGGCGAGAAACAGACCTGCCTCCAGAGGGCAGGGAGAAGGGGCCCTTTCAACCTCCTCCCAGCGGCCTGGTGCCGGGGCTGTGGCGGACCTTGCCAGAAGCTGAGCAGCGGCGGGCGGGCAGGGGCCCTAACAGAGGATGGAGCCTGCTGAAGGCCATGGCAGGGGGAGTGTGACAGGGTGGAGGTGGAACCCTGGCAGGCCTCGGGACTGGTCGTGGAGAGAGGGAGGGAGACGGTGGCATCTCAGAGGCACAGTCTGCAGTGAAAGAGATGCCAGCGCTCGTGAGCGTCGGGGTTCCTGAGGACAGGAGCCAGGGAGGCCCCTCTGGGCCTCGGGCACCTTGGCGGTGACAGGACTGGGCCGGACCCGGGAGGTCTGCGGTCTTCGGAGCCACGGGGTTTCCGAAGCAGAGCCCTGCTCGGCCCTCAGGCTCGGATTCCATAGGTGTGTGTGGATGGGGCCTGGGGGTGTGTGAAGGCCCCGGCTCCTGACGTGAGCTGGCCCATGTGGCCCGAACCCGGCTGGGCAGGAATCAAAGGCAGGGCCCCACAGCTTTGCCTCAGCCTGAGACGAGACTGTCTCCATGCTATCGTTTATTCATTCGACAAATATTGAGCATCCACCAGGAGTGGCTGGGGCTCCCGCGGTGAACAAAACCAGTCCCAAACTCGGGAAGCTTCCACTCCAGGCAGCAAGTTGCAGGCTTTGCCACCTAATTCCAGATCGCTCTGTCCAGCCTCGGGGGTGGTGGCAGGGCCTGTGGAGCCCCGGGGCCAGGCTGCTGGAAGGTCGGGGAACAGTGGGGAAGTCTCTTAGGCTCCCCCCACAGCGGCATGTCCGAGTGGGCCCATGGCCTGCTCTGGGCCCTTCGGCTGGCAGGACGCCCCCGGCGTCACCCAGGAGAGACGGTGGTGGCAGCAGGATGGGCAGGGGCGAGCGGCAGAGTGGGAATGGTTGGGGCTCTCCATGTGACCTCCCCTGTGGGCCACACCTCGGGCCCGCACGTGTGTACCTTACCTCACATAGACGAGAAAACGGGGGCGCACAACTGTGACACGTCCACCTCGCAAGAGGCAAGGTTGGGATGAGAACTGAGATCAGACTCCAAAGGTCTGTGCCCTTAGTCCTTGGGCAAGGACACTAGAGCCAGATGTGGTTTGGCACCTGTTGGCCGACGGGGTCAATAAAATCAAACCAAACCAAACCCCGCCTGGAGGTTTCGGGCCTAGCCGCGGGGCTGGCGCTGCCACCGAGCCCTGGAACCAGCGGCCTTTGTGAGGTGGCCCTGGGGGTTGGCAGCAGTTCCATCCTTGGGGGGGAGGGGCTGCAGAAGCCCGGGACAGGGACCCGGGTAGGAGATGGTTCTCACCATGCTGGGGGCTCTGTACCCCAGGGCCGGGCTGAGCCTCTTCCTCCTCTACCTCATCCTGGCAGCTGCACTCCTCCACCCCCAGCCACTGAGGTAACTCCGGGAGGGCAGGAGGGAGGGGGGGGACCGAGGGTCAGGGGCCCCCAGGGGCTGGGGCCTGGCAGGTGGGGGGCTCTGTTGTGCTGCCTCCCGCTCCCCTCCCCGCAGAGGGGGGCTGGCTGGCACCACGATCCTGGGTGTCGAGGCTCACCAGTCCCCCACCCTGAGCCTTCACAGGGAGGTGGTAGTGGCCTCCAGAGCCAGGGCTGAGCACCCCAACATCTCCCACAGGCCTCAGCAATCTGTTCCTGAAGAATTCTCAGCCCCTCTGGAACTCTCGCAGCCACTTTCCGGCCTGGTGGATGGTAGGATCTCAGCCCTGCCCAGGGCCCTGATGGGGACACGTGCCCTAGGGGAGGGCGCCCACGACCAGCCCCGGGGTCTTGTCATCCCAAACGGCACCGTTCTGGGGTGACCTCGGCCGATTCCCCCAGCCACCCACACCCTCTTCTCTCCCTAGACTATGGGGTTCGACCCAAGCACCCCTGGCCACGAGGCCCTCGCCCCCTCCTCTCCCGGGCCCAGCAGCGCAAGCGGGACGGGCCAGACATGGCTGAGTATTACTACGACGCACACCTGTGACGGGAGCCCCTTATAAAGCTATTCTGTGCAGCAAAGGCTTGGGCTTTCCTGGCACAGACACCAGCGGGGGGCGGGGGGCGGGGGCCAGGGGGCACGAGACACACCCACTGCGGTCCAGACAGGAAATGGCACTTTAATAGTTGTGGCCAGGGTGGCAGGACCAAGCTGGGGCTACGGCCAAAGCAGCCAAGAGGCCCTGGCTGGCCCGGGCCAGTCGAGAAGCCTCCTTTTCCTGCCGGGACGGGGCCCTGCCGCAGCTTTCTTCTTCCCTGGCGAGGTCCCACCCGTGCCAGGGGCCAGCGTGACGGCCACCCGGAGGCCACACAAGTGACAGAGCTGGGAACAGGGACCGCACCCCCACCTGCTGCGAAGTCCTGGGGAGGTGGCTGGGCTCAGCCTGAGCTCAGGGCCTCCGGCTGGGGTTGGGAGCTGGGGGTGGGGTGGGCACTGGCGGGCGGCACGGGCTTCGTCAAAGTAGGAGCCTTTGCCAGAAAGCCGGAGGCCCAGCAGGGGAAGTGAGGCCCAGGACGCGACAACAGGGCCCTCTGCTCCTGCAGTGGACATCCTTCCTGGCCAGAGGCCTGACACCCCTCAGCCCAGCAACCCCCCAATCCCCAGGCAGCCTGCTCTGTCTTCCATAGATGAATCTAGTCCCATATATTACAATAAACTGCATTTGCCTCTCCCCATAAACCCCGCCCTCCCCCACCCTCGGCCAGAGGCCCCCACTTCCCCATCCTCTGGTGGTGACGGGTGCCCCTCCTCAAGCGGTGCTGTGTCCTGTCAGCAGCCAGCTGTCCTGGCCGCGGGCCCGAGGGCCCGGGGGATGTAGAGGGCCGGGCAGCGCTGCTACTCCAGGTAGATGTCTTCCGTGGGGCACGTGTACTCCACGAACTGCTTGTAGAACTGCTGGAAAGCTCTCCTAGGAAGCAGGCAGACACACGTGACGGGAAGAACGGGCTCTCCACCCAAGGCTTTTAAACTGGAGCCTCGGGGTCCCTGGGTAGGGCTCAGGGTCCCCCCAACCGAGCTGCTTGGCTCTGTTCTCTACACACTGTGCTTCCCGGGGAAGACTTCAGTCGAAGGAAGGGCCCAACCACCAAAACGTTTGGGGGCTCCTCCAGACCCTGCAGCCCTGACACCAGGCCACGAGGCGTGGAGAGCTGTGAGGAGGACTAGGGTGCACTCCAGGGCTGGGTGCTCGGCAGGACACACACACGGACATACCCCACGGATTCTGCGAGGGCTTTGGTGGATTCCTCGGACACAAAGACATGGCAGGCAAACCGGTGGTCAGCGGGGTGCTTGGTGATGAACCCAAAGTACCTGCGGGAGGGCAGCCGTCTGTGTGAGGGCGGGACGAGGGCCCAGACCCCTCCAGGCATACCCGCAGACCCGCACCCTACCGTAATGGCTCCGGGCCGCCCCCCTAGGCCTCACTCTCTGTCCCCTCCCACTTACTTGTTGTTCTTTGGATGGTATCCACAGAAAGAGATGTTTTTCAACTGGAAAAAGTGGCTACATTTATTCCCCTACGGGAGGGAGAAGAGAGGCAGGGCATCATCAGCCTGCAGGGGCCACGGGTGGGAGATCTGGTGGCGGGGCTGGGGGCCGGGGCCAGGGCGGTCACCTTGGCCTCCTGGGAATCATCAGCCTTGACGCCGATCTTCACGCCCCGCACGCTGATCTCCAGGACGCAGCTGGATGGCGGGTTAAAGTGCACGGTGAGCCGGCGGGTGGTGGCGATCTGGGGGGGAGGGACAGGAATCAGGCGCTGGGCGACCCTCTCCCCGGAAGAGGAGGGGGACTGGGCTGGGGGTGGGCGCCCCTCCAAGGGGGACAGGGAACAGGCACCTTTTGCATAGCGGCACAGAGCACGTCGTTGCCCTTGTGGTAGGGGACCTGGACCGAGCCCAAGAACTTCACCCGGAACTGGTCCACCCAGTCACTGTTTTTGGTCAGGGCTGGAAGGCAAGCGCGAAGTGAGGAGTGGAAGTGCCAGCGGAGGGGCCACCAACCCCAGATGTCCCAACTTGGCTGGGCCTAATGTCATCTCTGCGAGGGCCCTTCCTGACGGTGTGAAGTCTCCTGGCAGCGAGTCAGGGAAGGGCAGACGGGGGCCCAATGGCGAGGAGGGGAAGGACACTACCTGCCATATGTTCAGGCTCCTTGGTGACCTCGATGGCATAGTAGGCAGGAAAGACGCCCCGGGCGCCCGTGCGCATGTTGTAGGCTTCGTACCAGTAGTCCTCGGCCTGGAGCTCCACCAGCAGGGGGTCGTCCACCTCCAGCTCAAGTTCGTCTTCGTGTCGAGGCACAAACCTGTCCCCCACCAAGGGCACGTGAGGAATTCAGCACCAGGGCCTCCCGAGCCATCTGCTCGCCACGCTGCTCTGAGGTCAGGTGGCCACAACAGCAGCACTAGTTCAATAAACCCCCTCGAAGTCTCCCGAGCCTGTGATAACGTTAGTTCCTGGGCGAGAGTAAGATCACACAGACGTGCACCTGCCACTGAGCTGGCGGGCTAAGGGAGGAAGTGCCCACAGCCACTCAGGGGAACCAGAGGTAACCGGGAGGGAGCACTTCCCCGGGAGGGAGGTGAGGAGTGTGCCTTGGTGTGGTCGGGCATCATCTCTGCTGGGTGCCCTCTGGGGCTCCGGCCCCCAGCCACACTACGTGCTCCATCCCGGACCCTGGCAACGCAGGAAAGGCCACACTGCACTGACCCATCCCCTCCCATCACCCTGCTCTGAGTTCCACCACGATGGATGCCATCCCCCTGGAGCCAAGTGGAGGGAGGAATGCCAGTGCTGGGGGCTGCGTCCAGGCCACGCAGAGATGGCAGGGGCATGGGGGTGGGGGCAGGTGGCCCCAGTGTTGCCTGGGCACCCCAACCCTGCTGCTCTTACCTGAATATGGCCCGGTGTGTCTGCTCCTGCTCCTCCCCGTTGATGACACAGGAGAAGAGCCCGAAGGACTCCGCACCTGTACGAGGGGGGTGAGCTGGAGAAGAACCGTCCCACTTCCGGCTGAGGTTGCGGTGGGGGGCAGTAGCAAGTGCTCAGTCCCGATGCCCTGAGGTAGGCGGGCCAGGCCACCTTCCAGGGACACCCTCGGTCTGGCTCTCCCTCATCCCAGGTCCCCTACCGCGCCTGCTGCAGACTCACTGGAGGAGCGAGAGCGGCCACTCATGAAGACGTTCAGGAACTTCTTGGAGAAGTGGACGTCGGGCTCGTCGGGCGTGGAGTCCTCGGAGAGGCAGGCTGAGGGCCGTGGCCGGGGGGCCTCCTCGTATTCCTCCCCGATGGCCGACTCATAGGGTGACGAGGCAGAGGCGCAGTTGTCATAGACGGTGGCCGAGTCGCTCTCGTCGCTGTAGTCCCCGAAGCACGGCCGCAGGCTCACCAGCTCCAGCTGTGCGTGCTCATCCACCACCAGCGTGTACTTGACCGAGTCGTAGGACAGGGCGCTGGTGTCCGAGCTCAGCGAGGCCCGTGGAGGTGGCGGCGGCTCCCCAAGGCTCCCCCGCCACCCTCCGCCCGGCGGCTCGGCCCGCTCCGGGGACGACAAGCAGTCGAAGCCCTCGTCCTCCTCGCTGATGGAGGGGTGCGGCCGCCCCGCGGTGGAGGGGTAGGTGGCAGGGTCTGGATCGGAGCTGACGGACATACGGCTCTCGGCCGGCGGCAGGAAGGCGGAGGTGGGCTCCGCAGGGTCCGGGGGCCTCTGCACCGGTGTCAGGTAGATCTCCTCGGTGGCCTCTAGCCGCACGTCCGCCTGATAGTGGATGCGATCTCGATGCGAGTGGCCGCGGCTACTCGGCGGGGCGGCGGGGGGGCCGCCGGGAGGGGCCATCTGCGTGGCGGTGCTGCGGCGGCAAGGGCTGTCGGTGGAGGTGCCTCGGTCCTTGGTGGTGGTGGGGCTGCTCGGGGGCGGCAGCTCATCGCTCAGGCAGATGTGCTCATGTGGAGGCGTCTGCTCCCCTGGAGGGCAGGCAGGTCAGTGCTAAAGGCAGGTGGACTCGTCCCTGACTCCCAGGCCACCTGCCCCCTCCACTCGGCATGTGGGACACAGAAACCAGGGGAAGGCTCCGGGGCCAGTGCTCTCACTCCCACCCCAGCTGACTTCAGATGGGCCTGCTCCAGGCTATGGGACGGGCAGTTTACCTCAACTCGGCAAGATGGAGAGATTGCCCAGGTTTGCTCTCTGCAGGGGAAACTGAGTCAGGGCAGGTAGAGGTCCGGGTAAGGGAAGGAAGACTTACCGGTCTTCAGGGGTGATGATGACCGAGACACCCGATCCTGCCAACTGTGCTTCTTGCCCAGAGAATTATTATTCAGTGTGTCCTGTGCAGAAAACAAAAGGCCCTTGTGACAGAAGCAGTCAACAGTGCCCGGCACAGGGAGGCCCTGGCCCTGCCCCCATCAGGCCATCCCTAGGGCGTTTGCTGCACCCCCCGCCACACACACACATACACACTGGCCAAGGGCCTCACCCCCAACCCTCTTCAAACAGGCAGGAGGGGTGGCAAGTCATGGCCCTCCTGGCCAGACCTACTGGCTCTGGGAAGCTGGCCAACCCTTGGGGAGATGCTCTTATCAGCCTCAGCAAAGGTGCTGATGGCCAATATGTGTGCTGGGGAGGGGGGAGGAGTGAGGGAGAAGCAAGAGCCATCTGGGGACAGAGCCAGACCCCCAGTCCCAGACATGGAGGCTTTCCGTGGTAGATGCTCACTTCCAGCCAAGTCCTGGAACTCAGGAAGCTATGATCTAGGGAAGGGGCAGGGACATTCTAGGAAAAGTTGAAAAAAGGGCAAGGAAGGGTCTCCTAGCAGGTGGCCTGGGGGACCGGGATGAATCATCCACATGATGAATCAATAACATGGTTCCCCCACCCCTCCAGGAGCACATGACTGAGAAATGACAGATGTAGTTGTCAGCGGCCTGCCTTCCTGGATCTCTCGGGCTGCCCACCCCACGCGGTTGGTGTCCTGGGTCCCCTCTCCACCATGCCTCCAGGCAAGGCTCCCACACACACTATTTAGGCCCCCTCCCCTGGGAACACTCATAGGCTCTCACATGCAGGAGTTTGGCTGCCAGAATCCACCCCAGAGACTTGTGGGAAAGGGGCCAATCCTCTCCCTGCAGCCCCTGCACCCTTCACCCGCAGCCCCACCTCCCGAGCCCCTCGTCTGTACCTCTCTTGACTGGGCCTGGAAGACAAAGGGCCACAGCCGGCTCTCCCCCACCCTATTCAACCCTCCTTGGCATCCAGCCACCCAGCCCAGGGGCCCTGGGCCCCCAACTCGGCCAGGCAGCTCCACCTCCCTTGTCTCTCCCCTGCCTCCGGGAACTCCCAGCTGCCCACATCTCACTCTGGCGGCGGCCTCCGAGGTCCCCATCTCCTCCTCTTACCAACCCTCCATGACCTCCCCCCGCCCGCAAGGACCACTTCAGGTGCTCTCCTCTTGGGGCCCCACACCCCTGGGGGAAACCGCGCCCCAGCCTGAGGCCCGAGCTCCAAACTCCTGCAACTAGCCCTCAAAGGCCTGCCCTGTGCTCCCGAGCCCCCTGCTCGCCTACTACCCAGGTCCCCGCACTGTCCGTCCCGTCCCTCCACCCCTTCAGCCTCCCCGAGGCTCCAAAGCCCGTCGGCCCGCCCCGGCCGCTCGCAGGGCAGATCCCACCCGCCCGCCTGGGGTCCCGCGCGCCCGGCAGGCCCCTCTCCCGCGGCCCCTCGCGCCTCCCCGACGTGCTCCCCGCCCCCGCGCCGCCCCGGGGCGCCGCCCCTCCAGCCCCGCCCCGCGCCGCTCGCCTCACCTGAGACCGCGGCACCTGCGGGAAGAGGTTGAGCGTGGTGGGCCGCTTGGGCCGGTACGTGTCCCCGCCGCCCTGGCCCTGGCCCTGGCCCTGGCCCTGGCCCTGGCCGCGGGGCGCCGGCTCCTGGCGGGGCTCGGCCTCGGGCGGCCCCGCTCCCGGCCGCCGCGCCGCGCGCTCCTCCTCCTCGTCGTCGTCGTCCTCGGCGCCGGGAGTGTCGCCCGCCGCGTCGATCAGGTCCATCTGCAGCATCTCGGCCTGCAGCCGGCTCCCCGCGCCGCCGCCGCCCCCAGACAGCAGCCCGGAGCGCGGGGGCTGCGCGGCGCGGGCGGAGGGGCGTCAGGGGGCGGGGCCGCGCCGGGGGCGGGGCGGGGCGGGGCGGGGCCGAGGCCGCCGCGCACCGCCCCCCGCGCGGGCGAGTCCATTCCGCCGCCGCCGGGGGGGGCCGGGAGGGCGCGGGGGGCCCGGCGGGCGGGGGCGCGAGGACGCGCGGGACCAATCCGCGGGCGCCTTCGGTAGGCCGCAGCGCCCCCTCCCGCGGTGCCCCCCTCCGACTCCCGGCACCCTCCGGTTCCCTTGGCAACGGCCGGTGACCTCACCGGGGTTGTAAGCCGAGCCCAGAGTGAGGTCACCGCTGTTGCCATGGGGACGCAGGGTCGCCTAGGAGTTCGGGCCCCACAAGGGATGGAGGGAGGGCGGCGGGGCGAACAGGAGCAGCGAAGCGCGGCCGGAAGAGGGGTGCTGGGGGGAGGGGCACCCGCCCCGCGGAGGGTCCTCCGACCTGAGGTGCGCCCTCGGGCCGTCCCAAACCTCCGTAATTCCCGTCTAGTTTCCGCTCTGCCTCTGACTCCCCGGCACCCTGGACAGATCCCGGGCCTCCAATTCCCTCCCAGCTCCCTGCCTCCCCGCTTCCCGGGGCGGTGAGCGCTCGCCGGCAGGAGCGTGTGAAAGCCCCCCCCGCCCCCCGAGCTTGTCTGAGGCCCACAGGGTACCCCTCTGGCTAGTACTGCCGCCGGGACCCCGCTGGTTGCAGGGACCAGCCCTTCCCAAACTCTGCTGGTGCACGTGGGATGAAAGGGTGCGGGATTCCCAAACAGGTGTGCGGCCTTACAGAAGCTAGTCAGCGCCCTGGGACCATTCCCCACCCTTGCTGGCTGGGCCAGAGCAGGGAGGATTGGGGGCGGGGGGGGGGGGGGGGGTGGGGATTGCAGCGTTATCCCCACCCCTTGGTTTCCTCTTGCCTGGCAGGGCTTATAGGATCTCTGTAACAGGCAGCAGGGGGTCACCCAGAGACAGGCACCCCACCCCACCTCACACTGCAGCTCTCCTTTGCGGACTGATACCATGTCTGCGGTGGCCACACTCCCTCCAGGGGGCTCCCAGGAGCTCCGGGCTCTGCAATCTGGCCTGGTGCTTTGCCTCCCATTTCCTGGCCAGTGGCCCCTTCTTCCAAGAAGACACAGGGGGATCCCTATCCGACCCGAGCTACCTAGATGCTGAGGACCTCCTGGCAGGACTCACAACTTAGGGAACAGAGAGCCATTTGTCCTATGACAAAGCCAGAGGCCGAAAGCAGTGGCAACACCGCGTTAACCCTCCAGAGGAGCCTTTAGAACGGAGGCCCAGGGAGGGTCTGCGGGGCGGTCTGCGGGGCGACGTGGTGTGGTTTGGTGCAATGGCAGCTGAGGGAGTGCCTTGGCTCTTTATTGCCATCCCAAAGCACTGCAGATTCCACCCGCCTCCACCCTGCTCTGCCTCAGGCCCTCTGCCAAGGCCCTCTGGGAAGGGTTGAGGGTAGTCCTGGATCCTTTAACCCTGGCCCTAATGGCTACCGCCCTACATCTGAAGACCTCCTGCCCTCTCCCTTCTTGTGAGCAGTTGAGGGAACTGCCTCTTGCCTTAGCGCCTGGCAAAAACTACCAAAACATCCTGGTCGAGCACCCAAGATGTGTCAAGCGTTATACTGGGATGTGTTTCCTGGATGTCATTTCATTTAATGAGGACGCCATACAGACCCTGAAAGCCCTTTTGTAGATCTGGGGATGCCTTCACTCGTGTCCCGAGCCACCCTGCCCCCCGCACCCCCCAGGGCTCCTGAGAGTCCGCTCTTACCCGCAAGGACAGAGTATCTTTGCACTGCAGACTGATGCCACACTCCTCGGTGATCTCTGAGAGGTCTTCATCCTCAAACTCCTCCAAGCTGATGTCATGGGTGAGCCTGGTGAGGACAGGAAGCCAAAGTTACCAACCCAGGAGGACTACTTAGCCCACTGAAGTCTCCTAGTACTTCTTCCAAGGGGAAGGCCCCTTGAAGGCAGGTCACAGCCCCCAGAGGGAGGGAAAGGGGGAGGTTCCAGGTTACTTCAGCTCCTCCCGGCTGGGAGCTCTCCATTCTGTTGCCAACCAGGAGGCAGTGCCTAGAAGGCCCAGCTGGTCAGAGCCTCGGCTTTGCCAGAGAAGTGCCTCCCAGGGTCAAGGCAGGTGCTGAGGCCAGTTCACCCACGGAGAATGCAGAGTTGAGAAGGGACTCCAAGGGATGCCTGGAGCAGGGGGTTCCCTCATGCAATCCCTGCAGCGACAAAACCCTGAGATGCTGGCAGAGGCCCCTCCCCAGCCTCAGGAGAGTGCTCCATGCCCCCAGCCCAGGAAGGCCAATGCCTCATAAGCCCTGGGAGCAAGTGAAGGGAAATCTGGTGTCAATGTGGCGAGTTTCAGCCTGTTCCACCAGACTACACCTCCATTCTGTGTTCTCTGTTTCATCTCTTCAACCACAAAATCACTTGCCCAGCGCACAGACCCTGAACAGAAGGTTGCGGAGGGGTTGAAGAAGACCCGGGGTTGGGGCTAGGGGTGTCATGAGTTCAGGAGACAGACCAAAGCACATCAACACAACTCTAACTGGCTGTGCTAGAACCCTCTCCGCCCAGCCCCTGGGCCAGCCCTGTGCCCCCACCCTACTGCAGCAACTGTCTGCTTGTCCCCTATACCTGGCTCACCCCCAGCCCTGGGCACTCCACCTGGTTTGGTGTGGGTGGGACATTTAGGAGAATTCTGTTGGGGAAGTTGGGGCAAATTCTGAGCCTTTTCCCAAACATGAATAGGAGACTGAGGCACAGAACAACGGAGACCCAGGAGTCCAAGGTCACCCAGGATAGGTGGTGGCCCAACCCCCGGGGAGCTTAGGAGGCCCACACTCACGGCCTCTTGCCTCAGTCAGACCAAACAGAGCCCCAGAGCTCCATGGAGCTGCCCCCCAAGTGACCCCCCTCCCCCACCGACCCCTGTGCCCCCTACCAGCGCTCCCACTGATCCTCCAACCAGCTGTCATTGTCTGGGCTGGAATCCATCTTCAGCACCAGCTTCATGGAGAGCCCTGCCCGGCTGGGGGGCTGCAGGGCCCCGGGGCCACCCTCTCATGCCCAGAAGGGTTGGGAGGCCAGGGCTCAGGGCAGGGCTGGGGCCTCGGGCCTCCACCGCCTGGGCCTGCCTTTCCGCGTCCTGCCCGCTGCAGAAGCCCCGGGAGCTCATTAAAAATAGATGGGCCGGGAGGAGAGGCAGGGCCGCCGCGACCGCGACCCGGGCCCCAGCCCCAGCACTTCCCAGCCCAGCCCTCGGCTGCAGGCCGCTTCCCTCCCAGCCCGGCTGTGGCTGTGGCGCTGAAGCCACCGTGTCGTTGCCACCTCCCCCTCGGGATCGGGTTACTGCAATCGATGCCACTGGCTCCACCTGCCCTTCCAATGCCCCTGTGGGGGCTGCGGTGGCCCCCCTCCCTGGCCCAGGCTTGTAAGCAGATGGCAGAAATCTGGGATGTCTCCCCCCAAAAGCCAGCCCTGATCTGCTTTAAAGGGCCAGCGCCACATTCAGGGTGCCTGGTGGGAAGGTGGGGGGGCTTCGGAAATTCTCCAGGGCTGGACGCCCCCACCCACACGGCCGCGCGCTCTGCCCTCACACCTCCTGGGGAGGCTTCTGTGGGCCCAGGCGGCGGCGGAAGAGCAGTGGCGGGTGACCACGCCAGGGGTAGCGGGATGCAGGACCCTCCCCTCCCCAGAGCCGGCACAGCCAGGGCGAGGGGTGGGTGGCCCAGGTGCGGACCCCTCAGGCCAGGGCTGGAAGGCCAAGGCTTTTGTCCCCGCCGAGTGCCAGCCACAGAAGCTCAGCGCCAGCGGGATCCGACCAGGACCAGGGAGCTGCACAGACCAGGTGCTCCTTGAGGCCGCTTCTGACCTGGAGCCCGGGGCCTGGCAGCCTCCGGCTGGGGAAGGTGCGGTGTGGAAGCGGGGGCGGGGGGGGGGGGGGGGCGGGGGGCGGGTGGTGGCGCTGGGCCGGCCCAGAAGCCAGAGCGGCCCAGCTGCCTGACCAGTGCCGCACAGCATCTCGGGCCCGGGGAGGAGAATCGGGCCCCACGGAAGTGGTCACTACACCCCGGCTGCCTGGACAGGGTCTCCGCCGGCACCAGAGAGCCGCAGGGCCACTGGCATCCCACCCGGAGGTGCCCTCTGGTGCCCCCTACTCTGCCACTAGTCCTTGCGCACCTCCTCTTCCTCCTCTTCCTCTGCCGGTCCAGCCCAGCTCCTGCCTCCGCAGCCCCAGGGCTCCCCGATGGCCCGCTCAGCTCCGTGTCCCCATGCCGGAAGCACCCCACCCATCCACCATCAGGCAAAGCTGCCAGAAACAACACCCTTCTGCCTCCCACTCCAAACTCCCTAAGGTTCCCGGCTAGTGGCAGACTCCTTGGCCTGGCATTCAAGGCCTCCAGCTGTGTGTGACGGCCTGCCCCTCCTGCACCCGCCTCCCCGGCTGTCCAGTGTTCCGTTGGGGCACCTGGCAGGCTGCTCAACCCAGGCTTGCTGGAAGAAGGCCTGGTTAAGCCCACTCCTCCAGAAAGCCCTCCTGGCTTCCCTGTGCCAGTGCCTTACAGCCCTGGCAACACTCCCCGGTCCCCATCATTCCGGCCTTGGGTGTCACCATCTGCATGGATGCAGGCAATGCGGTGGGACAGACAGGCCCGGGCCTCCATCAGACACCCCACCAAGATACCAAGCCGCTCCAAAGGTGGATGGGGCTCCCGTCACCCGCCCGTGTACCCAGCGGGTGATGCGTGCAGGTCCCCACCCTCCCAGCTCCACGTGGACTGTATGCTCCTGGAGGCTAGAGCTGGTGAGGTCGTCTTGCACACACGAGGCACGCGGTACACGCCTGCTAGACGTTTGTCAGGGGACATCCTTAGCGTGTCGACCTGCTCCTCTCAAACTGAGGTGTTCAGGGCAGGCCTGCATGCAGGGGAGCTTTCTCTGCTCATCTCTATGCGCTCCGCAGTGCCCCGCATCCCACGTCCCAGGATGGCAGGGGTGGGGGCAGGTGGGGACAGCTGTAGCCTCTTCGCAGCTAAGGGCACCGAGGTTAACCGGGCAGTGGGGGGAAAGCGCGGAGCTGGGCTGCAAAGCCTGCACTGGTTTCCAGATCCAGCGGGGTGGGTGAAGGCACTTTCTTTTAACTGACTTTTTTTCTCATAAGTGAGGCAGGATGGCACGAGTTGCGGGTTCAAATCCTGACTCCTTCACTGAGGAGGAGCGGCCTCTCCATCTCCTAAGCAGCTGCCTCGCCCCGGCCGCCAACCTCTCCGTGCTCTGCATCTCCTTCAATCCTCACTACAATCTGGCGAGATGGTCTTGTTTTGCCCATTTTCCAGATGAGGAACCCTAAGGCTCAGACGGCAGCTGCCATGGGTCTGTGGCTCCCCTATATATAACATGAGGCGACCTACACCTGCCCACCCACCTCGAGGGCACCTCGGGGATTAACAGGGTGGGCCGGTTGTGAACTGCAGAGTGCTGTGAGGGGGTCACGGCCAAGGAACAAGGGGATGGACTGGTCAAGCGGTCCCCTTTGCAAGTCACCCCCCAACCCGCCCTGGCTCTGCCCTGAGCTCCTGTTTCTCTAGGCACTGGATGTTCTGGGTCTGGGGGGGGGGTGGAGCGGGAGGGAGGCTTGTTGGGGGGAAAGTTTCATAGACCCTGGGGCCCTCTAGGCTCAAGGAAGGCAAGTGCAGGGAGGAAGGGAGGAGGGAGGAAAAGCTGGAGGGGAGGAGGGAGAGAGGTCCTCTTCTGATCCCACAGGCCCACCTGTGCCCCGAGACTGGAGCCCTGAGCACCGGGAGGCCACCTCAAGCTGAGTCACGCCGCCTGTGCAGGTCGGCATCCCTGACCTCCAGATCGGGAGGCCTCAGCGGCTTCGCCTTCAGAGGCAGCCTGTCCGTCCGTCAGACCTGCCTGCCCGCTCGGGTCTCATCCGTGTTAACATTTGGTGGCTCTGTGTCGTGTGTCTACTCTCCTGAGACCTCCCTCACCTTTGGGGTCTATTTGAGACCCCCTCTCCCTGCATGAACCTTCGGGAGCCCCAGTCCTTCCTTCTGGCCAGGCTGGCTCCTCCCGGCGCTCTGAACACGCTGCCCCCGCCCACCGCCCCGTGCTCCCCACCTCTTCCTGCCACGAGCTCTCCAAAATAAATACGCCTTCATGCTCTCATGCTTATTACGTGTCCTCTTCCCTTCCACATGCTGTCACGTCTCCCTGCTGTCCCCGGGCCACCGACGGCAGCCCAGCCCTCTCCAATCTGCCGTTTCAGCCCCGGAGCGGGCTGAGTTAGGAGTGTGTGCAAAGTAAGGGTTAAGTGGCGAAGTGCTGAGGCTTTAGCTGAGCAAGGCCAAACCTGAGCCAGGCATTTGGCTGTCCAGAGGCCGCTCTGGCCTTCCCGTTCCCGGCTCTCTGGGAGGGAGGTAAGGAGGCCAGCTGAGTGACCTTGGGTCCTGGCCGTGGTGCCCCACGGGCCCCTCTCATGACAGAGAGCATCTGGGGTTCAAGTGTCCAGCTTGTCCCTCTGCCACCCTGAGAGTGCCGAGCAAAGAGGTGGCTCCCATGGGTTCTCCGCTAGGCCAGGCTCCCCATTTCCCTCTGGCCCCCCTACAGGACGTCCTCCCTTGGGCAGCCAACAGCAACACCTAACACGCAAATCTGGTTTGGTCACCCCCGCCCAGCTCAGAATCCCTTAGTAGCTCCCCCTGGCCCTGAGGGAAATTCCCTTTGGCCTGAAGGCTCAGTAGGCCCTCCGCTACCCTGGGGTGTCATCGCCCCCCTGCCCTGCCTACCCCCCTCCAGCTCTCTCGGCTCCGGCCCCACGGCTCTCCCAAAGCCTTCCATGACTTCCCTGCCCAGGCCAGACAGCCCTGCTACGGGCTCTCTTCGGCCCACCTGCTGGTGTTTCTGGATCACTGTGATTGTACCTCTGGGTTCTGCGACCAGTGAGGGCTCCCAGTAGAGGCCGTGGGACCATGTCTGTCTTGATCAATGTGGTGCCTGGTAGGTACTTCATAAATGCTGACAGAATGAACCACTGGTCTTTCTAGATTTTCCCCGTGGAATTCTCTAGGTCAGCTGCCCTTCCAGCCCCACTTTCTGTCCCCACCCGTGTCAGAACCTGGGGTAGAACGTACAGAGGCCTGGGAAGCTGGTGCCGCTGGGGACCGGGGTCGCCGGGGTGGGGGGAGCCCTCAGACCTCCCTCTGCATCCAGCCCTCAGCTCTGAGTGGACGCTGGGTCAGGCCAGGGCGATCCCTCCAGTCTCTACCTCTCCTTCCCTGGCCGTGTCCACACTGGAGTCCTTGCTGGTGAAAAACGGAGTCCAAGCCCGGAAACAAGTCCTGAGGGCCCATCCCTACTTGGGGTTATAATGGGTCTGGTGTGTTGAAAGCGCTCGGAGCTGTGGGATCCGGTGATTTTGGTTTTTGAAAAGCTGCCCTGAGAAAACAATCCCACGTGGGGAACCTTTATGCACAACGTCGCGTCTTCCACGTAACCACAGACGACACAGAACAACCAAACAGCTCAGCGTGGGGCTGGCCGGCCGGGCTGTGCAGGGACGGAAGGTTACAGGGTCTCTCTGGCGACAGGATGCGGCCTGGGCACGAACACGTGAGGGGGCAACTCGCTGATGGAGCAATCGCGGGCCCGTGGGTGGAATCGCGGGCAGGAGGCCGTGGGCTCTGGGGAGATCTGCCTCCTCTGCTGCCCGAGAACCTGGCAGGGCAGGTCGTACCAGCCTGGCGCAAGGCTGCCACTGGGCCCGGGCTGCTGGCCTGGCTGGGCTCTCCTGAGGGCCGGGCCCTCGCCGTCCCCTGGGCAACGACTCCCAACCCTGGTTCTGATCATGCACAGGGCCCGAGCCGGGGGACCCCCCGGGGACCACCCCCCCAGGATACCCAAGGCAGGAAGGAGGGCGGAAGGCGCAGGAGTGAAGCACCTTGCTGGCAGCTCCCTGGGCCACAGTGGGCAGGCCCACGTCGGGGCTGCTGGAGACTTTGTCAATGAAAATATAAGAGGGGGGCCAGAGGGGATCCCTGGGTGGCGCAGCGGTTTGGCGCCTGCCTTTGGCCCAGGGCGCGATCCTGGAGACCCGGGATCGAATCCCACATTGGGCTCCTGGTGCATGGAGCCTGCTTCTCCCTCGGCCTATATCTCTGCCTCTCTCTCTCTCTCTCTCTCTCTGTGACTATCATAAATAAATAAAAATTGAAAAAAAAATATTTAAAAAAAAAAAAAAGAGGGGGGCCGGGGACAGAGATCACATCCTAGAATGGGTAAGAGCCCCTAAGCAGGGCTGGTGGCGGTGACCCCATTTTGTAGGATCCATGGTGTGGGGAGCCCAAGCCAAGAACCCTGAGACCGACTTCAAGGCTCAGACATCAAAGAGGTGGTGGGGGGAGGGCACCCTGCCGTGGCCCTGTCCCAGCAAGTGAGGCAGGTCAACGCCGCGCCCCCACACTGGGGGTTCGCTGGTTTGGGGGGCTGCCCAGAGCCTAGGGTGGGGGAGGGCAGCTCCAGCAGCAATAGCTTTGCAGTCACCCCGCGGAATCGGGGCTGCTGGAACCTGAGGCCGGCTCCCTGCTCTCTGCTGCCCCCTGGGTAGGAATGTTCTGAGGCCCCGGTGGGGCTCTCTAAGCTGGGCCGCCCCGCATCTGTGGTCTGTCCCCACCCTCTCCAGGCGCCCCAGGTGCCTCCCCCAATGCCCTGCCCCGAACGCTCCAGTGGGTCCCCAGGGAAGGGTCACCCTCTGCAAACTCAGGAGGTCTCCTCCTAATTTTGCCTCCGTGCCCACCAAGCCTCTCATGGCCCACAGGGTGTCCCATCCCCAAGGGGCCCAGCACCCGGACCCCTGGCGCCCCAACCCCTCAGGGCACATACCTCAGCAAGTGGGTGAAGCCAGCCCCCCAGTCTTCCTCCTGTCCCCTCCTGCCCCCCCCCCCCCGCCAGGTCCCAGGCAGGAGGGCCCAGCGACCCTCCTGAGACAGCGATCCAGGGCTGCCCTTCCTGCTA
Organism: Canis aureus; assembly: GCF_053574225.1. NCBI lineage: Eukaryota > Metazoa > Chordata > Mammalia > Carnivora > Canidae > Canis > Canis aureus. Next base: position 12,460,939 of record NC_135631.1, on the reverse strand, counting down.
AAGCCCTGCCGCCTCCGACGGGCCGGGGCCCTGGGCCTCTGACCGCCCCTGCTGGCCCCTCTGGCCAGCCCTCGTCTGTCTGTCCATGTCCCCTCTACACGGCCACCTGCATGATGGTCGGGCAGTGCCTGCGCCTGCGGAGCAGCTGACCAGGGAGGCCGCCAAAGTGCAAAGTCAAGTGAGCAAAGGAACAGCCACATGTGTACCGTCCTGGGGGGAGAATGAGGAGCTCTCTGCGCCCCCCTCGGTGGCCACAGCTCCATCCGCAAGGCAGCAGGGCGACGTAAAAGCCACACCATCCGGCAGCCAGGAGGCCCAGGGTCTGCCACTCGCCATCTCCTGCGCCCCCCTCAGTAAACGGGGAGGGGTGGCGGGGAGGAGGAGGTTTCTGAGGTCCCCTCATCCACGGCTCTCCTCCCACGTGTCCTGGACTGCCCATGGGCACCCGGCGTCACCCCACAGGCACCGTCCCACTGTCCCTCCCCTTTATCCCACCCACCCAGCTCAGTGTATGCGTTGGGTACGTTTCTAAAGTCTCTTTTCTGGAGTTTTCCTTACAATGAACAGGTATCACTTGAGTTTTAAATTCGCTTGTCTAATTTTGTAAGTTACAGAAGTGACCTATGCTCCTTGCAGAAATAAGATGTCAAATGATCATGGAAGTGCGTAAAATAAGTGAAATCCCTCCCCCGATACCACATCCGGAGGTAACTGCAGGTAACTGGATGGAGCATTTCTACAATCAGAAGGGGGAGCAAAGAAGGAACACCTGTCTATTTAAACCAACCAGCAGCAAACAAATGCTCCCTCTCTGGCTTCCACGTCCACCCCGTGCTTACTCCCTGCACACCACCCCCCGCTATTCCAGAGCTCCCCCTTTTCAGGGTGGCCCTGAAGCCAGACTGCCTGCATTCAGACCCCACCTCTGCCACCCTAGCCTCTGTCTGCCTCCGTTTCTTCATCTGCAAAGTGGGGATAATAGTAACGCTCTGTTTATACAGCCCTGGTGAGGATGCTCTTGCGTAGAAAGCCCTTGGGAGGGTGCTGGGCAAAGTGAGCGCCTCCCCGGGGCCAGTGTCCCCCCCACCCCCTTATCCTCTGACAACACACACTGTTATGCTCTGAGCTCCAGGAGGACAGCGCACAACTGATCCTTCATAATAACCCAGTACAGCATTACTGAGCGCCTACTCTGTGCCGGGCACTGGGCAGGCCGAAGTCTAGGGACTGCCTCCTATGCCTTCTGGAAGCTGACAGCAGTGCTGGGGGCACACACACAGTAACAACCACAGCCCTGCGTGAACGCAGCTCTCCGCAGCCCTTGAAACACTCAACACGTGTCCCATCCAAGTCCCAGGACCGTCCTGAGCAGGAGCCAACAGTCTTGGGGCACACAGCTAAGGAGGCTGAGCCAGCCTGCACACCCAGGCCAGTCGGATCCATGACCACGAGAGAGCGGCAACACCCAGGGTTATCCCGAGCTGGGTGAGGGGCCAGGCGAGGCAGGACAAGGGAAAGGTCAGCGGGGGCTGCTGGAGTAGGCAGGGTAGGCCACGTGGGGCTGGAGACACTGCCCTTATTATTTCCAGAAGCTGCCCTTGTCCCCACGGCCAGGCCATGGTGTCCTGGAGGGCTGGCCCACGCCTTGGCCGTGGCGCACTGCTGTTCTCACCCACCTGGCCCAGATTGCATACTCACTGGCTGGCGTCCACCTCATCAGTCCCTCTCACTAAAGCATCCAGGATAACCTGCCTGCCAGGGGAGGGCACTGTCACCTGGGGGTCTGGGAGCAGGTGGAGGGAGGCAAAGCTGTCCTCCGGGCCACAGACAGGGCCTGGCGACCGAGTGGACTGAACACCCAGAGACGGCCCAAGGCTCTGACTTCCGCGGGGTCCTCAGGCAAACCACTGCCTTGCTGAACCTCGATCTTGTCATCTATAAAATGGGCAGACCGACCCCCACGGCCATGAGGGTAAACGAGCCTGCCCATGGGAAAGCTCCGAGCAGTGATGAGCTATATAAATGCTCACCAGCATGGAGGGCAGACACTTGTTGAGCACCGACTTGATGCACACGAAGGAATCAATATTAGCTCACCTGTCAGATGGGACTGTCAGGTCGCTCAGCTAGCAAGTGGTGGAGCTCGAATTTGAACCCAGGTCCCTCTCAGCTGTTCCACTGCAGAGGGGCCTCCCAGCAGGAAGGCAATATTTGCCTCTTGGCAGCTTGGCCAGGGGAAACTGGTCTCAGACCTCAGCCTCATTATTCAAGAGGCACCAATCACAAAGGCCCCGGCCCTGGAGCCCTCACACTTGGCCTCCTCCATCTGGTCCCCTCCCTCTGGTCTTCCCAGCTTCTCAGCTCAGGGCCTCAAGGGAAGTTTCTACTGCTGCTGATGCCATTAGAGATCCTCAGGGGTTCCTACCCACCTGAGGGCCAGGGAGCCAGCAACCCCTTGGTCGGAGAGGGGCTGGCGCCAGAGCCCAGCTGGGGCCCGGCTGGGGTGGGGGGCCCAGGAGAGGGGAAGGCGCCGGCTCATTAGATGGAGAAACAATGGGGTACGTCTAGGCCTCCTCCTAGGCTCTGGAGCAGTTACACTGTCTTCTTCCTCCTCTCCAAATGGGGCCAGGATTATGGTGGAGGGATATCCATCCCTTGCCCACAACACCCACTGCCCGCTTCCCTAAAATCCACCTCCCAATTGCCTAATAGCAGATAACCGGCAGAGAGGGGGGAGAAAGGGAGCTCAGACCACGGTCCTGGGGACCTGCTCCAGCAGGGAAACCTTCCACCCAGTGTCCTTGGCTACTCCTGGGCTGTCCAAACCAGACTCCCTCAACCAAAGCTGGGCGTAGTGTCTCCTGAATGGGTTGGAGCCTTCCGTGCCTGCACACACCTGACCAGGTCAGTGCTTGCCCACCCAAGTCCACAGGGGTCCTGACCATGCCAGTCCTGGGAGTTAGGCCCCTCTGACCAGACAGGGCTGGGGGAGGGGCCCACGACTTCCTCCTTCCGGCACCAAGGTTGTCAGTTGCCCCAAGAAACTGGGAGCCACGAGGCACCCCATCCCCGCACCCATGTCTATTCAGAATCCTGTGGACTGGGCAGAAGCAGAGCATTAGCCTGCCTGCCTCCTCCGCTGTCTCAATCCGGACCCCAGGCCCTGCCGCAGTCCCAAAGTGGGGGAGAAGGCGGCCTCTGCGCCCCCCCCCCAATTCCCTCTAGAATCTCCTAGCCTGGGGCATGGAATGGCGGAGGGAGCCGCACCGTTGGCTCTGCAGCGGCTATCCGGCGGGACGGGGGGCTGAGGGGGTTTCTGGGGACCCTGCCCAGGGAGGAGACCCCCTCCCCGCGCAGCCCCTGCGTTCCCCGGGTCGGTGTGTGCGTGTTGGGGGCGGCGGGCGGGGGGCGGCGGGCGGCGCAGATTACCCGGGCCGAAGGGCGGGGCGCGGCGGCCGGGGACTCTCACCTGAAATTGGGCGGCGACGCGATGTGCAGCCCCAGGAACGGGGAGGCGGCAGGCGGGGACGCGGCCCCCCCGCCCAGGCCGCCGCTCTCTCGCTCCGCCATTCCCCGGCACAGCCCTGGCCATCCGGGCGGAGCGCGGCGCAGAGGCGGCGGCGAAGGCGGCGGCGGCGGAGGGGACGGAGGCGGGCGCGCGGAGAGGCCGCCGCCGCCGCGGGGCTCGGGCTGGGGCGGGCGCGGCGGGCGCACCTGCGCAGGGCAGGGCGCGGCTCCGGACCGCGCGCCGCTCCCGGGACTGGCGCGAGCGCCGCCGCGCGTCCCCGGGCCCTCGCCGGGGTCTCGTGCGCCCCGCCCCGGCCCCGCCCCGGCCCGCCCCCGCCCCGCCCCGGCCCCGCCCCGGCCCCGCCCCGGCGCTCTCCGAGGTGCTGAAGCGGCGGCCCCCGCGGCCCCCGCGCCCACGCGGATCCCTCCGCCCTCCTCCCCCTCCCGCAAAGCCCTCGCGCGGTGCGGGCTCTGCGCCCTCGGGGGGGCCTGGCGCCCGGGCATGAGGGCGCTAATGGCGGGACCCGGTCCCCTGGGCCCTAGTGGCCCCCAGCAGCAGACAAAGAAGGCGGGCAGGACCGGAGGGCCATGGAGGAAGGAGGAGGAAGGCGACATGGTGTCGGCGTGGGCTCCCAGGGCAAGCCGGGTTGGAGTCAGGTGGTGTGAAGTCACAGCCTGGCTTCCCAAGTGAATAGGTGGTGTGGCCTTGCATTAGTGACTTCACGGATCCTAAGTTTTCTCATCTGTGAAATGAGGACAGTAATGGTCCCTCTCGTGGTTGTGAGGATGAAAAGTAATACAAATATGTTGTCACCGGCGGCAGGGAATACCCCACCTCTGCCTAGAACCCAGGTCTCACCCAGTCCTGTCCCCTTGAGGAGACCCTCTCATGGACTCTCCCTAGAAGATTTTCTCTCTAAAGATTGACCCAGTTATTAATGGGGAACTGAACCTTTCTCTAGGCTTCTCTGTTTCTCCTCCCTCACACCAGGACTTTCCCAGATTTCTCTCAATTGCATTTCCTGCAGAGAACTTCTCATTTGCACCCACAGACACCCCATAGCTGGTTTCCCACATTCTAAGAGTAGGAGCCACTTTTCCTCCTGCTGCCATGGTTGACTTCTTGGGATTCTTCTTATGGTTTTTCTGTTCCTTCCAGCACCTCTACCCCTGCTAGTTTGGGGCCACGGTTCCTTTCTGGTCTCTCCCCTACGAGGGCTAAGCCTGTGAGTTCTTTTACAGAACACAGACTGCTGGACACTCAAACTGCTGGCAAGGCTAGGGCCCCAGCTTTGGTGGGTCAAGAGCCTCTGACCAAACCTCACTGGTCTCTCTGGCCTCCTGAGAACTGCGGAGGCTCTGTCCTTACTTCTTTCCGAAGAAGGGGCAAACTGTTTCACAGCTTGTGGGATCCTATTTGCAAATCTGGACTGCCTACTGGTCACACCACTCCCTTTTCCTTCAATGTAGCACCCAGAAAGGAGCTGCAGTCACGTGCCCTGCAGGAAACAACTCCCCACCTCCAGCCCCAAGAACATCCCATTACCTACTGCCAAAGGCTCTTCTCCCTGCCTGTGGGCCCAGAGGAGTGGCCACTTTACCTTTCTTGCTATCTTGGCTCAGCCTCCTTTCACTAGGACCAAACAGTAGCCACCTTCTGCTCAGATGCCTGGCTTTTGCTTCCAGGAAGTGGTCTTGGCCTAGAGGTTAATAATTGTTGCTTAAGAGTGTGTGCTTGCCTCAGCTGGGAGCATCTTCAGGTCAGGAGTGTGTGTGTAAGACAACTTCATTCTCCAGAATCTTCTGCTGGAGAACAAAGCTATTGTAGCTCCTGAGGCCAAGCCAAAGTCACATTAGAGAGAAGCCAAGAGAAGGGAGGGGGGACGGGCAGGTCCAGGTCTTGGTGGGAAGGAGCTTCAAAGCAGATCTAAGAATGAAATGAATCCCAAGCTCCTCCCTTTTCCCCCTTTCTCATTTTGTGCAGGGCATTTTGTGTATCCTTGGGCCCTCTCTGAGCCCCTGCCCACACGAAGTTGGGGTGTGGTGTATTAACAAAAGTCTTTCTGTGGCCCAAGGCTAGAGACCATCATAGAAAAGCCCACATATGCTGCAGAGAGAGGCCGCTCTCTGGCCAGATGGCATGAGGCAAAGCCAGCATCCAGGCCCTGGGCCTGGCTGCGGGCAGATTTCAACCACCCAGCCAGAGTCCGTGCTTGCCGCCTGCATCCCCTGCACACCACACGGTGCTTAAGTGGCTGAATCAAGATAAAGGATGGATTGAGGGCCTGGAGAGAGCCCTGCTGCCACTGACTGATCCTCAGCCCTGGAACTTTAGGTGGCCTGAGAGGCAGAGGCACTGCAGGATAGCACTCGGGAACCTCATCTTAGGCCTGGAGTACTCTGTACCATTCTGGCTGACTGACTCCCCAACTCTGGCCAAGCTCTGGAGCTGCCACTAGTCTGCTCTGGTTGCTCCTAGGGGTCTCCTGCTTCCTCCATCTCTACCCATCCCTCTCCTCCCTGCCAACTCTGAGGAGGGGTGAGAAGCTCGGCCTTACTGACCCCTGGTTCCCAGACCTCCCACAAGATTGATGACAACACAGCTTTGCTCAGACAGGATCAGATGTTTATGAAACAAGTGAATATTCACAAACTGTGGGAGAAACACACCTTCCCAGTAATAAGAAAATCTCTGTATAAAGTGCATTTGCCTGCGACCATCTCTTCCCCATGCTGGCCCTTGGATCAGGATTTGGGTCAATGCTCTATGGCAGCCCCGAGGACACCTGGGCCAGAAGAGGGGAGGCATGAAGCAATCGTGGAGCTCTGGGCCACGGGATGCACTGTCCTCTTGCCCTGCCCCATCCCAGAGTAGACCCCTCTATTCCACTTGGAATGGGCCAGCTTGCCAGGGATGGTGAAGTAGGGGGAGGTGGTCCTGCCAACTTGTACCTCAGGGAAGAGGGCCATCATCTAATAGGCAGGAAAAGGGAATCATCCTTGTATTTGAAGGTGCTGCTAAACAAATACTGACTCTGGCCCCAAGCCTTCTGGCATTCGCAATTCCTCAAAATAGCCCTTCCAGACTCATTCTACTCCCCTTCTGGCAACAGCCCCCAATTCTCTTTCCTCCTGGCTGGAGCTAAGGGAACAGAGAAGACCCCAACCATCCCACTGCTCTGAGTATATACCATCACCTGTGTCCTGCTTCCCCCACAATATTGTGGGACATTTTTAGTGAGGGTGACATACATACAACAGTTGGACTCTAAAGGCAGCTCTCTGGCTGAGAAAACCTGAGGACATCTCAGGAAGAAGCCTGTCAATGTGCTGGACAGCTGTAGGAGACAGAGGCCTGACCCCAGGGTTCTGGTCTGAGGACAGAGGAGGACAATGAAGGACAGGGCAGGGGCCAAGGGAGTTAATAGCTATGAGGCTGGGAAAGGTCACAGGGGAGGTAGAGAGGAAAAGGCCCAGAGGCCAGCTTAGTGTTACATGTGAGGACAAAAATTCAAAGAGGAATTAGCCTCTCAGTTACGCACACATCTGCGTACACACACACACACACACACACACACACACACACACTCTTTGTGGCTCAAGTGCAGGCCACAGGGTGGAAGGAAGACTTGCTCTAGCTGACCATACAGTCCTTTTCATTATGTCTTTCTCAACACAGGCGTTCAACAGTGGGAGGACTGAGGTGGGAGGCCAGGCCACTCCTGGAATGCAAGGCCTTGGCTTCTCTGGGTCAAACCTCCCACCTGCTGCTTCTGGAAGGGTTGGCGGGCTGGGTGAGATCTCTACTTAGACATTTCCCTACTGTCCCTGGCAGTTCCCACCCAAGTCTGTCTGCCAGGGTCCTGGTATCCAGCTATTGGGAGAGCTGACACAGCAGCTTGGATGCTGACCAGTCCCAGGCAGGCCCCAGAAGCCTACAGACCACAGGACAGAATGGCTTTCCTGGCTGAGTGTCAGCTGACCTCAATGGCAGCACTATGGTGTGGCCAGGGGAGCCAGGGGGCTTTCTACCACCAGGAACCTGGCTTCTTCCTAGTGGAGGCACTGAGTCTCCACAGTTTGCACTGAGGCTGGCTCTCAGCTTCTGAGGAAGGAACAGTAAAAGCTGGGATTCAGTTCCTAACTTTAGGTTTTCAGTCCCAGAAAGGTAGATGCACTTTTTAGGCTAGCGTCTACAGTACTGTGTATATGGCACACTAGTCAGGTATTGGGGTGTACCTCCCTATGATGGTAGTAAGTTTTCAGATCTGTTTATAGCCTCATGTTCAGTCCCAGATGCCTGAGGAGGGGTCTGGAGGACCCAGTGGCAGGAGATTTTAAAATCAGAAAGAAGCCAGACCTGGTGACTGTGTCTGGACAGCATGTGTCTCCTCCAGCCTGCCCAGCCTCCAGGGTCTAAAGCAGGACCTCAGCAGGGCTCCAGCCGCTAGAATCCCACGCTCTGGACAAGAGCCAGCAATGTTGCCCTCCTGCTCCTCAGTCTGATGCGATGAGAGAGGGAAGGAGGGGGGCTCAGGGTCAGAGTAGGGTGGAGCAGATGCCAGAAACCCAGCGAGGGTCCTACTACTCTTCGATTCAGACAAGGCAGCTAGTCACAGGGACAGGTTTGGCTGAAAGTCACTGCCATGACCTCTAGCCTGGTGTCTGGAGGCTGAGGTGAGCTGCTACATGTGTCCCTCCAGCCCAAACAGTGTTCAGAATCACAAGAGTGTAAACAGATGCATGCACACGCAAACAGGCACACCACTTCTTCCTCCGCACACGCGTACACACATGCACACATGTTCGCTCAGTCTCTGTCGATGACCAGCTTTCCTGCAGGCTGCACTCTGCTGCCATGGTGGCTGTTCGGGCTCCCAGGCTTTGCTCACGGAGCTACAGTGCTGCAGCTGAAAGAGAAAAACAAGTGCAAACAGAAGCATTCAGAAGGCTGCTTGGTTGCCGAGGGACACAAACTCCTCTGGCTGCTTCCCTGGGGACACTCAGGCTGAAAACTAGGAAGAGCCTCATGTGAACTGCACCAGCCACAGCACCTGGGGAGCCAGCGGGGGCCTGAACACAGTCCCTCTGAGGCAGTGACACAGGACAGGCTGTTCCCTGCACACCTTCTGAGCCTCCTGGCGCCAGGCCTCAGGGCAGGAGAGGAGGGAGAGGAGGCCATACATCAGACTCACCTGGGGCCCTGGGTGATACTCCCTGATAGGACAAGGGCAGTTTTCAAATCAAGACATAGTGGCCAGAGACACTCAGAAAACAAATGAAAGAAGCCAGCTGGGACGTGAAGATGAAGGCAATGACTGAGTTTAGAATCAGCAGGTGAGCAAATGTCCACATACAGAAAAAAGAACCCTGGCACTGTGTGAGAAGATGTGCGGGGGGCGGGGGGGGGAGCAGTCACGGAGACACAAGGAGAAGTCATTTTAAATATTTATAACATCCTGAATTTGGGGCAGAGGGAAGAAATGGCTCGTGTCTGATAACAAAGGACAGGGTAAGCCAGTCATAATGCTGGGTTGCCTGTTTAAAAAGGTCTAGTGTCTCTGAGAGTGTACAGACATGTGGAGTTTCATTTAAGGTTTGTGCAGTTTAAATTATGGTGAGGCAGATAATAATAAGGCTCAGTATACTTTGTGGGTCAGGCACTATACACTTGTGTTATGGCTGACTTGTGTCCCTCCCTCACCAAATTTGTATGTTGAAGGCCACATAACGTGACTGGATTTGGAGAAAGGGTTTTTAATGAGGTAATTAAGTTAAAATGAGGTGATTAGGGTAGGCCCCAATCCCATATGACTGGTAGCCTTATAAGAAGAGATTATGACACAGGCACACACAGAAGACCATGTGGGAATATAGGAAGAAGGCAGCCATCTATAAGCCAAGAAGGCCTCAGAGGAGACCAACCTGCCAGCACCTTGATCTCAGATGTTGAACTCCCAGAATTGTGAGAGCATAAATTCCTGTTGCTGAAATTCCCCCAGTCTGTGACACCTTGTTATGGCTGCCCTAGCAAACTAATACAGCTTGTGATTCTGTTAATCTTGAAGATAAGGCCTCTATTTTTACAGATGAGAAAACAGGAGGTAGAGAGGATAAGTTGCCCAGGATGACAGCATCAAAAGTGGCAAAGCCAAGTCAGGAAACCCAGGTCTGACACCAACACCCAGATTTTTACCATTAAGTAATCTATCATAGCATTGCTCATCAAGACTTACAGAATAGAAAAGGAAACTCAACGTGGTGGCACGAAGACCAAAACACATCTGAGCAACATAAATGGAGGGTAAATGCTCTGAAGAGTCAAAGACACTGGAGTTACAGATTCAGACAGTGTTCTGACACATGCATCCCTTTAAAGACAAATGTGAAATCTGAAGATTTTATCCAGATTATACTAAGTTATCTAGAAGCTAGGTAAAATAAGGAGCAAATGTAAGAGCGGGTACCGGAATAGGTCAGTACAGTCTCGTTCTTTAAAATACCTATTATTTTCAGTAATTGTTTCCTTTAGGCTTGTACCATAATAACTTAGCCATGTTTTTCCTATAAATAAATATTTTAGTTTCTTTTCTTTTCTTTCTTTTTTTTTTTTTTTTTTAAGATTTATTTGAGAGAGAGAGAGCACAAGCTGAGGGGTTGGGGCAGAGGGAGAGGGAGAAGTAGACTCCCCGCTAAGCAGGGAGTCTGATGTGGGGCTTGTTCCCAGGACCCTAAGATTACAACCTAAGCTGAAGGCAGATGCTAATCTACTGAGTCACCTGGGCGCCCCAATGTATTAGTTTTTAATACATTCTATACACACACACACACATACACACGTTATTTGAAACATGCTGTGATATATATTTTACCCACAGGTCTCTCTCTCTGGCCCCTTTTAAGCCAGAGCTGACTTTTCTTCTGAAACTGAAAATTTCAGTATTGGAGAGCATCCCATAACAGGTCCCCTTACCGAATACCTGTATTTATCATGTTTTCTTTTTTTAAGATTTATTTATTTATTCATAGAGATGCAGAGGGAGAGAGAGAGAGGCAGAGACACAGGCAGAGGGAGACGCAGGCTCCATGCAGAGAGCCCGACATGGGACTCGATCCCGGGACTCCAGGATCATGCCCTGGGCTGCAGGCGGCGCTAAACCGCTGCGCCACCGGGGCTGCCCTATCATGTTTTCTCCACCTTTAGGGATGAGGGAAGATAAAGAACACATAAAAATTCTTTAGAACACAGAGTATTACTCTGGGGTTCTTGAACTCTTTCGTGGTCCAAGGATAGGTTGAGGGGGCAATCCATGAGGACCTTGAAGTTCTGTGTACATTTTTCTGTATGTGTGAATAGCTACAACTTCCTGGGGAGGGCTCCACCCTTTATCAGACTCTCCAAAGCATGGGCAACCCCAACAAAGTTTGAGAACCAATACCTAGATATGGCTGGAAAAAATGTATTATGAAATGAATTTCACTTGTTGCAGAAAGGGTTTTTAATGAGGTAATTAAGTTAAAATGAGGTGATTAGGGTAGGCCCCAATCCCATATGACTGGTAGCCTTATAAGAAGAGGTTACTAGGTTACTAGGAATTTAAAATTTTACTTGTGGCATGCATTGTACATCTGACAGGACTGAGGTAGAATTCAAAGCAATGAAACCTTTATACCTGGGGAAAGAGAAAGCTGCCTCTTTTCTAGATTCTCTGATCAAATTCCTGGCAGCCTAATTGTATAAGCAAATTGTTTATTTGTAACCAGTGCTCTTCATAGCTTCTGGCAAACTTGCCTCTAAGTGCTTCTGATTGTTGCTTATAGAGCTAGGGCTTAGCAACAGAAAGTGAGTGGCTCAGAGGATACTGGGTATGCGTTAATGGACAAAGGATTTTCAGGTTCCCTCTCCATCTTAACCCTACAAGGGAAGAGACACACGCTTACTTCATTGGGCCATGGCACCCCACAGTGGCTGTCCAGGGGCTTAGGGGGCCTTTATGGAAGAGTGGACGAGTGCTCTGCCTTCACTCCTGAGATCATGGGAATAATGGATCCATGTACTTGCTAACAACATTGGCTTGCTTTGGGTTCAAAATGCCCTTTTCAAGGGACAAGCTTATTTCAGATACTTAGACTGTCTTTTGCTACAAAGATTCAAAATCCTTTTTTTCTCTCTCTTTTCCTTTTTTTTGTTTTTTGTTTTTTTTTTAGCTGCTCATCTTATGTTTTCTCAGAGGATGGCCTAAGACTTTCCAGGTCACCATATGTAAAGAAAACACTATTTTTCAATCAGGTGACTTTGTGAGCATCTTTAATCGAATTTCAAAGATGATTTTCTAAAATGCTTTGCCTGTCAACTTTCTTTAGTGATTCTTTTACACCCCACAGTGAAAATGACCCATCATACAATCTGTCAATGGCATTCACTGAATTCAAATTAGGCTATAATAAATCTCATGTACTTTAAAGTATGATAATCAAGAGGCTATGTTCTTTAACGTGTAACAGTTTCTTTTTCCATCTGGCACACACTGGTAATGAGTGGGTATCCCAGTCTACTACAAGAACCTAAGATGTACCCTGTTGCCTCCACCTCTAAAATCCCAGCAATGTATTTGTCAGCTCCTCAATTATTCTACATTACAATTAAACGTTTTCCAAAGGAAAACGACAACAAAAAGAACCAATGCCTAAACTTAGAGTAGTGTAAGCAGTCAGGTGGCTCTAGGGCTAACACTTCAGACCCATGTTGACTTGGGCATGATTGTGCTATGGGACAGGTTCAGGAAGGGAGCTGGCAGTGTGTGGGCCACAGATTTGCCCCAGTGACCCAAGTCCATCTATGGCAGGTTCAAAGACACAAACACAGAGAACCATGGTTTGGAAGAACCATCTTGTTCTTGTCCACAAAGTTAGTCAGAGGCCCGGTCAACTAGTATCTCAAGCTGCTTGATCAGCAGATGACTAGATAGTTCCTGTGCTCTTGTTCTCAAGCCAGAGCATAAGTCTTCAGATAAAAAGGGGCTGGGGAAATCAAATGATACCTCACAGAAGTGATGACAGCAGCACTAAAAGAAATAGGAGGAATGGCTTGCAGGAGGCACCAAGGAAAAAATCAACTCCTAAAACATGCACTGCAAAATCAGTCTCTCAGTTGTCTGACTCTTCCAACCTGTCGCTGAACACAAGAACCACAGAGGCAGCTGCTGGAGCACAGAGTGAGTTGACGATTACCTCCTTCAGCGCACCTAGTGTTAGGGTCACCCCTGGGGGTACCTGTGGATGCTAACAAGAAATCCCCATCTGTGAGTCCACCATTCCCCTGATCCTACCCAGGAGGGTGTGTGGATGAAGTATATGCGTGAGCTCGGTCAGCAGAGGATATCTCAATGGCTCAAAGTTGCTAGAAACTTCGTTTGGAGCCCATAACCAAGTCTTAGTGCCCAGGAGCTTGAAAGAGGTGGAGGGCTTGCTACCAGCTCCCAGGTTAGGAATGGGGAAGTACAGAGGTACGGCTGGGCCAGGCTGGGGTACAAAGCTGGACTCTCAGCTCCGTCTCATTCCTCGTGTCAATGGAACCCTTTCCCTTCCTGCACTACACAAATCCTGCAGCAACAGTAAGAGGATGTCAGTCAGCCAAATGCATCCAAATTCTCATTTCCAGGGTGAGAAGTACAGAGAGGCGACAACTCAGCAGGCAAAGGCTCCCAGGCAGAGTGCAGAAGGACCACAGCATGCTCACTGGTCTGAGCAGAAAGCCGGAACACCACACTGCATCCACTTCCACTATGAGGTGTTTGAGATTGCCCAGTGCCTATCACACACGTTTCATGCAAGGAGAGATATACAACTGAAGAAGTGCCAAAATGATGATGAGGAGATTCCAGGCATCTGGTTTTCTGCAGTGAAGCCCCAGGGCTAACCCAGCTCTGGTGAACTGTGGGCAGGGGAGGGGAGGAGAGGGGTGATACATGGCCAGAAGCCTTTTGTATTCAATGGGGCTTCTCAACAGATCCCTATGTACCAGCCCAGCGACAGGCAAGTGGATCACGTGAGCTGGTTCCCCATGGTAAAATGATTGGACCAATAAGAAAAATCTGTACACAATTGGAGGCTAATAGAATCCTGAGCAGTCAGCAGCTTTGGGGATTATGGGGAAGCCTCTGAAATGATAGCTATTTGGGGGCTGGCTTATTTTTCAGTTTAGTGAACATTGTACAATAAAACCAGATGCAGAATAGACATGGGTGTGGGTTTTAGGTGAGCATGAAACCTACTGGTATCAGGGCGTGTTTTACACTGTAAGTCACTGCCCTACAAACTGCCACAAGTCTGAGACATTGGAATAACAGAATCACAAAACTATAGAGCTCAGGGCGTAAGGGGGCCTCCAAAAGTACAGGATGGAGCCTTTGGGCTGGTAAAGAATGATTAGTCACACCTTACACATAAAAATCTCAGAAAGGCTAAGTATCCTGTTCCAAGGCACACATCTAAAACTGACCAAGGGAAGAGGGGAAAAGGGACAAGTCTGCTTCTCAGTAGAATACTGTGTCAACTTAGGCCACATGATCACAGCGCTGTGGTCCATTTAGCCCAGAGTGCTGCTTCTAACGTAACAACAACATAATCCAAGATGCCCAGAGAAGTGTATGCAAGATGATAACGTGACTTCATCTCTGTGGTGCATTTAGCTTGTTCAAAACCTTTGTGTATACGGTTTTACATTTTCTTCCCTAATGTGTATGCTCAATGGGCAGGGCAGGTGACAAGATGCTAATATCGCTATTTTACTGAAGGAGATGCTGAATGTTGTGAGGGCCAGGCACTACCACCAGACTACAGTGAAAGATAAGTATACTCTCTTCTCTCAGGGTTTCCAAATAATGCCTTCTTCCCCAGTCTGTCTGGCCTCCTGGCCTTCACCTCTGAGCAAGTAGCCATGATGAAGGGCATAGTAAACCCAGAGCCCTTAAGATCCCAAGAGGGCAAGACCAGAGACAGGCTGACTTCTTCACCCTTGTAAGGTTTTCACTTGGGGTCATGGCTATCACCTCTCAGCTGACTCCCCCACACCACCATTTCCTCTGCAGGGCCCCAGCCCAATGCTTCCAAAAATGCCAGTTTGTTTATTTCACTCTCCTGTTCCAAAATGCTCCTTGGCGTCCAGAGTACACCAAGGATTCACCTGCCTGACATTTAAGACTCTTCATGATCCAACTCAACAGCAGCCTTCTGTTCTTCTAAAATTATTATGATAACAATATCTGTAATAATAATACTGGATATTCATGAACTTATGAGCCAGGCATTGGGCTAATTGCCTTGCATATTACCTAGACACTGTTAATGGTCTACCAGTATCCAACACTTCCTAGCTACCAAGACCTATAATTTGTTCAGGGGCTCAATGGCCTGACACAATGAATCATGACTAGTCTAAGTCAGTGATTCTCAAAGTACAGTCCCAGAAAGGCAGAATCATCAGCTGCTGGGAACTTCTTAGAAATGCAAATTCTCGGGCCCCACCCCAGGACTGAATCAGAAGCTCTGGGGGTAGGGCCCAGCAAGCTGTGGTTTAACAAATCCTCTAGGGGATTCTATTGCTCACTGAAGTTGGAAAACCAATGGTCTCAACCAATCCTAAGCCAGGATTGGATCCTGGATCCCCACTTCCCATGGCTGGGGGTGGTTTTGTGATTTGGTGTGGGCTCATGAGACCAATGTGAAAAGCTGGGAGAGGGGTA
Organism: Canis aureus; assembly: GCF_053574225.1. Classification (NCBI taxonomy): domain Eukaryota; kingdom Metazoa; phylum Chordata; class Mammalia; order Carnivora; family Canidae; genus Canis; species Canis aureus. Next base: position 12,445,688 of record NC_135631.1, on the reverse strand, counting down.
TTCTGGGAAAGCTTCTATTTTCTTGATAAAAAGGAAGAGATGCATCCCCTGACAATTTTTTTTTCAATTTTCTTAATATAAAATTGCAACCTCCTCTATGCCCCAACCTTTACTTTCTATCTTCTTACCAACTTAATTTTTTCTTCATACCACTCAGAGCCTCTTGACTCTATTTGTTTATTGTCTGTCTCCCCCAAAGATGCACTCAAGAGGGAAGGGCCTTTGTCAATCTTGTTCAGCACCTCCCAATATTCCAGTGAGCACAACAGTATCCAGCAAACTGTGGCCCAAAACTTGGCGTGTGTTTACTGACAAAGGAGTAATGATGGCTGAGGCTGTGGCAGCCACTTTGACACCATGAAGCAAGAGAGTCTCAGAAAAACTGGCTCTGACATTGCTGAGTCACCAGGCAATGCCCACCTCAGCGCCTCTTGGTAGGTAAGAAAAATAAATCCCTATTTGCTTGAGCCACAGAAGTCAGCTCTCCTACTTCTAACAGCCGCACATATTCCTACCTGACAGATGGATTTAATAATTTAGTCTTTGCAACAACCAAATTTAGGGGTGAGGAAATGAAGTCTTAGAGCCATTAAATAATTTGTACAAGACCATGTAAACCTGAAGCTATTTTTCTTGTCCAAGATGCCCTCCTTGTGGCCTAAATCCAACTCACCTTTCAGTCCCCAGTATAAACGTCTGTGTCACATTCCCTGATCACCCCAGCCCACCAACAGCTGGCTTATGATAAGCATGGGCAGCCTAAATCATCAGTGTAGGATTTACAAATTATTTCTTTTTCTAAGAAGACTGTTAAATGCTTGTGGATGGGCACCACAACACATCTTATATGCTTATGCTCCCCTCCCTCACACACCTGGTGACAACACTTTCATGATGAATTGGATGCCGTTAGCTTACTGAGCAACCTTGACCCAGACGTTTAACCTCTCTATTCTTTGATCTTCTCAACTGAAGAGTCAGATTATCAGCCTGGCAAGCTCCAGATTTGTAAGACAGAATGAACTTTGCTTAGTATCAAAGAACTAAGAGATAACTAAGAGCATAGTATCTAAGGCTGCCAGTGCTTCTAGAATAAGCTAGCCCAAATCTATCAGCAACATTTATGACAATGAGCCTAGTAGGGTAAAGGGCACAAGTATCAAACACTTGCTGTCTCACCCAGTACTGGGCACAGACACTCAAACCAGACGGCCCCGCCTGGCCCTGAAATGGAAGGATTGGGATAAAATCAACTGGCTCCACAGAGGAAAAGAAAATCACTCTCCAGTCTAATGACACAGACATGACACATAAAGAACACCTGAGATAATGACTTAAAGAGAAGAGTAATTTATATTTCCCTAAGAAAGCCATGAAAATCCCTTCCTGCTCTGTGGAAGGAACCACTTTTTATTTTGTTTCTTTAATGATATTCAAGGGACTTCCAAGAAAGCTGAGTGCTGACAGGGAAGTGCAGAGCCAAGGCCACAAGGAAGGTGAGAATGGAGGAGCAGCTTTAAGAGGCACGACGGGCAGCCAGATTCTACTGGTCCTCAGCGGGGGCTGGGGCTAGCGGCCAGCGCACATCCCTGCGCTTTCTTTTGAAGGACAGTGCTGCCCTCCGCTGGCCTGCCTATGGGACAAGGCCTGTCCGCAGTGGCAGAGGGTCCTGGAGCCTCCTCATACCTGGCCATGGGGTCATTTCTCCCACAGCTTCACCTCTGGGGCTCTGCTTTATTTTTATTGGATTTGACTCATTTTGACAAGTAGAAAGAGCCAAAAAAATTTTTTTTCCCTAGTTGGTAAAGAAAGAAAAAGGCTTGACTTTTAAATTTCCTTTTAAAATTCAAAAGGTATGGAGATCAGAATAGAAGAAATTTAGAGTTGAAATCCTAAAAAGAATCATGCGATACCCACCAGGTTTTTATCTAGTTTGTGGAGTTTTAACCTTTGGCTCCAAACCCACTCCCACCTCTCCCAACTTTCTCCCTAAAGATGAATCTAAGCTGCTGTCACTCACTCTCAGACATCCCTGCACGGCAGCTCTGGGGTGGGCAACTCTGCCACCCTGGCCCGTTTGCTGAGTTCTTCACCCGGTGGCTCCTCGGCTGCTTCCAACTTGCGTTTGGGGGATGCTGGGCCACTGGGTAGTGGTCTTGGGCCTGTAGGGAACAGGTCAAAGCATCACACAGACTGTGCAGAAAGCCAAGATGACCCAAAACTGGGCAGTGGCAGCTCTTTAAGGGGTCAGGGAGCCTGCATCAGCTCCTTAGGCTTGCCCCTCAGCTTTCCTTGCAGCAGTGACTTTGTCTGGAAATGTCTAAGGAGAGCACGCCCAGGCCTGCTAGCAGCCCCAAACTCTGGGGGCTCCAGGCCAGAGACTAATTTGGCGTGTCTGCTGCTCTTGCTCTGAAGGTCAGGCATTCCCTCTGTGATGCTGGATCAGCCTCCTGAAGCAGGAATAAGCAGCACCCTCATCTGTGGAGCCAGTCTGGCTGGGCAAGCTAGAAAAACTCCTGGGGTTCTTGCCGGTCTCATCTTACTGCTATTCATCCCATTGCTGAGGGGAGGAGGTCAAGAATTTGGCACCACCACCAGGCTGTGCTGCCTCCTTGCCCTTGCTCCTGTTCACACTGTCCCCTCCACATAGCAGGCAGAGTGAGCTTTTAAAAACACAGACCAGCTCCCACACCTCCCGCCGGTGCCTTCTCAGTGCACTGGGGACAAAATCCCACTCCCCACCGAGGGTGCGGAGCCTCAGAGGCTACTCCTGCCACAGCTCATCCCCATCTCATTCTAGCTCCTCCCTTGGGATATGCCAGCCACACTGGCTTCCCCTTCTCTGCTCCTTGCATGAGCTGCGCTCACTCATTCTATCTCTGGGTCTTTTCTTGCTATTCCCTTTGCCAGGAAGGCTCTTCGGCCAGTTCACAGAAAGCTGGGTTGTGCTTGTGACTTGGGTCACTGCCGAGAGGGGCATTCCCTGACTGCTCCAATCTAAAGTATGGGAAGGAATCCCTCTTCCCCAGCCCCTCTCAAATGAGGTCATTCACCTTTATTTTCCCCAAAAGCACTTGTTAACTGAAATAATCTTGCACAGTTCCTATCTGAGTCTCCCAAGTGGAACATAAGCTCTATGTAAGGGGCACAAACTCATTTTGGCCTTTGTCCTCAGCCCTCAATGACTCAAGTGGCAGTAGTTCTGCAGTATCCTCTGGATGGACACAGGCCATAGGAGGCCAGCTGCTACTCACCTGCACTGCTCATGCTCCCAGTCTGGCTTGAGCTGGGCTCTGCCACGGGGTTACTGAGGTCTTCCACGCAGGAAGGGACAGATGCCAGCAGACCTGGGAGAGAGGCAAGGGAGCAATCAGGATGTAATCTCACAGGACTGCAGAGGGCCATAGGGCAGTTAAAGACAAGCCAAAATGACAGGGGCCATAGGGTGCTGGGCCATGACACTGAAGCTTTATCTCTTCCCACTAGCCACAATTAAGAGAGGCGTAATCCAGCCTAGCGTGTAGTGCCGTGCCCTGGGAAATCAAGTCAACTTAACAGCTTAGAAGAGAACACTTGGCCTCTCTTTACAAATATCTGAAAATTCCCTCTGAGCCTACAGATGCTGTCCTTCCTGCTAGAGGATGGCGGTGGGAGTAGTGGCTCCTTACAGAGTCCCCGGTAACGGGAGAGCTGCTGGTAAATCTGCTTCATTCGCTCAATGTTGAGCCGGCTCGTCTCAGCATGGTTGACAATGGGCCGGGGGTAGTCCACACCAATGATGCACTTGGCTGCCTTCTGAATGGACTCTGGAGCATTCCAGGGCTCATAGATGTATCGAGAAGGGAATCCTTTCAATATAGGCAGGTATCGCCTGAAACACACACATCGGACAGCCAGTCAGCACACTGTGACTCTCCTTTAAAGGGCCAAGGGTACCTTATCTTAGAAGCAGGCTACAGCAGCCAGGAGCCAGAGAGCCTGGACTGCATCCTTACCTGATATAGTCTCCACTGGGGTCTGTGCGGCGGCCAAAGCCCACAGGGCAGTAGCAGTGGAAGAACTGCTGGAAGAAAGCACTGCAGGACAGCCACATCCAGCTGCCCGCATTCACGCTGAAATCCGCATCCAGGAGCAGCTCATCAAATACCTAGATGGGGAGGGGGTGGGACAGTCAGCCTTGATGGGGACCTACTGCCATGGTTCTCCCCAGGTTACCACAGGGCCCATGGAGAAGAGAGAGCCAAAGCCCTTCTGCTGAGGGCAAGCCAAGAAGGATTTGGAGGGGATCCCCTGGACCTAGGGACCCTATCCCATCCCCCAACCCAGAAGGCTGCCCTTGCTGGGCCTGATGAGGGTACAGGCCAGCTTCCCCTGTGTGAGCACTCACCCTGACCCCGCTCTCCCAGCTGACCCAGAGGTCCCCGCGGGTGAGGAAGCAGGCCACGGCATGCCGGGCCAGATGGTGGATCCAGCCCTCCTGCCTCAGCTGGGTCATGATGGCGTCAATCCAAGGGAAGCCTGTCTTGCCCTCGGCCCACTTGGCCAGGGCCTCAGGGTTGCGGTCCCAGGGGATCTGGATGCAGATGGGGTTCCCTTCCATGCGGTCAAACCTGGGGTTGTTGGTGGCTGCCGTGTAGAAGAACTCTCGCCACAGGAGTTGCCCAAACAGGGAGAGTGGGGGTGTGCTGTTCCGCTTCACCTGGGGGTGGGGGAACAGCACATGGATACATCACCTGCCCAGCTCTCAACACTGTATCACTCAGATCTTTCCCACAAAGGAATCTGGAGCTGCTACCAATGTGGTAGCTCCAAACCCCTAGATACATAGAAGGACTATGCCCTAGCAGTGGCCCAGTGTACCCGCAGACTGAAACCCCAGGCCAGCCTGGCTCATGATCCTTGTCCTCAAGGGTCCTTGCTTGGCTCCACTTTCTAGAGTCGATGGGAGTCTTCTCATCAGCACACATAGAAAATGCTCAGTCTCGATTCTGGTTAAATAAGTTTTATACAACAGCCTGGATCTGGGACTTTGAGGGAATTAAAAGATCAGACCAGACCTCCAGGCAATTAATGACTTTCCTAAAATCACAAGATTCCCACTGGCAAAGCCACCCTATGCCACAAAAGCCTGCTATTGGCAAGGACAGGGAAACATGAAACAACAGAGACATAAGGATGACCTGTGGAATGTGGATAGTTGGATGTGTCGCCCTCTTTCCTTCTGGGGGCGGGTGCACTACAGTAGGGTTATTTGCTCTAGTTCATACGGCACAGCCCTGCATTCAGCCCAAGTCATCTTCTGACTGGTAGGCAACAGCTGTTCCTGGACTCCCCCGTTACATGCTCTGGACCAGCCCTCAGAGGGCTGCTGAGCTCTTCCCCTTAGGACTGGTTCCACCCTTGCCCTCTTGAGTACTTGCCTCCATCCACTTGCTGCCAGTGGATCTGCCTCCTCAAGAGTCATACACCGAGTCAGCCTTTCTGCCCATCCTGCTCTGATAACCTGGATTTTCTTTAGAACAGCAGTTTGGGTTGTGCTGGGCTTTGCCGCCTCCTGGATGTGGACTTCCCCCCTTCTTTCTCTGGATTGTACACAAACTTAAGGACCACGCTCCACAACCCAGTCCCCGCCCCCAGGGTCGGAGGGAGGGGCCCCTTTTCAGGGTGTCTGACTAGCCCAGAGGCCTGGTCTGCTCAGCTGTGACTGGGGGTAAGGTGTGCCACCCCCGATCACCCCTCACCTTTTTATACAGGTCCCACAGACGGTAGTAGAAGAGGCGGCATGAGAGGCAACCAAAGCGCAGGTAGGGGCTAAGGCCTGTGGGGCTGGCCAGCAGGGAGTTGGCGTTCATTCGGGGTCTCTCATAGTTGGCAACCCAAGCCTGCAGTGGGAAAAGAAGGCAAAGAAAGGAAAGGCCTGGATGTTGCAGAGGAAAAACCCTGAGGCACTGGTGTAGGGCTTTCCTTCATGGCTCATTGTCACGTGCATTCTCCCGTGTGGTCTGAGCAATCCTCTGGGGCAGCATCTATCAGTACCTCTTTTTGAAAATGAACAATGAAGCTCAAAGGGTTATGTGGCTCTTCTGGGATTACTGAGGTGGTAAAAGACAGGGCTAGGGGGAGGACTTAGCTTCTGCCTCCAGATTCCATCTATATCTGATAAAGACTTTCTCTTCCTCAACTCCTTGCACCCTCTTTCTCTTTCTGATGTCTCTTTCACAAACTTTACACCCTCTGCAGACCTCCTCCTCCACACCTCCCCACCACCCCTCAGCAAGTGACTGTCCTTCCTTCCTGTAAGGAAATGGGAGCCCTTGGCTGAAAAATTCTCAACTCTTAGCTACCAAATCTACAAACTCACCTGTGTCTACACCTTCCCCTTACCTCCCCCTGCCCCTCCAGTGACCCTATCCAAAGCCAAGGCCTCCCCTGGCTCTGGAGCCCTCCCCTCTTCCTTCTCTTGCACCTTCCATCTTTGCCTCTCCAGTTTCCACTGCAAGAATATTGGGGACATCATCTCATTTCTCTGCAAACAAAAGGAAAAAAAAAAATAAAGGACCTCTGGTAAGCCTGTGGACCTTTACCCTCAGGTCCTCTTTCCTCTCTGCATAGCCCATGTCCCCACAGCCTGCACCTCTTGGCCCACCCCAGCATGGCTTCTGCCTACACTGCTTCACTGTTTTCACTGCTCCCCCCAAGCTGGCTCCCACCAGAGTCCCTGTGATCTCCATGCCACTGAGTCCCACAGGCATAGCCTGTTATATTTTTGGACCTCTCAGCACACCTCACCCTGCTCCCGTCTCCATACTCTCTGTTCCCTTGGCCTCTGGACTCCACACACTCCTGGCTGCCTCCCATGTGGCTGGCTGTGTCCCCTCCCAACCCCCTCAACGTTGGCATCTCAGGACTCTGTGCTGGGCCCCTACTCAACTGTGTTCCTGGGGAAGCACATTCAGTCCCAAGGCTCCCAACACTACCTCTCTGCAGATGATCAATCCGTGGCTCCAGCTCAGACTGCTCAGCTACCATTTAGCTAGACTCCCAGATTACTCTATCCAAGTCCCAGCCAGGATCTCCACCTGATTGCCATCCAGGCCCCTCAAAGTGTAACAGCTCTTTTCTTCAGACCACCCTTCCATCGGCATTCCTAGCTCAGAAAGTGCCCAGTCATCCACCTGGTTCCCCATGCCAAAGGCCTGGCCATCACCTTTGACTACCTTGTCACCAAGTTCTGTCAATTCTACTGTTCAAATAATCCTCAAATTTATTCTTTTCTTCCCATCCCTCTTACTACCAACCTGGTTCAGGCTAAGATGTAGACTAGACAACTGTGACCCACAGGTCAGATGTAGACTCCAAACTGACCTCCCTGCATCTTTTCTCATTCCCTTCTAATCCCATCTCTACACTGGGAGCAGAGTGATTGCTTAAGCACGCCATCCTGCAGAAAAACAAAGGTGCACTGGGCTTCCTGTTGCTCTTAGGATAAAGTCCCAATCTTAAACATGACTTACAAGTACCCCATTGTCTGGGTGAGCCTGTCTTTCTAGCTTCATCTCTAGCCACTCGGCTATAAGTGCTATACTCTCGTGGGACTTCGTACACACAGCTTCCTTGGCCTGGAGTGTTGTCCCCCTTTTTACTCACCTTCCTTTGGTTAACTTTGACTCTTCCTTCAAATCTCAACCTAACACTCACCTCCTCTGCAGTAAGCCCTCAAGCATTAAGTTAAGTGCTTCTGACAAACGCTAAGTATATTTGCCTGCCCATACCCTTACTTATCTCCCTCTGAAAGCCTTTGTATTCTTTTTTTAAAAGATTTTCTTTTTTTATGTATTTGACAGAGAGCGCTCCAGAGAGCACAAGCAGAGGAACTGTAGAGGAGAGGGAGAAGTAGGCCCCCTGCTGAGCAGGGAGCCTGACACAAGGCTCAATCCCAGGACCCCAGGACCCAAGGAGCATGACCCAAACTGAGGGCAGATGCCTAACCAACTGAGCCACCCAGGTGCCCCAAGCCTTTAAATACAGATATAGAAGTAAAAGGAATGTGTGGCTTAATGAATTACTCTAAGGCAAACATTTGTGCAACCATCACTGAAGTTCAAGAACTGAAACTTTGCCAGCCACCCCAGAAACCCATCCCAGTCATAGTTCCCTTCCAGCTCCACAAGTAAGCACTCACCCAGCTTTTATAATAATCACCTCTTTGCATTTAAAAATGCTGACATTTTTCTATTTTTGCAAAGCAAATTTGGAGGGGGGGCTTTATCTTTTCAGTCATTTCTTACATTTTTTAGTGGGGGAGGAACAGAGGGAGAGAAAGAATACAAGGCATGGAGCCAGACTTGGGGCTTGATCTCAAGACCCCAAGATCATGATCTGAGTTGAAATCAAGAGTCTGACATTTAACTGACTGAGCCACCCAGGCAACCCTATTCCTTACATTTTTAAGGTTGTTTTTTTTTTTTTCAACCACACGTGCATCCCAAGGCACTATATAGTTTAGCCCTGGCCATTTACAGGTCTTTGAGATGCTAATTTAAGTTTCCTTTTTTTTTTTTTTTTTTTTTTTTTTTTAAGATTTTATTTATGTATATCAGAGAGAGGAGAGGCAGAGACACACAGGCAGAGGGAGAAGCAAGCTCCATGCTGGGAGCCTGATGTGGGACTCAATCCTGGGACTCCAGGATCGCCCTGGGCCAAAGGCAGGTGCCAAACCGCTGAGCCACCCAAGGATCCCCTCCTTTTTTTTTTTTTTTTAAAAGATTTATTTATTTATGAGAAAAAGAAAGAAAGCAGGGGGAGGGGCGAGAGAGAGAGGGAGAGAATCCTGAAGCAGACTCCACGCTGAGCAGGGAGCCTGATGCGGGGCTCGATTTCAGGACTCAGATCATGACCTGAGCCAAAGGCAGACACTTAACTGACTGAGCCACTTAGGCGCCCCTCAGTTTCTTTTAGTCTACACATTTTCAGTCATTTCTTTCCTTTTCAGTTTTTCTATGGAAGAATCCAGGCCATTTGACTTGTACTGATTCTCACAGCCTGCATTTTGCTTATTGCAGACTCATGGTATACTTACTGACTGCAAATTAGCAGCTGGTACCAGAGACTGGATTGGACTCAGGTTTGATTTCTTTGGCAAGACTGTGGGGGGACATAATGCCTGCCTATCTCTCTTCATGGGGTTAGCAGTCAGTAATGTACAATGCGTCATCACTGAAGGCCACAAAATGGTGGCATTCTAATTCTATCATTCCGTTTTCATTTAAAAATAGGGATACTTTTATTTTTATTTAGTTTTTTAATTTTTTTAAAGATTTTTTATTTATTTATTCATAGAGATGCAGAGAGAGAGAGAGGCAGAGACACAGGCAGAGGGAGGAGCAGGCTCCATGCAGAGAGCCTGACGTGGGACTCGATCCAGGGTCTCCAGATCACGCCCTGGGCTGCAGGCGGCGCCAAACCGCCATGCCACCGGGGCTGCCCAGGGATACTTTTAAAAAGAGATGGTTGTCCTCATCTACTATTTTGGGTAACTCAGTGGCAAAGATCATACAAGCGTGTCTCCCCTTTTTGGTGACAGCATCTAATTTTCTTGTGGTGATCCAGCCTTTCCTAATCTCAGTCCCTGTGGGTGAAGAGGAGCTAAGTTCACTTTTGACTCAGGGAGTAGGCTTAAGATGCAAGTTGGGCCAGGGAGAGCGCCCTTTCTTCAAACATGGTGATTAAGTCAAGGACTGTCACGTGACCCAAAACAGGCCAATGAAAACACTCCTTGGGATTTTTGGAAATGAAAACTCCTGGAATTTTTGGAAATGAGGCATGCCACTTCCTCTGGTGTGCTAAGCAACTGAAAATGAGCTGCTGGTGACCACTCCGCCACTGTTCAAGGAAAGCCCACCTGAGAATGAACTAGTAGGGAGGAAAGCAGAGCTCAGAGACAGAGAATGTATTCCTGGTAGCATTGTTTGGACACCTGATTCCAGCTATGCCTAAAGGCTACGCCTTAGACTCTTAGTTACTTGAGTTCAAAAATTCCTTCTCAAAAGCCAGCTTGCAAATACAAGCTAATTAATAAAATTCTCTCTTCTTTGTTCTAGTAACCTTCTGAACCACTTTTTCCTGATCCTCAGTACAAACAAAATTCCTTGTTTCATGCCTATCTATAATCAACTACTCTTCTGGAAACAGACTCCATACTTGCTACATTGGGCAGTCTTTCTAGCGCTAAGCCATCTTGACGTGAGTAGATAGATGTTTATTCCAGAGTTAGAAAACTGAAGATTGAAATAAACCTCCTCAGAGCCGGCCCCTTTTCTTCTCCCAGTCATGCAGGACACAGCGTTCCCACTGATCACCATGGAGTCTGAAGGATCCTGACACAAGATCCCATGACAGACCAGACCCTCCAGGGGTATGTGGAAAAGGATCCCCTGACTTGGTGACCTAAGGGATAGCCCTGCACAGCATGATTTTAAGGTAATGCTAATCCACAGGCTATAAGTTAGCTCTTTACACTTGTCAGTCTTCTTCTACTCCTGCCATCCCATCTATCATCTCTACCACTCTGCCCCTTGGCCTGGCCTATGTTCCCAAACTGACCCCAAGAATTTTTGGGTAAAGCTCTTGATGCAGACAGGGACAGCTAGTCCTCCCCATAGCCCTTGGACATCAGTCTCATCCTTTTCAGGCAGTGAGTGGCTTCAAGTTAACACTCAGATACAGACATCAAGGCCTCTCTGAGGGAGGTCGGGCCTCTGGCCCATTTTCTCTGCAGCTGAGGCATCTTCAGGGCTGGGAAGCATTTTTCCTATGTAGGTCTGCTTGTTCCATAGTTATCACCTGGCTGCTGGGCCCAATGCCTATCCATCTGAGAATACAAAAAGTTCTGAACTGGTCTACAAACCAGCAACAGCGGGCAGAAAACCAGAGGGTGACTCAGTCCTAAGAACTTTCTCTGCTCTTCTAGCCCCAGAGTCATGGAAGCCATGTGACATTGTTAAGGAGTGCCTTTAGGGCCTCAGGGTTTTTCCTTCCCCTGTCTAATTCCTACTTCACTGGGAGATGGGTCATTTGTTCTCTGTGTCCAAACAAATGGAAATTGAAGCCTTGGAGAGGACCCAGCAAAAGGTGAGGAGGAGACACATAAACACAAAGAAATTAATCTTAGGGACTTCATCAACCAGATACCTTCTCAGTAAAGGGAACCTGCATAGATAGAGATGAAAGAAAAGCAATCGAATATAAGTTTTGAAATCACATAGAACAAAATCTCAGTCTACTACTTCCTAACCGTGTGACCTCAGGCAAGTTACTTATCCTCTCTAAACCTTAATTTCATAATCTGTCAAATGGAGAGCTTAACACCTACTTTGCAGGGATGTTGAAAAGACAATAGGAAATCATGCAAGTAGGTATTTCATCCAGAAATGCTTAGTCCAGTGAGCAGCATGTGGTAAGCATGCTCACTAAATAGCAGCAACTATTACCACTCTTATTGTCATCAGGAAGACTTTTCATCTTTTTTTTTAAATTTTTATTTATTTATGATAGTCACAGAGAGAGAGAGAGAGGCAGAGACACAGGCAGAGGGAGAAGCAGGCTCCATGCACCGGGAGCCTGATGTGGGATTCGATCCCGGGTCTCCAGGATTGCGCCCTGGGCCAAAGGCAGGCACCAAACCGCTGCGCCACCCAGGGATCCCAAGACTTTTCATTTTCAACCACTCTGAGCTAAGAGGCACTAAAGGACATGAAGGCTGACCCTCATATCCCCTGCTGCTTGCGCTTTGTGACCCAGAAACAGGGACCATACCTTCCGTTCCAAATGCTTATCCAGCCGGGCCAGAGCTTCCGTCTCTCCTCCTTGCCAAACAGCTGGGCCAAGTCCTTCAGTGGGGAACCCTATAAGAGGAGGAGGTCACAGGACCAGAGGTCAGGCCATTTCAGTGATAGCTCAGCAAGTCTTGACACATCGGTGTGTTCTCTGAGCTTCATGGGAACTAAACCATGTTTTTGGTGCTGCTGGGGCTGAGATCATCCAAACATTTCAGCATTTCCCAGGTTGTCCCAGTTCTCTTTCCACTGTGACTTTTTTCTCTCCTTTCCCTTGCCTTCCCTATCCCAGCCACTCTTCATTCCAGGCACATGAGAACAATCCTGCACTGCTCACCCTATCGGGTTGGCTGGCAGTAATAGCAGTTTTCAGGTGAGGAAGGCTAACTTTATTCAGGTCAAGAAATGGGGGCTGAGAGAGGAAGGGGAGAAAGGGTATAAGTCAGTAACCTGAGGGGCTGACCAACCCCCTTTTAATGGGAGCAATACTTGTTATCTTGGTATTGAGGAGTCCACGGAGACTGGGAGGCCTATATTGAGGCCTATATCTTCTGAGACAGAGAAGTAGAAAAACGGGAGCAGGAATTAGAAACATAACATTATGTATGTGAGTAAGCACAGAAAAAAGATTGGAAAGACATGCTCCAAAATCAGGAGTGCTTGGGGTCACTGTGATTGTTATTTTCATTCCTGTTTCACTGTGTCTTCTACACTGTCTATAATAACATGTATCACTTTGACAAAGAAGATAAAGCCTACTTATCTTACAAAACATGGGCCCTGGCAGGAAGTACGCACCCAGCTCCTCAAGGGAGGGCACGCCATAGGTGTCGTCATGGTTGTCCTGGATGTCGGCCCTGCAGCTCTCCATCTGCTGGCTCGTCAGAGAGCCCACGGGCTTCTTGGGCAGTTCCATGCGGCTGATGATGGCTTGAAAGCGTTTATAGGTAAGGGGTGGCTTCTGCCCATTCAGCTCAATAATCCTGGGAATCCCAAAGCACACCTAACGTCATGCACAAGGCGCTTCATTTTAGGTCCCTGCCCACCCAGAAAAGAACCCAGACTTTGAAGGCTTAGAGGGTGGCTTTCCTCATCCACTCATGGGTCCCACCCCTAAGTGGAAAGGAAGGGGCAAGGGAGGCTACATCTCCATTTTACCGAGAGGGAAAATGAAGCCCAGAGAGCTGGAGCAGGTGCCTCAGGTAATGGAGCAAGGCAGGGCCAAAGCTGGGACTCAATTCCAGGTTCCCTGGTGTCGACGTGGAGCCTCCTAAAGACAGAGACTGACCATATCTCTCTAATCATAGAAAAATCCCCACTAGTCTTCTTGGTACTCTGCCTGTGTCCAAGCTATGGGAATCCTCACAGCGCCTTCCTTTCTCTCCCAACATAAACCTTCATGAGGTTCTTTGATAAGAACGGCAAGCATGTTCTTTTGTCAAAAAATCATTCCCTTCTTGGCCCCAATTTATCAGAACAGAGAGGTGGAGAACAGTTTATTCTTCCTATATCAGAGACTGGGGCTGGGGTTAACAGCAACAACTATTTAAAGGGTGTTTGGCAGTTTACATTTTTTTTTTTTTTATGACCAAAGGAAACAGACCTGCATTCAGGTAAGAAAAGAATATACAGGACTGAAAGGAGAACTGAGGCTGTTTCTATAAAATGCACTGGGGTGGTCAGGAGCCAGATTCCCAGGGTTCTTCCTGTTGGCCAAGAGACAGTTTACGCAAGACCTGGCTGGCTGGGTGAGTTCATTGTGGGGATATAAGGTTGGCTACAGCCCCTTGCAGTACCTCGCCCTGTCCTCTGGCACGTGGCAGGAGGAGGAGCTCCACACCCAGAGGCTCCTCCTGAGAGCTAGCTCACGTGCAGAGATGTGTGACCTGGCCTCCTGGCAGCCATCACCATGTTGGGAAAGGGGGGCAGGGAGCAGGGAAGGCTGCTGGCTTGGCAGCAACAGCAGCAGCAGCAAGAGGTTGACAGCTCTGCCAGGGAAGGGGAAGAAAGGGTTTCCTCCTAGATGCTCTGAAAGCAGAGGCTTGTCCCTAGGGAAGGAGGCTGCTCTGTAGTTATCAGCCCCCTGCAGGGAACTCTAGAGACTCCCACACAACATCTAAATGCATGGCCTGGAAACCCAGATAGCCAGGGGAGCCCAAGGAACTCATATAATTACAGAAATTGGACCTATGAGAACAGAGCTCTGTCAGGAGGGGTAACAGGCAGGGTCCACTGAGGTCAGAGGACAGCCTTTCAGTAGCAGGACAAGTGGGAGTGTGAAGAGCAGTTGGGACAGTAGATTAGGAGCAGGTCTATAGAGATCTTGTGTGGGGATCCTCATTGCTTTTATCCCTCAGTCCTAGTAAGCTTCTTTGCACCCAAACTGGTTAAAGCTCTTTGTGATTTGTTCCACAGACCCCAACTCTGGCTCATTCCCCTCCAGCTCCTAGAAAATGCCATACTTCATGTGCTAGGTGGCTCCATTGGTAAACCTCCCAGAGTTCTGCTCAGCAGGGGACCAAAACACTGACTCCCACAATTGGCATCCTGACCCCTGGGACCCATGTCTTACTTGTCCAGGTCATAGAGAGTATGAGAGTTCTCAGTCACCACCTCCACACCGGCCTCCTTAGCCATCTTCATGATGGCTGCATCCCGTTCTTTCCCAAAGGGTTCGGAGTCATATTCAAAGGTCAAGCGGGTCACCCCCCATTCCTGTGGGGAGAGAATCTGTTAAGCTAAACACTAGGGGAGGAGAATGAAGCTGAGGACTCAGCTCCTTCCTGGGAAGAAATTAGCCTAGAGATCTGTGGCTCATGGGCCAAAATGGGCTGCAGAACAAACTAGGGACAAAGATTTAACTGGAAAGCAAATAATCTGAGGTTCCTAAAGTTTGAGAAGAGCCGCAGGCCTCTGAGGTGAGGCCATTAGCATGCCAACAGTGGAGCCTGAGGCTATCGGAATCAAGAGAGAGGTGGGTAGTCCTGTACATTTGCTGTGTCCTTGGTAGGAGAATGAAGTAGGAGGCTATAAATACAATGCTCTCAGGGGAGCCCCTAGTTCCAGAAAGAAGCACTGACTCACTGATGGAGACAGTGGAGACAGGATCACTGCCTCCTTCCTGCCCAGCATGCCTTTCCCAGAGCTCCTCAGGGCCCTGAAAACTTCTGGCTTAGTTTTCTTGGCAGACTTGTGCTATGTGAATTGTCTTAATGGTTTCCACGGCAACACTCCTGGGGCTAGGAGCAAACAGAGCTAACAGGCTCTAGCTCTCAGAAGGCTGGGGAAGGAGGAGCAATCCTTAGTCCAGAGGTCAGAGAAATCAGACCAGAGGGGCCACATGTTAAAAAAGAAGGGAATTCTTTTTCAAGCCTTTAGTCTTTTCTAGTAGAATTTTCTAGATTTCCTTGCAATGCTGGAAGAAAGCTGGCCCAGTGAAAGGTTGTACAGATAACCCACAGAAAGCCCTAAAACAGAACTAGCAAGAAGAAAACCACATTCCAACCAAAGTCTCTGGTCTTGGTCCCTTAATACTCTAAGCCCCTAGGGCAAATGTCCTGGCTATGCAGGACCTAACTGAGTCCTGCCTGTGGTGAGGATCTTGAGCAGGGCTGGCTATCCCTCATCCAGGATAATGGGACTAAACATTTATTGAGCCCTTACTATGAGCTGGGTACCGTGCTTAGCAACTCATATAGATGACATTGGTAAAAAAGCATAACTGTGAATAATATTAAAAATATTGTTAAAAAATAAAGAAATAAAAATATTGTTAGATGCCACTTTCTTCAAAAAGCTTTCCTTCTTGAGAAGAAGGATCTCCTCTTTCAATAGGATTTTCCTGTACCTTGCCCTTTACCCATCATCACAGCATTTATCATATGGCAGTGAAATTGTCCAGTACTTGCCTCTTTCCTCCATTAAGAGTGTGAACTCTCTGAGCAGAAACCATGCTATCTCATCATTACCCTAGTACCTCGTCGGGAGCCTGGGACATAGTAGAAGCTCAATAAATACACAGTAGTAAACTCCTATCTGCAGGGAATGTGTTCCAAGACAACCAGTGGATGCCTGCAACTGCAGATAGTACTGAATCCTATGTATAGTATTTTGTTTTTTCCTATACATACTTATGATGAACTTTAATTTATAAATTAGGCACAATAGATTAACAAGAGTAACTAATAATAAAATAGAACAATTATAAAATATAGTGTTATTTTAGTGTATATAGAACAATTATAAAATAAAAGTTACATGAATGTGGTCTCTCTCTTAAAATACCTATTACTATACTTACCTTTCTTCTTGTGATGATGTGAGATGAGTACTTTTGCCTGTTTGGGCCATAAAATGTGCTTTATAAAGAAAGGGGTTGGGTGGGAGGGTGGGGGAAGTGGGCTGGCTACTTGATAGAAGGGACAGAGGTCTACATGGTACCCAAGTGAAGATTTTATCAACCATTTGCCCCAAGAGAAGCAGGGAGCTCCCTCAAAAAGGCTGATTTTTTTCCCCCAATAAGCAGCACACAACAAGACAGGAAACGCCCTGTGCTAAAAAAGGAAAACTTGTCTTCAAACCCCTGGCATAGAGAAGAGCCCTAATAAATCTTGTTGGCATGAGCTAAGAAAACATCTGAGGAAGCCAGTGGCATCCGGGGTGGAATAACTTGCTACATCCCTTGTCTGGACTGAGCTGGGAACCTTCCAACAAGACACTGGTTTCACAGAATTTTTTTCCTTAACACAGTTTCCATTCTGTTGGCAAGTTGATAGGGTTAGCTCCCCACTTCTCTACAGGCTAGCGCTGACTGGTTCCATTTTCTTAGTCAGAATATCACTTCATTTAGTCTGCAGGGAAAGTCCAGACAAGAGAATCTCACCGTCTTCTCTAGGACTCAGCACACTCACCTTGAATAGCCTTGGGAATACGTCAGCGGGTTGTCCCCGGACAACGAATAGGCGGGAGTTCAGTTTCCTTAAACTTGTATCCAAATCTTCCAGAGACTGAAGTAGGAACCTGCAATGCAAGAGCCCACACAGGCCTTTTAGTGGTAACATTCAAAAGAGGCACTCTTTTGCCTGACAAAGCAGGGAGAACCTGGTACACTGTTTACGCTAAACAAATAGCATCACTAGTCCTCTGCTCCAGCTATGAAACGGGAGGTGGGGGGGGTGGGGGGGTGGGTAGCATGGCCTCCACTGAAATCCTGACTTAGCCACTCACTAGCTCTGTGACTTTAAGCAGTTACTTAATTTGTTTAGCTTTTCTTTTTTTCCCCCCTGATCGGTAACACGGAGTTGATGTTCGTACCCATCTTCTAGAATTGCTACGGAAAGAAAATGAAATAATGCATGAAAAACTTGAGTACAGTGCCCGGCATAGAGAAAACCTAGGACAAATGTGAGCTGCTCCTACTCTGTGGCTTTTCTGTGAGCTGAGGCAAGGCACTTGCTCCTTCTCAGTCACAAGGCTGTTGTGAAAATCAAAAGGGAAAACAGGGGAGAAAGCCATCTGACAAACAAGAACAAAACTGTAGTCCTACTAGAGAGGAACAAGGCTGCAACTGCCCTGGCAAATCCTACCTACCTGGTCCAACAGACCCCCTGCCTTTCTGTCGGCATGCTTCAGGCTGTACACATGTCTACTGCCACAGCTCCACAGCCTGGGCTGGGGCCCAAGTTCCCAGGGTTTCATCAGGCAGGTGGCTCATTCTCCGGGGCTCTGGCCACCAGATTCTCATCCCGAGAGAGGTCTTAGGAGGTACTTCTCCATAGGATACCCTTACATGCTTTTGGGGCTAGGGGGCTGGGGTAGGGACCCTCAGATACTCAAGAGACCTACCCTTGAGAGCCAGATTACTATGCAGAAGAGCATTTGCTGAGCGCCTTTGGTGATTCACTTATTTTTATTTGACTACAAACATTTATTTACTGTTCAGTTAGGCATAACCACCTTTCTGAGAAATCTATCAATACGTTTTTGTGACATGTGTTTTATTTAAAAAAATTTTTTTAAGTTTATTCATTTATTTTTTTTTTTAGTAATCTCTACACCCAACGTGGGGCTCAGACTTACAACCCTGAGATCGAGAATCACATGTTCTACCGTGATGGCTAACCAGGTGCCCATGACATGTGTTTGCTTATTTCTTTATTTTTAAAGATTTTATTTTTAAATAATCTCTATAACCAATGTGGGCTCGAACTTACAGTCCTGAAATTAAGAGTTGTATGCTCAGGGTGCCTAGGTGGCTCAGTCAAGTGTCTGACTCTTGATTTTGGCTCAGGTCATGATCTCAGGGTGCCCCAAGTCAGGCTCTGCATGCAGCCTGCTTAAGATTCTCTCTCCTTTCTCCCTTCCTCTGCCCCTTCCCCAGCTCCTTCCCTCTTAAAAAAGAAAAAGAAAGAAAGAAAGAAAGAAAGAAAGAAAGAAAGAAAGAAAGAAAGGAAGGAAGGAAGGAAGGAAGGAAGGAAGGAAGGAAGGGGGGAGGGAGGGAGGGAGGGAGGGGAAAAAAAGAAAGAAAAGAAAGAAAAGAAAAGAAAAAAGAAAAGAAAAGAAATTGCATGCTCTATCCACTGAACCAGCCAAGCGCACTAACATGTGTTATATGTTTAAGTTAAATGAAATTAACATTTTTTTTTAAACATAAATGGCTTTATTATTATTTTTTTTTTTATTTATGATAGTCACAGAGAGAGAGAGAGAGGCAGAGACACAGGCAGAGGGAGAAGCAGGCTCCATGCACCGGGAGCCCGACGTGGGATTCGATCCCGGGTCTCCAGGATCGTGCCCCGGGCCAAAGGCAGGCGCCAAACCGCTGCGCCACCCAGGGATCCCGAAATTAACATTTTTAAAAAAGATTTTATTTATTTATTTGAGAGAGAGAGAGAGACAGAGATAGCAACAGAGAAAGCAGGAGCAGGGAGGATAGGAGAAGCAGGCTCCCCACTGAGCAGGGAGTCAGGAGGTGGGGCTCTATCCCAGGACCCTGGGATCATGACCCGAGCCTGAAGGCAGATGCTTAATCAACTGAGCCACCCAAGTCCCCCCAAAATTAACATTTTAAACAGATAACTATATATTGTAAAATTCATGTTATAAAAAGGTACATGGTAAAAAGCCTCCCCTTGGGATGTCTGGGTGGTTCATCAGTTGAACATCTGCCTTCCTCTCAGGGAGTGATCCTGGGCCAGGGATCAAGTCCCACATCTGGCTCCCTGCAAGAAGCCTACTTTTCCCTCTGTCTATGTCTCTGCCTCTCTCTGTGTCTCTCATGAATAAACAAATAAAATCTTAAAAAAAAAAAAAAGCCTCTCCTTTATCCATCAGGAATTTAATTCCCTTCCCCAGAGGCAAACAATGTCAATGATGTTACATATCTGTTTATGCTTTTAAAGCATATTTTCTTTTTAATTCTTTCAATACATTTTAAATGGAAATACTGTCTTCATTTTATACATGAGGAAAATGAAATACAGAGAGGATAATTAATTTGCTTAAGATCATAATTATTAAGCGACAAAGCTGGGATAGGAACTTGTGCCCCATTTCTAAAGCCTTTTAGTGGCACCCCGGGGCTGAGATTCTGCTGGACCTCAAGTGTTTGGAATCAGCCACCTCTCTGACAAACACAAACCTGACTATATAGGTAATCCATTGACATTCTGAACTTCTTGAGGAGCTAAGCCCCAACAGGTCAGCCTGGTTCTACCATCTACATGTTATCATCTCCCACCCATCTCTGTCAATGATGGAAATCACTCAATTTTATTTTGAACACAATGGAGCCCTGTGCCATCTCTGCAGCACATCACATCCCCCGACTGCTGCAGGCTTATAGGAGCAGCCTCTGTTCCCAGGCTGCCAGCTAGAACCAGTCCCCGTTGCTGCCTCTGACGTCTGCATCATGACACTCCCATGGCAGTGGCAGCAAATGCCACAGACCCACATTCCAGCATGAGCTGAGTGAGTCCCAGGCTCAGCCCAGAGCGTTATGCAGGCCTGCAGAGACTCTCCCAGAAGTGGGGATGGGAAACTGCTGCTTTCTGCAAATCCTAAGCTCCGCCTCTGTGAATTTCTGTTTTTGAGAAACTGACACCCTCAGAAAAGGAAAGCTAAACCCAGAGTGACGCACTTGCACTTGTGTCCTCCTCCTCCCAGGCCACGCTGTTCCTCTCAAGAGATGAAGAAGAGAGACCCATGTGAACAGTCTCGGACCACGGAAACCTGGGTCCGGCCGGGGAGAATGCCGGGTGTAACTGGCAACTTAGATTCTATCACCTCTGGGCACAGGGTCCTCCATCTGTGGCTCTCAGGAATGTCCCTGCCATGCACGTTGGTGGCCTCCTCCCTCGCAGTCCACCAGGCTGCACAGGCTTTCAGTTTGAAGCTATAAATAAGGCTGACGTGCACATGAAAGCTAGGCTCCGGCTGCCTCCCCAGAGCTTCATTTCTAGACCTCATTTACTAAAAGGAGAAATTCTGGAGTAAGCATCTCTGAAGTAAGATAAGTAAGATAACCCCACGACAGCCCTTTTCTTTGACAAGAGAAATCTCTACAGTTGAAGCAGGAAGTAGAAGGCCCGACTCTGAACTCTACAACCAAATGATAATAATGATAACTGCAACAACTTACATTTAATGAGCATCTGCAGTGAACCCAGAACCAGTCTATTTAGTTTACATACATTATCTCATTTCATTTTCATACAGATCTGTGAAGCAGGTACCATGATTATTCTCATTTTACAGATCTGGAAACAGAGCCTAATAAGTGGCCAGAATTCAAACCAGGCAGTGTGGCTCAGCGTCTGCATTCTTAACCACTAGGCTCCACTGCCTCTTGACCAGGACTTACTGCCTGAGCACTGAGGCTGCGCTGCCCAGGATGCAACTGTCAAGAACTGCAGCCAACTCCTCTGAGGCTCAACAGCTGTAAACCACCCAGAAGCTTGTTGAAATGCAGAATCTCAGACCTCTAGGATTAGAATCTGCATTTTAGCAAGAGCCCCTGGTGATTCCTCTGCAGGATAAAGGTTCGCAAGCACTGTTCTAGAAAACTGAACCTCACTTTAGCTTCTGTTTACAAGTTGCCTTTCTTTGCTTCTAACTTGTTCCTACTAAACTCTCTCTCTTTGATTTCCTGGTTTCTGCTTCCTTTTTGGTGCTCTAGAGATGCTGTTACTTCCAACTTCCCTCCTGAATCTAGCCCTAAAGGGCTTCTCCTGGAAGGAGGCTTAAGGATGGCCCCCATAAAAGGCAACAGGCCCCCAGGAGCCCAAGCCTCCAGGCAGCCAGAGAAAGAGAAGCCACTGCTATGGTACTTTACCTGCTAGGTGACAGTTTTGCATAACACCAAAGAAAAGAGGAACAGGAACAGCGCTGCTACTGAGCAAATGTTCACTGGGGCAGGTGTGTGCATTCTTTCACTGGAGAGAATTTGGGGCCTTTTGCCATTCTTTAGAGCCCTCCTCTCTACATGGCCAGTTTCTCTTCACTCCAATGGGGTGAACTCTAAAGAAAACTGGCTTGGGCATTGGAGATGGTGGTGCTTGAGGCTGGCAGCTCACCCTTGGCAGCTCCAAGCTGAGCTCACGTGGCCAAAATTCAGAGCACACGGTCCTGTGCAAGCAGTTGAAGCTCACCCTTAGGATTAGACAACATGTGCAATTGAATTACATTATGTAAGTGCTCTGGAGCTAGAGGCAGATGGTACTGGAGAAGACCAAACAGGGATTTCCAAAAATACAGAAAGGATTCTGTAATTCAGGCACTCCATGGCGCTAGCCCTTTAGAATAAGATAGGCAGATCTTTAGAGAAGACCTTCCCTAGAGATGGCAAATTCTGCGTTGAGGAATATTTTATTTGTTGTTCATAGGAGGAGGGAGAATGATAGTGAACTCTTTTTTGGGGTCCAGATTGCCCTTGACCAAGTTTTTCTGCTTCAAGCCAAAGTTATCTAACTATATGATGATATCATAGGCTGGCCCAGACTGGTACATACAATATTGATAGAAATTAATTTATCCTAAGTAAGAGAGCATAAGCCCCATGGAAAAGGGTAACTCAAATCTACAATCCATAGCAGGAATTGATTTCTAAGTACTGCTCAGTTAAAAATATATTTATTTTTCCCTAATTTTAAAGACAAAGATGAAGGTTTTCATCCCTTTTTGGCACATGGAAACGTTTCCTCAGTAGTAGAACAGTAAAGTGACTCTCTTGGGTACCAGTGTGAACAGCTCAGAGAAATTCGGGTTTCTCCCCCAACAGACTACAGCTGTCAATGCCCTGCTTGTGGACCAAGTCCTAGGGAAGAACCAACCAAACTGACAGTCTCATAGTGATTAGCTTCCAGCACTGGGATGAGAGACACACTTGGTCTTTACCAGATATCCTGGAGGTCCC
Organism: Canis aureus; assembly: GCF_053574225.1. Classification (NCBI taxonomy): domain Eukaryota; kingdom Metazoa; phylum Chordata; class Mammalia; order Carnivora; family Canidae; genus Canis; species Canis aureus. The sequence goes on along the minus strand of NC_135631.1, from coordinate 12,423,443 downwards.
AGTTCATGTCATTTATTAATTCTGAGCTATATGGGCTGATATTTTCTTTTTACCAATTCCCCCTGTCCAGCAGCTCCTGGATACAGGTGCAGCACAGGGTCAGGAAGAAAATGAATTAAATAAAGGGTGCAGTGAATTGTTGCCAGTAGCGATCTAGGTTGCAGGAGCAAGAGGAAGGCAATAAAAACCTATTTTGAGTCCCCTTTTTTAAATCTAGAAGCTGATCACCCCCTTTCTGGGGTGGTTCTCATTGCAGTACCTCCTTCCACATGTAGCAATTTTGGGGAAGGTGGGGCTGGGAAAAAAATGGCAAAGGGCTTGGCCAAGTAGTGCTTGACCAAAAAAAAAAAAAAAAAAAAAGTCCTGAGGCTCACTGAGCTACAATTAGCCCATTAGCTTCCCACTACCACCAAGGCAAGGAGTAGGCTAGCCCTTCTGCTATGCTAATATACATATTTCTTGGTTGCTTTTCTTTGTCCTCTTTTACTCATAGAAAGTGCCATTCATAGTTATTTTAATCTGATTCATCTGCTGAAAAATTCTGTGCAGGAGTTAGTGTAAGAAATGCAAGAGAACAGACATCTCAGATCTTGATTTTCCCCCCACCTCTTGCAGATGGCCCATGGCCCACCCTTTTTAGGGAGGCTTCTCAGAGGCAGCAACTGAAGTAGCTGCAGAACTAGGACATTATGCTGCAGCAGAGTTGTCTCAGATCACTCCCAGATCCAGAAACAGCCACCGGAAGATTACACAGACTGTAGTTATGCCAAAGTACAGCTGGCTCCATCACTCCTCCAACCCCCCCACCTGAGTGTGTAAAACAATCTGCTGCTCTGCCTTGGATCTGATCATGGAAGCAAAGAGTATGGTGAGAGTTCCCTAGGTCTGATTATGGGAGCAAAGAGTATGGTGAGGGTGTCCTGGATCTGATCGTGGGAGCAGAGTGTGGTGACGGTTGTCCTGGATCTGATCATGGGAACAAAGAGTGTGGTGAGGGTGTTCTGGATCTGATCATGGGAGCAAAGAGTATGGTGAGGGTGCCCTGGATCTGATCGTGGGAGCAGAGTGTGGTGACGGTTGTCCTAGATCTGATCATGGGAACAAAGAGTGTGGTGAGGGTGCCCTGGATCTGACCATGGTAACAAGAGTATGGTGGGAATGGCACCTGCCTATCAGTTTCCAGGCCTGACAGCAGTTATCATATTCGATCCATTTTGTGTTTTTTCATCTCTTTCTTCTGAATGCCAAAGCTAATTAGCCTCCCTGACAATGCACTGCAACACATTCCTCAAGCTGTGAGGCTCAAGTCTGTGGTTCTCCAGTCCGGTGCTTCTTAGGCCTCATTGCACACGAAAGCTTTAAAAATCCTAATTCCCAGGCCAGAACCTAGAATCATTAAATTGGAATTGGGGGAGGATGGAGTCCAAGCATCTGTTAAAGGCCCTTTAGTGATTCCCATATGCAGCAAGATTGATACTGCTCTAGTCTGTCCCCCTATTTTATTTATTTCATGGCACTTAGTTCTACTAAAGTATGGTTGTTTACTTGTCTCCCTCCACTAAAATGTAGGCTCCAGGAGCTCTGGACACCACAACTGCTTGTTCACTTCTGTGTCCCTACCAACATCCAGGTCAGTGCCTGGAAGATATTAGGAACTCATCAATCATTGTTCAATTAATTTCTACATTCCTACATGGCCTCTGACTTCAGGATTTCACTCAGGCATCCGAGCCACCACATTTCCTTTTCTCCTTCACTTGCTCAAAAGCACAATCACACAAGAGTGACCATAAACACCTAGTTCCTGGCAAATCTGAGTTTAATCAGCAACAGGGGTTTTCTTGTTGATTTTTAATCTCTCCTACCACAAAGGAGTAGGCAGCTCTATGCAATGTCCCCCCAAACCTGGTAAAAACAAAACAAAACCTCTTTCATGACAACGTAACAAGCAAGTGCTCAGATTCTATTTACTCTGCTCTAATTGGCACACTGCCACAGACAGAGGGCAAAGTCTGAGGCTTGGTTAAATGTCTAGGCTAGGGATGGTCATTTGAGTATGTTTGTCAAACCCAACCTCCTATCTATAGAAACTAGAGCAGAGGCAGAGCAATAGAGCAGCCTGAAAACTGTGTGGGCAGGCTCTCCACAGGACTATCTTTAGTTGTTCTCTCTATATAAATGGGGCAGGAGGGGGCATTTAATAGACCCACTGCTAGGGGCACTCACTCTCCTAGCAGGACACACACCTTGGAGAGGAAAAGAATGGTGTACTGACAGCCACTGTATCCTGGGAATAACGCTGCCCATCAGTGGCACATGGCCACAAGCAAACATACCTCAGAACACTGCAAACAAACCAAAGGACAGCTGTGGGGTGTTTGAAAGAGAGATGGGTACAGGATGTTTCAAAACTCCTTGGTTTTAAACACTGATTACAGAGAAAAGACATCAGCTACCTATCTGTTAATCCTTTCCCATGATTCTGTCAACTGCATCTCTGGGAATCATCATAGAGGGATCTCCTTGATATCATAGCTATCCTGCTCCCTAACCTCAGCACATCAGTCGATAAAAGTCTAATCCACAGTGTCTCAAGTGTCCTTTAAAATCAGTCTCATGAGATGCCCGGGTGGCTCAGCGGTTGAGCGTCTGCCTTCGGCTCAGGGCCTGATCCTGGATTCCTGGGATCGAGTCCCATGTCGGGCTCCCTGCGGGGAGCCCGCTTCTCCCTCTGCCTGTGTCTCTGTCTCTCTGTCTCTCTGTGTGTGTGTCTCATGAGTAAATGAATAAAATCTTTAAAAAAATAAAAAACAAAAATCAGTCTCATGAGAAGAGGAGGAAGAAAGTGATACTTTGGTTCCTCTTTCCTTTTTCTTTCTTTGTTGGGTTCCTCTTTCTTTCTCTCTTTTCCTAGCAGGTTCACAGATAGTGGCTGAGGGAATTCTTCAAAATAGGTCTAAGTACTCCTCTGTAGCTCAGGACACACAGTGCCTTTAACTGGACAAGCCCTTGGGGTCTTCATGATAAAGGGCGACGGCACCTGCCTTATCTAATGCTAAGCCAGGGTCTCTAGACACCTCCAGAGGCAGGAAGGCCTTGACAGAGGGAAACCAGGATGGGTGAAAGAATGGACTCAACAAGCCAGAAGCTGAGATAGAGATGGCCTTCAGGAGCCCAGTACTAGGCTCTTTACTGGAAGAACGCCAGGAGCACCTGCTGTGCTCACATCACGTACCTCCTTTCTTCCTCTCCCTGAGCACGCCTCTAAAAGCCCTAGGCCAGGAGTCCCTGCTCTGCCACCCTGGCTGCAAGTCCCCTCGGCAGCCCAACTCTGCGTCTCTAGGCCTCAGGAGTCCCACCTGTAAAACCGGGAGCAGGATCCCAGTTCGGCAGGAACGCTGTGAGGCCCCCAGGGGCTAAGATGCGAACGCGCTCCGTGGAGGTCGAGCCGCCCGCCCCGGGCCGTACTAAGATGACTAACCGCTTCCCCTGTCCCGGCCTCTCCCGCTGGAGGCCCGGCTCCGTCGGCCTGTCCCACCTCCCTGAGGCCGGGGGTCTTCCGGCCGCGGGCGCAGGGGGGCAGAACCTCCCGCCCTGTAGGGCGGCGGGACCCGGGCTCTTCGCCGGCGCCCTGGAGGCCGGCCGCTTGCCCCCGGCCCGCGACCCCGCTCTGGCCTCCTTACCGCCATCGGTTGATCCCCACCGAGGAGGAGGCCGCGAACCAGGGGTCCAGGATGTAAACGCAGCGTACGCAGCGCGCCCCGCGCACGGCCGCCAGCAGCGCGGGGTTGTCGTGGAGCCGCAACCCTTTGCGGAACCAGTGCACCGAGGAGGCGCCATCCACTCCGGCTGTCGGCACCGGGGCCGCCGCTGCCGCCGCCACCACAGCCGCCGCCATCACCGCTCCGACTGCTCAGGCCTCCGCCGCTCCGCCGCTCCGCCCCCGCCGGCGCCGCGGGCCCCGCCCCCGGCCCGCCCAGTGACCTATGACGACGCCGCTCCTCCCCGTGGCCCCGCCCCCCGAGGCCCCGGAGCGCCCCTGCCATTGGCTGGGCGCCTCCCGCCGGGCGATTGGCCCAGCGACGCGGAGCCCGGCTCCGCCCCCTCACGTTCCCACCATGTGTGTGTCTGGGGGAGAGGAGGCGGCGGGCTGGGCTGGTGACGCAAGCCGCGGGTCGGGGCGGAGGCCTGGGCGTGGAGCGAGTCTCCAGGGACGGCGGATCTCTTACAGGCGTCCTGTTCTCAGCCTGTGGCTGGAAGCTGTCTGGGCTTGTGGGGGTTGCTGTGCCTCCAGCCGGTGACTTAACCTGGCATCATCCACTTCTGCCTCTACTTTATGACCTCATCTGCAACATTCTGCTACAGCTCCTGTTTATTCAGTGCATTTTATATACCAAGCAACGTGATAATATCCTCACGTAGACTGTCTTATTCACTGTTCTTAACCCGGTTACGTTCACTCAACAGATCCCAGTGAAAGAGCTGTTATTATTCTCATCCTAGAGACAGAGAAATCTGAGGCTGCCACAGCTTGAGTGACTTGCTCTGTATCATAAAGCTAATAAAAGGATCCCACCCAGATTATTCTGAGTCTGAAGCTTCTACTTTTATCCACAAAGCTACCCTTTTATCTGCGTAGAGCTCCTTGGCATTTGCAAGTGGCAAAGTCTAAGGAGGGAGGAGGAGTGCCCTGATGTGCAGCAGTGAAGGGGTTGGGAGTAGGCTCCGGCAATGCAGAGGATGTGGGTCGAGATAGTAATTATGCCATCAGATCAACTTTTCTTTTTGTTCTGTGTTTAGTAGAATATAGAACAGTGGTACCTCTGTGTTCCCAAAGCACTGAACTGGATTCTGTGTGGGATTCAAAGATACGGAAGACACTGTCCCGACTACTGCCCTGGGGAGCCAAGTGGAGCCCTCTTCTTCTTCTGGAGTCTAGCACTGGCCTTGCTGATAGACTGAATGGCAAGAGAAGCATATGAACACCTGCAATGAAGTGTTGATGGTGGGCTAAGGTAGCCTAATTAGATTGGAGCGCTGTGGTTATCAACCAAAGAGCTTGTTTGAATTTGGCCCTAGCTTGTGCCCATACTCACAACCCTTCCTGAATTCGGGAATGAGCAATGAAGGAATTTAGCAATTTAGTGGCATTAATTGGCATTACTCTATAAACCACAGAATCTTTTTCAATCCTAGGTTCTCTCTCATTTGCATAACTTATTCCTTCAAACCTGAATCACACTCCTCACCCTGTCGCCTCTTTAACTCCAGTTTGTTCTGTGTCACTGCTCTGTATGGATGTCACTTTCTTGCTGTCTGGTCCCAGCCTGCATAATGCCCATCTCATTCTGTGCTGCTTCTTATCACTGGCTTTGGTACATGGCACTGGAATTTCTTGCTTGTCTCTCTGTGCCACTAGACTATAAACTCCTGGAGGGCAGGGGCCATGGCTTATTTATAGTTGAATTTTCAGGGTTTAGCACAGTGCTTGGCACTTACTGACTGAGGATTACTTGAGTACAAGTTGAACAGAGGGGGGCATCTGGGTGGCTCAGTCGATTAAGCTTCATCTGCCTTCTGTTCAGGTCATGATCCTGGGGTCCTGGGATCCATCCCCAAATCAGGCTCCCTGCTCAGCAAGGGAGTCTGTTTCTCCCTCTCCCTCTCCTTCTCCCTCTTCCCCTGCTCGTGCTCTCTCTCAAATAAATAAAGAAAATATAGTTTTAAAAGCTGAACAGTAACTAGTCTCAGGTTGGCAGGAACCTTAGAAGTCTATCCAGTTCTGACTCTGTCCTTGTTTTTGAATCCCAAATGCTTACTAAATGCATAGATTCCACCTTTCATTTCCCTTCTGAAACTTTGTATTTCCTCTCTCCTATCCCCTTGTCTCTCCACAAGGTGGAGGAGGAATGAAACAGAGTGTAAGGAGATAGTTATTTGCCCTTGCCTCAAAGATGGGTGCTCTTTCTCCTGAATTCCTGTAATGCTTTCTGTGTAGACTATGGGTCCATGAGGGCGGGGACTGTGCTGATCTTGCTCATCACTTATATTCCCAGCACTAGTTTGGTACTTGACGCATAGTAGTTGTTCAATAAATATTTGATGAATGATTGAATGTCTTTTATCTCTATCTTATTAAGGTATCATGAGAGGCAGTGTCATATAATGGTTAAAAAGCCTAACATGCACAACTGGAGTGGCTGAATTCAGATTCTGGTTCTGCTTTTACTCTGTGTGACCTTGGTGAACTAGTTGACCTCCTTGCTCCCCATGTCCTTAAGCTATACAATAGGGATGACAATAGTAGCAAGGATATAGTAAGCATTTAATAAGAGTCAGCTACTGTTATTCTGAACAGCAGGATCTGTGTCTGCCTTTGTCTCCCTTGCAACAACTCGTTCTTGGTCTTACACATAACGAGCACTCCATGAGTGGCTGAGTGAATAAAAGATTTTTGTCAGTTTTTAAAAGACCTCAAAATTATACCAATAATGAAAAACAACAGCAATCCCCCAAACCAACGCAGTGTTGCATGCATTTCTATACAAAATATTAAGTATATTCTATATTGCTGTGTCATTGTGTCTGTTATTTTAATGACTATATAATCTGTCATCATATTGATAAGGATGAATTATTTTATTGAATGATTGCATATAGTTTGAGTATAATAACAGGGTTAACACTCAAGAATGAACCAGGAAGTAAATCTGACACTGGATGGAATACTGGAGTGCAAAGTTCACTTTTGAACTTTACATTTTACAAGGGACCTAGAGAGGGGTGCCTGGGTGGCTCAGTTGGATAAGCAGCCAACTCTTGGGCTTGGTTCAGATTATGATCTCAGGGTCATGAGATCCAGCCTGGCTTGGGATCCAGTTTGCTTCTCTCCCTATGCCCCAACTCTCTCTCTTAATAAATAAATAAATCTTAAAAAAAATGAAATAAAAAGGACATAGAGAAATTGAAGAGAGACCAAAGAAACCTATAAATTGCTAGGGAGGTGAAATGTAATCAGTACTATTGTATCTTCGAGAGAAATAAAAAGGTTTGACCTCGTAGCCATATATCTCGTAATTTACAAGCATCTCTGAAGGGTGGTTGCCATGAGGATGCTAAACAGTTGCTCTTTGTTTCCATTGGGAGTAGAATGAAAGAATCTGGGTTTAAAAAAAAAAATCCAGTTTACGCTAGAAAGAGTAAGAGATTTAAGGACAGACTTAGTATATAGTGGTTTAGGAATGCGACAAATTAGGTAGTGGGAGGTTTCTTTCTTCGCTGAAGATATTAAGAAGACCTCAGTCCTGCGTTTTTTGTTGTTGTAATCTTGCATGGAGACTGGATTGGGCAACTTCTTGCGTTCCCTTCGAGTTGCGCTTTCGGTAAATATTTGATGATTGGTTGAAAGGTAACTAGGGGCGCGAGGAGGGACGTCCCTGGCGAATTTAAGTGACCCGCGCCCTCTAGTGGTGGGACTGGGAAAGAAGCGGCCGGTACGAGTGGGACTGAGCACCCAGCTCTGCTCCATTTATTTATTTATTTATTTATTTATTTATTTATTTATTTATTTATTTATTTATTTATTTATTTTTAATATTTAATTTATTTATTCATGAGGGACACACAGAGAGGCAGAGACACAGGCAGAGAGAGGAGAAGCAGGCTCCGTGCAGGAAGCCCAATGTGGGACTCGATCCCAGGACTCTGGGATCACACCCTGAGCCAAAGGCAGACAGACACTCAAACGCTGGGCCACCCAGGCGTCCCTGCTCTGCTCCCTTTAGCTATGCAGGCCCGTGGTGTGCAGCGGCGGCGTTCCTATCCCCGAGATTTCCCACAAAGCCTACTTAGATGTTCTTTGAACTCTTCAGTCTGGGAACCTGTAAAACTTAGAGGGACTTAGAGACCGAGAAGCCAGACTCCTTGTTCCATCTCCAGCTCCGCCACAAACTAGCAAATTACTGCTTAGCTTCTCTGTGTTTCAGTTTCCCCATCTGGAAAATGGGGATGATGATGATGATAATACACGTACAGCAAGGACTTGGAACAAGATAAATAGACTCTCAGAATTGAGGGCCCAGGAACCGACTCTCACATATCTAGGTATTTATTCAGGGCAAAGATGTCTTTGTACGGAAGTGGGGTAAGGTGGTTTTTCTTGTAATGACAATGAGTCAAACAGATATCTCAATATAAACAAAAAAATAAATAAGATAAATTTGACCCCTGTCTCAGAACATACACATAAATCAATTCTAGGTAGATTATATGCTTAAATGTGAAAGGTAAAACAGTAAAGAAAGTTTTGGGAAGATTATATGGGAGAAAATATGTTTTTTTTAAGATTTTATTTATTTATTCATGAGAGACAGAGAGAGAGAGAGAGAGAGGCAGAGACACAGGCAGAGGAGAAGCTGGCTCCATGCAGGGAGCCTGATGTGGGACTTGATCCTGGGACTCCAGGATCACGCCCTGGGCCCAAGGCAGGCGCTAAACCGCTGAGCCACCCAGGGATTCCCCTGGAGAAAATCTTTATGACTTTGAGGGGAGACAAAGAATTCTTAAATAAAACATGGGACGTGTTAACCACAAATGAAAAGACTGATAAATTGAACTACATTAAAATTATGAAATTTAAAAATTTTTTTTGGTTGAAGTATAGTTGACATACAATATTGTATTAGTTTCAGGTGCATGGCATAGTGTTCCAACAATTTTCTACATCATGCGGTGCTCACCCTAGTGTCATCACCATCTGCCACCATACAAAGTTATTATAGTATTATTGACTATATCCCCCCACGCTGTACTTTTCATTTTCATGACTGATTTATTTTATAACTGAAAATGTGTATGTCTTAATTCCCTTCACCTGTTTTGTCCACACACACCCCTCCGCACTCTGGTAACCAGAGTTTGTTCTCTGTATTTAGGAGTCTGTTTCCAGTTTTGCTTGTTTGCTTTATTATGAACTTTTGTTTATCAAAAAACATTATTTAGAAAGTGAAAAAGCAAACCACAGAATGACACAAGATCACTGTAACACTTCCAATTCTAAGAGAGCTCAAATCCATGGGGTGCCTGGGTGGCTCAGTCAGTTAAACAGCTGCCTTTGGCTGGGGTCATGATCTCAGGGTCCTGGGATGGAGCCTCACATTGGGCTCCCTGCTCAGTGGGGAGCCTACTTCTCCCTCTGCCCTTTCCCCTGCTCATGGTCTCTCTCTCTGTCTCAAATATATAGATAAAATCTTAAAAAAAAGATGGGGATCCCTGGGTGGCTCAGTGGTTTAGCGCCTGCCTTCAGCCCAGGGTATGATCCTGGAGACCAGGGATCAAGTCCCACATCCGGCTCCTTGCATGGAGCCTGCTTCTGCCTCTGCCTGTGTCTCTGCCTCTCTCTCTCTCTCTCTCTCTCTCTCTCTGTGTCTATTATGAATAAATAAAATCTAAAAAAAAAAAAAAAGAGCTCAGATCCAGAATAAAAAAGAAAAAAAAGACAGGCTACCCAATATGAAACTAAGTCAGGCTTGAACAGGCACCTTCTCCCCCATGAGGGACAGTATGCAAGATGCCAATGAGCACAGAAAAAGGTGCCCACCTACATTAGTTCATGGGAGAAATAAAAACCATAAGCTACCACTATAAACCCACTAATATGGATAAAGTTAAAAGAATGGACAAAACTGAGCTTTGGGGAAAATGTGGGCAATTGAGTCTGGTGTTGTATACTAGATTTGAAAAATCCTACAGATGGCAAACAATATACCCTCTCATCTAGGAACTTAATGCCTAGCATATACGTAGCAGAAATTTGTGCACACGTACACCAAAAGACATTGTCAAAGGTTCAAAATAGCCAAAGTAAAATGAATTAATCACTGAAATAGTAATTAGTAAACATTTATTGTGCACCACAAAGGCAGCTTGCAAACCAGAGCAATGAAAACAGAACAGGGAAGGAGGCTTAGGGGTATATTGTTATAAAGCAGTTTATAAAGCCAGAAAGCAGTGACTGTTTATTCTTGGTGTTTGGTTATAATATTACAATTTTCAGTGGTTACCCCATATTAACCTTGGAAACAGTCCAAGTTTTGCTTATCATTTCCAGAGGCAGAAGCAAGAAACGATCCAGGTCAAGATAGTGCAAAAAAGGTAAATTAAGCTTTGTCTGCATAACTAAAACTGGTGCTGTCTGCTCAGGGAGACTTCAAGCCTGTCCTTGACTTTATGTATGGAAATATTCATGGTAGTGATGTTCTTAGTAATAATCATAAGCCAGAAACACCTCAAATGTCTCTAAGCAGTAGAATGGATACATAAATTATGGTGGGTTCAAACAAAGGAATACTATACAACAATTAAAATGAGGAAAAAAACCCAAAAATTTTTAAAGATTTTATTTTTTTATTCACAGGCAGAGGGAGAAGCAGGCTCCATGCAGGGAGCCCGATGCGGAACTCGATCCCAGGATTCCAGGATCAGGCCCTGGGCTGAAGGCAGGTGCCAAACGGCTGAGCCACCCGGCATCCCCCCAATTTTTTTGAAAGATTTTATTTTTAAGTCATCTCTATACCCAGTGTAAGGCTGGAGTTTATAATTCTGGGATCCAGAGTTGCATGCTCCACTGACTGAGCCAACCAGGGGCCCTCAATCTCACAAATTTAATATTGAACAAAGAAGTTGGACACAAAAGGAAACATTTATATATGTATGTATCCACCATATGAGGTTCACAACCAGGCAGAACTAACATTTGGTATTAATAGCCAAAGAAGTAGAAACAACCCATGTGTCCATCATCTGATGGATGGATAAACAAAAGTGGTATATCCACACAATGGAATATCATTTGGCGATAAATGAGAAGGGAGTACCAATAGACGCTTCACCATCCACGAACCTTGAAAACCTCTTGCTAAGTGAAAGATGCCAGTTGTGAGGCACCTGAGTGAGTGGCTCAGTTGGTTGGATATTTGCCTTCAGCTCAGGTCATGATCCCAGGGTCCTGGGATCAAGCCCCTCATGGAGTTCTCTTCTTAGCAGGGAGCCTGCTTCTCCCTCTCCCTCTGCATGCCGTTTTGCCTATTTGCTCTCTCTCTCTCTCTCAAATAAATAAATAAATAAATAAAATCTTATAAAAAAGAAAAAGAAAAAGAAAGATGCCAGTTGCAAAGTACCACATATGGTAGGATTCCATTTATATGAAATGCCCAGAATAGGCAAATCCATATAGACAGAAAATGGCTTTCTAGGACAGGGAGGGCTGGGGAGAAAGGGAGAGTAACAGGCAATGGATACTGAATTTGGGGGGGTTGGGTATGAAAATGTCCTAAAACTGATTATGATGATGGTCGCACCACTCTGAATTCAACATTGGGTGAAATGTATGGCATGTGAAATGTATCTCCATAAAGCTTTTATTTATAAAAAGAAGTATAGGGGCAGCCCGGGTGGCTCAGAGGTTTAGCGCCGCCTTCGGCCCAGGGTGTGATCCTGGAACAGGGGATTGAATCCCATGTCAGGCTTCCTGCATGGAGCCTGCTTCTCCCTCTGCCTCTGTCTGTGCCTCTCTCTGTGTTTCTCATGAATAAATAAATAAAAATCTTTAAAAAATAAAAAGAAGTATAGCGCATTGTAAATAAAAAGTAAAATAAGCCTCAGCACCAGAGTGGGACTTTATTTTTTTAATTTTTATATATATTTAAAGATTTTATTCACTTGCCAAGGGACAAGTTGGGCCTAGCTTCCTGCTAGCAGCCCCAGAAGCTTATAGCCTTGAGCAAAGGACCAAGGAAATGGGCAGGTGAGTGCTTTTCTGATCTTTGCCACAACAGACTGAGAGCACACAGGCTGTTCCTTTCCAGACGAGCTGTGGCCATCAGACCTTGGGCCAGGGGCCCATGGCCCGTGGAGGATGGGCAGGTGGCTCTGCTCAGATCTCCCAGGACTGAGACCTCAGTCACCCCTCAACCCTCAGGACAGCTGCCCTCCATTCTCTCCACCCTGAAAGGCAAGGTCTCAACCTAGATGTCAGACCACCCAGTAAGAAGGAGCAAACTCGAGAAAGAAAAACCAGAAGGAAGGGCTTCCCTAAGAGAAGAGGGTATGTAACTTGGTTTAATTTCAAAGCTAAAATTTCAAGGTTCTTGTTTAAAAGAACAGCAGCTACTCACTGGGCTCGAGGGAGGGAAGTGTGGGGTATGTGTCTGCAGATCTGTGTGTGGCAGGGATGAGAGTGACAAAGGGCATGCATGACATGTGCCTCTCGAACCACCAGGGAAAGGCCCTCACTGCTGAGCCTTTTCCTGCTCATCTGTCTCCAAGGCCCAGGGAAAGGTTATGTGTTTGAGGTCAGGTTGGTGATAGAGATGCCTCAGTCTGCCCTTGATTATAGGCCTCTGCTGGAGGAGTGGAGCCTCCAAGCACAGCCACCCCCAAGAGTGGGCTTTGGCCACTAATATACAATCATGGTCTTCTCTGAGATATTAGCACTTGCTTACCCTCCCTTCCATTCTGGTTAGTCCTTTTTTTTTAATTTAGAAGAACAAAGTGCTAGAAATGGAATCTTCCTTCTCAAGGACATAAGAGATTGACACCTTCTGTGAAGGAAGCTTCTGGTGACTGCTTGCCTTATGTGTGGTGGGATTTACCTTCCAAAGAGGTGGTGGGGGGCCGCAGGGTGTGGAAGGATCCACATAGCTGCCACCTTGTGCCCCAGACTCCTTGGGTCTGTGAGTCAAGGTGGAAACTATGTATATATGACCTTGGTCCAAATCCTTCTGGTGCCAGGTAGCCAAAACCTTCAAGCTAGCTGAAGCAAAAAGCAAGCATACATTAGGAGGACACAGGAAAATCTCAGGGGACCCCAGGGCCTAACACACATCTTGCTTTACCAGAACTGAAGGCAGGAATCACTAAAGCCACTGGATACAGGGCGGCCATCCTCCCTCCATTTCTCTCTTTCTCTGGTATCCCATGGTCTCCTGTTTGCTTCTTTTTGCAACTTTCTCCATTTTCTATCTCTGAGGACCTGTTCCCTCTGCGGCTCTGTGTACAAGGCCAAACATAGCTGCCCGGTGACTTCTGGCTACTGCTAGGAGAGTACCAGCATCTTTCAGATCCGGATTCAGGAATGATGAGCAGCCTAGGACATTGGTCCGGTCAGCAGGTGTAGGGGACAGAAGCCTGTGGTCCTAAACATGGAGTGAGGGCACACCCCCACGATCGAGGGAGGCGTTGGAGGTGGAGGTTTGTGTGCTGAGCAGACATTAGTTCTCATTGCTCTTGCTTATGAGGGTATTAATCATTCACTGGGCAAACTTGACCAAGCGCCTGCTGGGCCAGGCTACAAGAAGGTTCTCGAAGGTACAGGGTTGAGTTCGACCTAATTCTTGCCCTTTGAGAAACTTACAGTGAAGGAAATAAGCGTATTAACATTTTTTCTTGTTATATGTTTCATGAGAAGTAGAATAATAGAGTTTTGTGCAAATGAAAATCATAAGATCACAGAAGAATATTAATAGTGAACATTTGTTGAGCTTTGCTCTAAGCCAGCCACTCTTCACTTAACCCTTGACATAATCCTATAAAGCAAGGTCTGTTACTGTCAACCTTTACTTAGCAATGACCTCCATTTGCTGATGAGGACACAGGCTTGGAGTGGCTGAGCATCCTCTAAGTGACAGCTAGGAAGCAGGGAGCAGGGATTCCAGTGCAGGTCTGTAAATCCCAAGGTCTCCCACTCCAGCAGCAGAGATTTTAGAAAATACCAAGGAATTGTATGTCAATTATATTTCAATAAAAAAATAAAGAGGATGGGGCACCTGGGCAGCTCAGTCAGTTAAGTGGCCTACTCTTGGTTTCAGTTCAGGTCATGATCTCAGGGTCCTGGGATTGAGTCCCATGTGGGACTCTGTGCTCAGTTGGGGAATCTGCTTCAAATTCTCTCTCCTTCTCCCTTTGCCCCTCGCCCTGCTTGTGCGCACTCTATCTCTAAAATAAATAATCCTAAAAAAAGAGGATGAAATTTAATTTAAATTGTATAAAAAAGGGACACATGGGTGGTTCAGTGGTTGAGCATCTGCCTTTGGCTCAGGGTATGATCCCGGGGTCTTGGGATTGAGTCCCACATCAGGTTCCTCACAGGGAGCTTCTCCTTTTGCCAGTTATGAAATAGTATGTATAGGATGATCCTATCTCACTTACATGTTTCTTTTGAAAAAAGGTTACATTTGTCTCTAAATTTGTTATAAAAACAGAGAGATAATGATTCAGAAACACATATTAAAATGTAATAGGAGACTGGGGCACCTGGGTGACACAGTTGGTTAAGTGTCCAATTCTGGGTTTCGGCTCAGGTCATGATCTCAGGGTCCTGAGATTAAGCCCCCTGTGGGTCTCTGCTCAGCACAGAGTCTACTTGGGCTTCTTTTTCCCTTGCCCCTACCCCCCACCTCTCTCTCTCTTTCAAATAGATAAATAATTCTTTACTTATTTATTTTAATTTTATTTAAATTCAATTAAGTAACATATAATGTATTATTGGTTTTAGAGGTAGTGGTCAATGATTCATTAATCTTATATAACACTAAGTGCTCATCACATCACATGCCTTCCTAATGTCCATCGCCTAGTTACCCCATCCCTCTACCCGCCCTCCCCTCCAGAAGCCCTCAGTTTGTTTCCTTTGATGAAGAGTCTCTTGTGGTTTACCTCCCTCTCTGATTTTGTCTTATTTTATTTAATAGATCTTTGAAAAAAAAAAAAGGCAAATCGAGTCAACAATGGGGAGGGTAACATAACTGTTTTCAGGGTCGTGTTATTGAGGTGGGGGAGGGATGAGGTAAAGGGAATATTGACCCTATAGGTTTCTGTACCATTTGAATTTTTAAAATAAGCATTGTTCGATTTGTGGTTAATTAAAACTTTTTTTCAAAAGATATCAGGCTAACAATTAGCTCAAAAAAAGGAAGAAAGAAAATACCAAAGACAATGATCTTGCTTAGTCCTCATGCAAAGTTAACATGTCCCCATCCAGGTGAGTGACTTTTTATCGAAGGACAAGGAATTTGCCTTCCTCTGCTTCCCACTACCTCACTCCCAGGAGCCCTGTGGCCCTGCATCCTTTTCAGAGGGAGAAGAAAGAGGGAGCTGATAAGGCTCTTCCCCTGCCTGCCAGCAACTGAGTGGGGTTGAGGAACAAGATTCCAGCCTCTCTAGTGGAGCTTCTCAAATGCAGGTGTTCCTAGGTGTTCAAAATGCAGGTTCCCTGCAAAGTCTGACTCAGGAAGTCTGGGGCAAGGCCTGGGAATTTGTGCCTACCAGGATGCAGGTGGTTCTGCACGGACACACTCTGGAAAATACTGCTTTAAGCCACAGGTGGGGCACTCTGGGTCTCCAAGCTCTGAGGCCCCTCAGTCAGGTCAAGGGGGACAAGCAAATCACACTGAGCTGGGACTAGACCTGCCACTATTGTGTTTCTCAGAGTCTCTCTTTATTTTATTTTATTTTTCAGTGTGTCTTTTTTAAAAAAAATTTATTTATTTATTTATTTGAGAGAGAGAAAGAATGAATATGAGCAGGGCAGAGGAAGAAACAGACTCCCTGCTGAGCAGGAAACCCAATGTGAGGCCTGATCCCAGGACCCTGGGATTATGACCTTAGCCAAAGGCAGACTGAGCCACCCAGGCACCCCTCCTAGAGCCTCTTTAAATCCCACTGCCACCCTTGGCCCCACCACTACCCTGAGACTCAGGCGGAGACACACTGGGACTTTGGAAACACTAACTAGGGGAGGGAGAGGAAGCCAGCACCCAGGGGAGCCCTCTCACTCTGGCTTGGTGCATGGCTGGGGGAGATGACTGTAGTAATGAGAACTCATAATAACATATGGAGCTTGTTCTATGCCAGTTCCTCTACTAAGAAACATATGTGAATATATTTAAGATCTTATTTATTCTTAGAAAACAACAACAAAGTTGGTGTTATTGTCTTTTCCTTACAGAAGAGGAGATTGGGGCTCAGAACAGTTGAATAATTTGCCCAGGGTCACCTCGTAGCAGAGCCAGGATTTGAACCTGAATCTGGCTGACCCAGAGAAATGAACCACAGGTGCTGAGCTGGTCCACACAGGGGTAGCTCAATGGGTCAATGTGGTTTTCAGAGAGGCTCGCCAAGCATGAACGTAAGGGAGCATTGAAGAAGCTTGGTTACAAGGCAGAGAGTACTGCAGAAGCCCAGGCTGTAGGGGCTCCCATGGTCTCCCAACAGCTGGGGTTCCAGGCTTTGATCTATCCATGATAGTAGGATTCTAAACCCTGAGGAAGATGTTATACACATGTTGGTGATCCTTATTATAAACTGTCTTCTCCCGATGCCAGAGAGATCCTAGCCCAACCAGAGTGTGATGTGATCATTTTCTGGCAGGGAAGTCTCACGGGATGGGTCTGCATCCCTCAGGGCCTTTAATGGGATTTGGAGTCAGGTAGACCTGGATTCAAATTTTGGCTCTGATACTTGCTGTGTAACCTGGGGCAAATTACCTAACTTCTCTGGGCTGCAGCTTCCTTATCTAGAAAACATAATAATCTTCCCTCCCTCTCAGGGTGCTTGCAAGGATTATGTCTGCTAAATCTTGTAATGTATCCTGCACAGTGCCTTGCACTGAGACGACTCTCACCAAATGATGGTTTGGACTGCTGATTTTATCATTATTGGCTCAGGCACAGGCTTGTCTCAAGCTTGGCATTTGGATCAGATAATTTTTTTGATATGGGAGCCTTCCTAAACACTGTAGGATGTTTAGCACCATCTCTGGCTGCTGCCCTCTAGTTGCTATAACAATCCCTCAGTTGTGACAGCCAAATGCCCATGAGAGGCAATATCCACCCCACCAGCTGAGGACCAGTGAACAAGGGGTAAAGGCATGAGAATGTCTTCAAAGGGAGCTATCATGGAAGTTGATACAAAACATCTGGCCCAAATGAGGGGCCTGACGTGGTGGGGGGTGGAAATAGAGGGAAATGATATGTGCTCAAGGTTAAGGAGCAGAGCCAAGCTGGGAGACCCCCAGCTGAACAGAGAAGGGGTGCACTCCAAGCAGAAGGGGCCAGAAACCCCTGGAGATGGTACAGCCAACAGCTGCATCTGGGCTTTTATTTCTTTGTTTAATTGAATTTTGTTCGTCCAGTTGCAAAAGTAGTACAAGTTCATTTTAAACAATTCAGAAAGTCTGCTTTTCCAGAACATGAAGATCTTGTGTCAATTCCAGCATTTCACAACAGTCTGAAGTACTCATTCATTTTCTTCATTCAGAAACATTTATTGAGCGCTCACAGTATGCAGGCCCTGAGCAAGTGCTGGAGGTTCTGGGATGTCTGTGTGCGCTGATGGGGCCTGCTGGCCTCTTCCAGCGGTATCTGTTTGAGGACCTGTGCAGCATTCTGACCCTTGCTCCTTCACCTGGATCTTTCTGGAATCTGCCCACTTCTTTCCATCTTAGAGGCCTGACTTGCATCGCCCCCACCCCTTGCCCTCCTTTTACTATGCTCTTGCTTGCCACCAGCCACTCTAGTGTTCTTTTTTCTGTTCCTGTTTCTTTCTTTTGTTTCAAAAAAAAAATCAGGGTAAAATATACTTAACATAAATATACCATTTTTTAATCTTTAAATATACAATTCAGAGAGCCAAGTGTACAATTCAGGTACATTCACAATGCCGTGTGACCATCACCATTATCCCTTTCCAGAACTTTTAAAATCATCCCAAACAGAAACCCTGTATCCATAAGCAATAACTCCCATGCCCTGTTACCAGTCCCTGGTTACCCGTATTACATTCTCTGTCTATAAATTTGCCGTTTCTTTCTTCCTTCCTTCCTCCCTTCCTTTCTCTCTCTTTCTTTTCTTTCTTTCTCTTTCTTTCTTTCTTTCTTTCTTTCTTTCTTTCTTTCTTTCTTTCTTTCTTTCTCTCTTTCTCTCTTTCTCTCTTTCTCTCTTTCTTTTCTTTCTTCCAGACTTTCATTTATTTATTCATGAGAGACACAGAGACATAGGCAGAGGGAGAAGCAGGCTTCCCGCAGGGAGTCTGATGTGGGACTCAATCCCAGGACCCCAGGATCATGACCTGACTTGAAGGCAGATGCTCAACCACTGAGTCACTCAGGTGCCCCTAAATTTGTCTTTTCTAACAACCTCATTCCCTGCCCCCCAAGAGTCTCACTTAAGTGGAATCATGCGATATTCGTGCTTTTGTGTCTGGTTTATTTCACTTAGCATAAGGTTTTCAAGGCTCATCCATGTTGAAGCATATATCAGAGTTTTATTCCTGTTTAAGGGTGAATAATATTCTGTTGCATGCATATACACCACATTTGTCTAGCCATTCACTTGTTCATGGACACTTGGGTTGTTTCTTCTACCTTTCGGCTGTTGTGAATGATGCTGCTCTGAACATTGGTATCCTCTTCTTTTCAAACAATTTTATTGAGATATAATTTACATACCAGAAAATGCGCCCATTTAAGGGTGCGATTCAATGCTTTTTAATACATTCACAGAGCTGAGCAACTACTACCACAGACTGACCATAGAATATTTTATCTGATTGATTCCAAAAAGAAACCCCAAAACCCATTAGCAGTCACTCCCCATGACCTTACCCTGGACCCAAACCCCAAGCAGCCACTAATCTCTTTTCTATCTCTAGAGATTTGCCTATTCTGGACATTTCATATAAATGGAATCACATATTATGTGGCCTCTTGTGCCTGACTTCCTTCATTTAGCAAAATTATTTTAAAGATTTATTTATTTGAGAGAGAGAGAGAAAGAAAAAATATGGGGGAGGGGCAGAGGGAAAGAGAGAGAGAGGATCTTAAGCAGACGCAGAGCCTGACTTGGGGCTCAATCTTATGACCCTGAGATCATGACCCAAGCCGAAATCAAGAGTTGGATGCCCAACCGAGTCACCCAGGTGCCCCCCATTCAGCATAATGTGTTTAAGCTTCCTCCATGGCTACCTGTTTTGTAAGTAAAACTTTATTAGAACACAGCCCTCCTCACCTATTTACACATGGTCAATGACTGCTTTGAGCCACAAAGGCAGAGTTGCCAAAGACACAATCACCAGAAAAGCCCCAGTTATTATCCAGCCCTTCATAAAAAAAAGTTTGCGGACTCCTGACTTACACCCTTTGAGTTGTGATTTGGCTTTTTGTTGTTGTTGTTTGTTATTTTTTGGCATCTAAACTGATAAAGGCACTAAAAGAGGAACAAGGAGAAATTGATGCCAAGAACCCAGGTCAACAAAAGCTACCACTCTTGGGCCCCACTTAGAGCAGGTTCCCAACCAGCCAGGCAGAGAAACACAACACAGGCAAACCCTTATGGGTTTGGGAGAAGTCATTTTTCTACCAGGTGAGGATCACTTGGGGCCCTGAACAATATGGCAAAAGCTACAAGGGAGAGACTTTTTATGGGAACTGCATTGACCTTTCCCATAGGATAAGAAATGGAAAAGTGAAGGTTCTGTTAGAGGCAAAATCTTCTTCAGGCCCCAGATGTTGGAACCGGAGAAGCAGTTCTCTGGAGAACCAGCTCAACATCTAGGCAAAACTTGCAACATCCTGAGGCAGCAAACAATTCCCCAAGACTCTGCCTCATACTCTCTTAGCTTCTTCCTCGATGCTATCAGCTGCTTGCAGGATGGGGGTCATTTACACAATACTTACTAAGGGCCTTCTATGCTGTTGTCGCTTTGCCAGGACTGGGGATTCAGACATGAATAAGAGATGCTCCCTTACTGCTATGGAGGACCTTACAGTCCCATGGGGGAGACGCTTTCCTCCCTATGGAGGAAGGGCATAGGGGTTCAGAGATCAGGTCACAATAGCTAACTGTATCCCAGGGATCTGCTCAATTCACTTGATCCTCAAGACAATTTGTGAGATTGATCATTTTATTATCGCTACTCTATAGATGAGGAAAACAATGCACAGAAAGGTTAAGGAACTCACGTAAGGTCACACAGCTGGGCAGAGCTGGGCATATC
Organism: Canis aureus; assembly: GCF_053574225.1. Taxonomy (NCBI): domain Eukaryota; kingdom Metazoa; phylum Chordata; class Mammalia; order Carnivora; family Canidae; genus Canis; species Canis aureus. The sequence goes on along the minus strand of NC_135631.1, from coordinate 12,403,394 downwards.
CAGGTAGTCTGGTTCCAGCATCCAAGTTGGGTGGATAAAGGAGGGGTTCTCTGAGGAACTCATGTCGACCAAATGGTCATAGTTGCCCATTTCTCAACCTCTGCTTCGTCTTTTTTTTTTTTTAAGATAGATTTTTTAAAAGACTTTATGTATTTATTCATGAGAGATACAGAGATAGGTAGAAACATAGGCAGAGGGAGAAGCAGGCTCCCTTCAGGGACCGGGATCACGACCTGAGCTGAAGGCAGATGCTCAACCACTGCATCACCCAGGCATCCGCTCTGCTTTGTCTTAACCAAACTTTAGTCAGGCTTCTTTCTTGCCTACAGGCGCGTGAACTCTGCTTTTCCCAAGCCTGAGCAAGCACAAAAAAGTAGAATGTGTCTCCCCTTAACAGGCTTCTGGAAATTTGCTGACCACAGCCAAGACCCTGTTCCTATCAGACTCCGCTGGTCATTTCCCATGGCCTGTCTGGTTTCCCTTCCAGAGATTCTGCTTGCCTCCTCCTTTATCCTATGAAAGAAAAACATTTTCTGCAGGATATTGAGATGCTCACAGATTTCTGAGACAGAATCATTCTCTCTTTTGCAATAGTGTCTTTCTAATAAAAGTGTCTCCCTATTGATGTCCAGGTTTGTGTTTTTTTTTTTTTCTTTTTTTAAATAATTTTTTTTTAAATTTATGATAGTCACAGAGAGAGAGAGAGAGAGAGAGGCAGAGACATAGGCAGAGGGAGAAGCAGGCTCCATGCACCGGGAGCCCGACGTGGGATTCGACCCCGGGTCTCCAGGATCGCGCCCTGGGCCAAAGGCAGGCACTAAACCGCTGCACCACCCAGGGATCCCTCCAGGTTTGTTTTTATTGAACAATGTTTGAGCTGAGATCAGAGGGGGTAGCAGGTACAACTCTGAAGAAAGGAACCCTTCCTCTTATTCCTTTGTAACAGAGAGAAAAGTCTTTAGGGAAGCGCCCCGTTGGACGTGCCCCCAGATCTCACTGGTCAAAATTGCATACATGCTCTTGCCCAGACCAGTCTATCACTAGTGTGATTTAGATCAATCACAATTAGTCCTTGGGGCAAGGACTCAGGGAGGCCAAAGGTCACTGGACACTTGAACGAAATGAGGGCTCTTTTGGCCAGAAAGAGCAGGTTATTGGCTGCCATTTGCACCTACTGTGAACATGACTATAAACCCTGAAGAGTTTTTGGAGGAAGCCCATGGAAAGAATTGACTTTTGCAATCTCTCAAAATAAACTATGAAGCCTCATGCAAATATTCCAATATTTGGAATAATATTTCAAATATTTTCTAATATTCCAATAGTAGAAGGCTTTGTTAGTAATATGACTGGTATGTAACCATTCTTATTTGTAGCAGCAAAAGCAACCACAGAGCTCACTAGGTGCACTCCTGCTTCCTTGTCCCTTGGCAAAGACACCGTGGTGTGGGGTGGGCGGTGAAACCTTTCATAGACTCTAAGGCCCCTAAATGTTTCTGGTACTCATTGCTGCTGGAAAGTGGTAGAAACAGCCAGAGAGACTCCTTTCGGGAATCGTCTCTTGGGGGAGGTGAAGAAAGGAGGATGCTTTAACCAGGACAGGTTAAGGGGCAATGCCATTAGCTCTGGTTCACAGGGATACCAACCACCGTCTAGGCCCGTGCATTCCGTGTCCTATCAACCTGTCACGGTTGTGACAGGCTGCTTAGAGTTATACTCTAAGAAAGAGGTGAGAGACGTGGCCTGAGGCCGAATTCAATCCATGGAACCACAATGCCACCGTGGTAGTTTATAAATCTGAGCCATTGTTTAAAAATCAGGAGATTGCATACAAAGGTTCAGATTTCCAGCTTCTTTGGTACAATCAGACATTCTAGCAAGACAAGCCTACATTCCCAAAGGGCAAAAAGTGTTGGGAACTTGAGTTGTGAATCCCTGTTTACGATTGTCCAGTTCACCAGAGTACCCCCCCACACACACACACACCAGCTCACCTTCCCCATTTATGTTCTTGATTGTCCCTATTGGTGTTTGCACGAGAAGTTTGCTCCTGTGATTTTAAAAGAAAAAAAAAAGTTTTCATCTTCCCTGCAAAATGCGGCTGGAGGGAAGGAGCAGAGATCCACTTAGCAGATGAGGGCCACAAGGATGCAGGCAGCACAGATGTCTGGCCTCTCAGGGATGAATCCACAGGCCCATGTGGCAGAGGGGACAATGTCACACCCTTCTTTCTTCTGGTAGCTTCCTTCTAGCGATCACACCTGCTGCATGTGTACTAGAGAGTGTGCTCAGCATGCACAATGCACTACTCATCCAATTACCGTAGTGCCCTTTGGAGTTGCAAGTATTGCTGCCCTCACTCCACAATTTAGGCCAGCAAGACTCAGAGACTTCAAGTCATTTGCCTAGAGTCACACAGCAAGGAAGTGGATTGGAAACTGAGACAAGGCAAGTTACTCAGCTGAAGACACCCAGCCAACAGATGGCAGAGCTGGGGTTCTGGCTCAGGTCCAGTTGACTCCAAACCCTAGAAGTTGAAAGCTGATGGCCAGAGGGGCATGCTGGTTTGGCCAGCAATATTTTTGGAAATTGGGTATTTTTTGCCCTTTGCTGAGTTTCCAGTTTGCCACAGGTCCCACCAATACCTGGTGATCCACATCCTGGCCTCTTCCCTCATCCCTTGTTTCTAGCCTGGCCTCTGGAGAAGGTGACAACCTTCATGTCCCTTCTATGTCCTCTCACCTCCCTGCAGAGGCCACCTCAGATGACTCTGAGCTCTTAGTTCGAGGACAGAGCTGGAAGTTCATGTTGCCTTTGCTGACTCCACCCCACCAGGCATGGGCAGTCAAGGGCAGAGATCAATGACATACGGTTAGGATTCAGGTTCAGAACCACGACTATGATGCTCCATGCCTCGGTTTTCCCATCTGTGAAATGGGGATGCTAATAGGACCTGTCTCAGATGTTAATACACAGGAAGTGTTTAGAAGAGGACCTGGCACGTGGTGCGTATCCAACAAATGTCAGTAATAATAGTATAATAATAGTAATTATTTTTTTAAGATTTCATTTATTCATTCGTGAGAGACACAGACTGAGAGAGAGAGGCAGAGACACAGGCAGAGGGAGAAGCAGGCTTCTCGCAGGGAGCCGGATGCGGTACTCGATCCCAGATCCCAGGATCACGCCCTGAGCTGAAGGGAGGCGCCCAACCACTGAGCCACCCAGGCGTCCCAATTATAGTAATTCTTATTGAAAATTATTATGGTGGTGCTCTGTGGAAGGGCTTCTCCCCCCTCCATACCTCCCCTCCACCCCCCACCCTGTGCCCAGGGCCTCCCCTCCCCCACACCCACGCAGCCTTCCTCCTAGCACACCTGGGCCAGGTGCTCCAGCACAGGGGATTCCGCTGGCCCCAGTGCAGCAGGTTTCAGACCCTAATTTTGGCCCTTTCACGGAAGCCACTGTTTGTGGTGGGGGCAGGGCTGGAGTGAGGGCTGTGTCTGGGGAGGCAGCTTCCCCACCTGACTGGTGCTGTGGGAAACAAGCAGGGTCAGGAGGGCTGAGAGCCCCGCTTCACCTTCTCATTGGTGTGCGCAAGTCATTTAAACCTCAGTTTTCTTTTCTTTTTTTTTTTTTTAAGATTTTATTTATTTATTTATTCATGAGAGACACACAGAGAGTGACAGAGACACAGGGGGAGGGAGAAGCAGGCTCCCTGTGGGGAGCCCAATGGGGGCCTCAATCCCTGGACCCCAGGATCACCACTTGAGCCAAAGGCAGATGCTCAACCACTGAGCTATCCAGGCATCCCGGGGCCTCAGTTTTCTTATCTAGCAACTACGTTTGCGTATATTGACTCCTTAAATCATCACGTTATCTCTTAAATTAAAACAGCTTTCTTTTCTATCATATGAGGAGAAAAGCTCAGAGAGGTTAAGTGATTTAGCTGAGTCCACACAACTAGTGTGTGATTTGAGTCGTCTTTTAACCCCAAGATCTAGTCTCTTTTTATCTTTATTTTTTTCCCCCTTCTATCTTTAGATGGAAGGCAAAAGCCATGGTTTTATGGTTGAGGGACAGACTGCCTGGGTTTGAACCCTAGTGCTGCTGCTTATTAGCTTTGTGACCTCAGACAAATTGCTTAATCTCTCTGTACCTCAGCTTTTCTCATCTGTGAGATGGGAGATGGTATTTGGATCCACATAGAGTTGTTCTGAGTTTTAAATAAATTAATATGTGTAAAGCACGGTGCCTGACAGATTTATTTGAGTATTGCTGAATTAATAAAATTAGCTCCCTTGCCAATCAGGTGCAAAATCTCAAGCATGTAAAAAAACAAAACAAAAACAAAACAAAACAAAACAAAAACAACCACTCTGGATCAGGACCAGGAGACTCGTGTTCCACTTTGGGCTCAGCCACTAAATTTACTCTGTGGCCTCAGAGACCTCCTGTAAGCCTTTTTTTTTTTTAAATTATCCTTTAATTTAATTATCCTTTTTTTTAAAATTTTTTATTGGTATTCAATTTACTAACATACAGAATAACCCCCAGTGCCTGTCACCCATTCACTCCCACCCCCCGCCCTCCTCCCCTTCCACCACCCCTAGTTCGTTTCCCAGAGTTAGCAGTCTTTACGTTCTGTCTCCCTTTCTGATATTTCCCACACATTTCTTCTCCCTTCCCTTATATTCCCTTTCACTATTATTATATGTTCTCATTCATTTGGGGAATATAAATAATAAATAAATAAATAAATAAATAAATAAATAAATAAATAAATTTAATTATCCTTTAGGGGATCCCTGGATGGCTCAGTGGTTTAGCGCCTGTCTTCAGCCCAGGGCATGGTCCTGGAGTCTCGGGATCGAGTCCCACATCAGGCTCCCTGCATGGAGCCTGCTTCTCTCTCTGCCTGTGTCTCTGCCTCTCTCTCTCTCTCTCTGTGTGTGTCTCTCATGAATAAATAAATAAAATCTTTAAAGTAAATAAATAAATAAATAAATAATCCTTTAAACTTTCTGTGCCTTGGTTTCCTTAGCTATAAAATCAGGGGCTTGGACAAGTTCGTTGATGAGCAGCCTTTTCTGAACAAAGCCCAAGTCAGGAAAAACATCAAAACTTTTTTTGATCACATTTTCTTATCTATTTCAGTCTATCGGGGAGACTATTCCAATGTTGTAGGTGGTGCCTGGGTTGCTGTCTCAGCACCTTGGGGCCCACCTGTGGGTCCCATAGCAATGGTCTGGGTGATGTATGTGATTTTACTAACCCAATCATACCTTCCTCCCAGAAATTGGGAAGTGGACCACTAAGGGAAACTGAGCCATATTACAGGGAGCGCTCAGGCAGGAAGGGCATGAACTCCTGCTCACATAGCCATAGGTTCTGGTTCCTGCGCTTTCTGAGGCTTGGCTTCTCTCAAATTCCTGAAAATCCTTTAGAAGCTCTAGTTTCCAGGGCAACTGGAAACTAGAGCTCAGTGGTTGAGTGTCTGCCTTTGGCTCAGGGCATGATTCCGGGGTCCTGGGATCAAATCCCACATCAGGCTCCCCACAGGGATCCTGCTTCTCCCTCTGCTTGTGTCTCTCCCTCTCTCTCTGTATGTCTCATCAATAAATAAGGAAAATCTTTTAAAAAGAAGAAAAGAGACTCTAATTTCCCCTCCCTCATTTACTTACGTTAATGTATCAGTTATCTATTGCCACGTAGTCAATCACCCCATAATGTAGAGGCTTAAAACATAAATTTCCTGTTTCTCTTGATTCTGTGGGTTGACTGGGTGGCCCTTTGGCTGGCCTTCTTTAGAGTGGCTTGTGTGACGCACTCATCTGGTTAGTAGGCAGAGACTGTTGGCTGGAGTGTCTTAGTTCTCCTCCCTGTGGCCTTCCTATGTGGCTAGCTTAGGCTTCCTGAGGGTGATCTCAGTATTGCCAGGGGGGGAAACAGAAGTCCAGCTAAGGCCTGGCCTCAGAAGCCCCAGAATATTGCCTTTTCTGTATTCTCTTAGTCAGAGCAAGTCACAAGGTTGACCCTGATTCAGGATTCAATAGACTCCCCCTCTGTTGGGAGATGCAGTGTGTGCATTGGGGGTGGGAGGAATGGAAGGTGCTGGGTGTTCAGACAAATACAACAACTAGCCTCAGTGGATTTCTTAGTCACAGACAAAAGAAATGCAAGTAATATATCTTATGACTTGCTTATTCCCAACTAGCACACTCTGATTTCATTTCTCACCACCTCTCAGCCACCTGGGCCTTGCCTTTCCTCATTCACACCAACTATACTCCTACCCCAGGGCCTTTGCACTTGCTGATCCCTCTGGCTGTTACATTCTGACCCCAGATCTTCTTCTCACTGCTCCTTTGTTACTTTTAGATCTTTACTCAGAGAGGTCTTTTCTGATCGCTGAACTAGTGACACCCCCAACATTATCGGTGCCCTAATTAGGCCTTATCTTCTTGGTGACCCTTACTATGTATTATTTATTTTTTGTCTTCTTGTTTACTGCTGTTCATTCCTCAGTGGGCTCCAAGAATGCCAGGACTGTGGTCTGTCTGGAGCTCTGATGTATGCCTGGCTCATGGTAAATACTCAAACATTTACCGAAAGAAAGAAGGAATTTCATGCCTTTTAGATATTATATTATTAATATTCAAAAAGTTGTGATTAGATGCAGCTTAAATGACATCACAGAAGATTCCAGGAGGTGATGCTCATACCAAGGCTGGATAATCTCAATGCCTCTCACCCTTTCTAGTTCTGCTAGTCCATGACTAGAAGCACTATTCAAAGTGCTTTGAAGATCTAAAGGCACGATATCAACACCGAGTTATTACTACTGAGAGGGCACCTGGGAGTTCTGTGAAGGATGGGGCTTGGGTGTTTGTTATACCTGTGACCGAATGGGGTTCCTCACTGAGCTGCAGGAATAAACCCAGATGTGTGTCATCTGTATTCCCTACACCTCATGGGTTACCAAGGGACTGTTCTCAATGGACAGCCATAAGAAGGGCTGCATAGTGGTAATGAATATCCCCAGTGGCCTTGGCCTCTGTCCTCCCATGGGAAGTGTGGACTCAGTCTCCTACCCTCCTTTCTGGTGGGCTTGTAATTACTTCAATCAATAGAGAAAGGCAGAAGTGACTTTGTGACTTTCAAGGCTTGGTCAGAAAAGGCCAGCTAACATCTACTCTCTCTTCTTGGGACATGAACTCTGGTGGAAGCCAATGACAGGAAAGGGATCCGACCGCTCTGAGACCACCATGCTGGAGAGGCCATGTGCAGATCAATAGTAAGTGGAAAAGGCTGTTTCTTTAGTGCTTTCTCCTTCACAGAGACTTCTAGAGTCCTAATGTCCCACACTCTACTTGACATCCCCACTGGATGATGTCTTGTTCCAACCAACCATCTGATATATCAGACTTGACATGCCCCCTAATAAACTTTTGGTCCCGAGCCCACCTCTGACCTCTTAGTCTTCTATGTCCCGATAAATGGCACCTCCTTCCCCAGTTCTGTAAGCCAGGGTCTGGGCAGGGCTCTTGAATTCTCCCTTCCTCTCAACCCCACATCCAACTCCTCTGAGACGTCTATGGCTTTACCTCCGAAATGTAGCTCAGATCTGTCTCCTCCCACCCTCGAGGGCCACCACCCTGGTCTAAGTCAGCATCGTTTCTTGCCTGGCCACCACTGCAGGCTCCCGACTGGTCACCCTGACTGTGAGGCCCTTGCCTTCTGTGCCCATCCATTCTCCTCATAACAGCCAGAGGGAATTTTTTAAAGTTTTATTTATTTGTTTGTTGAGTATGTTATTACGTTTTTAATTTTAATTGCAGTGTAGTTAGCAACAGTGTTATATTAGTTTCAGGTGTATGATATAGTGATTCAACAATTCTTTTTTTTTTTAATTTTATTTATTTATTTATGATAGTCACACACAGAGAGAGAGAGAGAGAGGCAGAGACACAGGCAGAGGGAGAAGCAGGCTCCACGCACCGGGAGCCCGACGTGGGATTCGATCCTGGGTCTCCAGGATCGCGCCCTGGGCCAAAGGCAGGCGCCAAACCGCTGCGCCACCCAGGGATCCCTGATTCAACAATTCTATAGATTGCTCGGTGCTCATCATGATATGTATACTCTTTAATCCCTTCCACTTATTTCTCCCACCCCCACCCCACCTGGGATTGTTTTAAGATATAAGTCAAGTCATGGCACCCCTAGTGGCTGCCCATGGCCTTGAGAGTAATTCTAACCTCCTGGCTGTCACCAGTATAGATGCTCCTTGGCTGGAACTTGGCCTCTGACTCCTCTATTTCTACTCCTCCCCGTGGTGAGGGGAACCAAAAGGAGCCAGCATTTCCAAGTAATGTCAGGAAGTTGCTAAATCTACCTCTACCCCCTTTTCTATTTCTGGGATTTTGTCTTCCTCTGTGAGTCCAGTGGGAAAGAATGACCAGCTGGGCTCCCCGGCTCTACTGCCACCCTGGCCTTCACTGTCATTCTCGACCATGCCAGCTCTTTGCCCTCCTCAGGGCCTTTGCATGGGCTGTAAGCTCTGCCTGAACAGCATTTCTCTAGCCCTTCCTATGGCTGGCTCCTTCTTATCATTTCAGTCTGAGGTGAAAAGTTGTACTCACAGGGGGTGCTGGGTGGCGGGGTTGGCTGAAGCAGCCAACACTTGATTACTGCTCTGGTCATGATCTCAGGGACTCATGAGATGCAGCCCAGCATCGGGCTCCTTGCTTAGCACAGAGTCTGCTTAAGTGTCTCCCTTTACCCCTCTCCACTGCTCTCTCTCTCTCTGTCTCTCTCAAATAAAAAAATCTTTTAAAAAATAATGTGTTCACAGAGAGGCCTTCTTTGACTATTCTATCTAGAAGTTTCCCCTGTGATATTCTCCATGTTGGTTCTTTGTTTGCATTCTTCATTATTTTTACCACACTGCATGTGTCTGATTGTTCACGGTGTCTTGTCCTCTAGTGAGTGGGGGGGCATGGTTAGTACTCAATGAAGAGATGGTCATTTGTCAATGTTGATAATAGTGTTAAAAAAAACAAAACGGTGGCCCCAAATGGTGTCCCAAACTAACTGCAGTTTCACCCCCCAAGAGATGTAGCCTTGGGACGCCTGGGTGGCTCAGTGGTTGAGCATCTGCCTCAGCTCAGGGCATGATCCTGGAGTGCTGGAATCGAGTCCCACATCAGGCTCCCCGCAGGGAACCTGCTTCTCCCTCTGCCTATGTCTCTGCCTCTTTCTCTGTGTCTCTCATGAATAAATAAATAAAATCTTAAAAAAAAAAAAGGAGAGAGAGAGAGAGAGAGAGAGAGAGAGAGAGAGAGAGATGTAGCATTAACCTGTCATTCAGGAAATTTTTCTTTCCATCCTTGCCAGTTAGTATTTGGGTCTTCTCTATATTCCAGAGAAAGATGAGGTAATCTGCATGATAGGACACTTTGCTTTTCCCCTAGCAAAGAACTTCCTCTGGAATAATCCTTTTCTTTTGCTAATAACTCTCTTGCCCCCACCCTCCATCTACATAAACTTTCCATTTTGTACAAGTCCTTGGAGTGCCTCTCGGCTTGCTGGGGATGGGGTGCTGCCCAATTTATGGATCATTTCATATAGCCAATGAAATCTTCACATTTACTTGATTTAATTTTGTTATTTAACAAGAGCAATAATTCACTGTAGCCCCAGGATGATGCTGAGCACTAATTCGCCACCATGTTGCATGGCAAGAAGGATAGGATTATTCCTATATCTCAGATAGGAAAAGGGAGGCCTGGAAGCATCGGGCCAGGTCACTGTTTTTCATTTCTTCATCTTCATCCCCCACTTTTTTACTGGGAGGTCGGATTTCCTCAGCCCAGTCTTCAGAAAGGGAGGAGAGAGAAGGAGGACGGTCTGGGCTCTGGAATAGTGGTGGGGGGAAGCACTACTTCTGCCTTCTTGGAGGGGAAACTTTCCTGGATGCAGTCTTGTTCCCTTTAAATTCAATAGGGCTGGGTGTGTGGGTGGCTCAGTGGTTGAGCATCTGCCTTTGGCTCAGGTCATGGTCCTTGAGTCCTGGGATCGAGTCCCACTTCGGGCTCCCCTCAGGGAGCCTGCTTCTCCCTCTGCCTGTATCTCTGCCTCTCTCTCTCTCATGAATGAATAAAATAAATAAATAAATAAATAAATAAATAAAATATTTTTTAAAAATTCTATAGAGCTGAGCTGGGGGTGTTGATGCTGACTGTGGGAGCAGGCTGGGGTGCTGGTAGGCTGTTCCCTGGGCTTCATCTGCATCCAAAATTGGGGTCTGTGGCAGCGTGTGGATCCAAACCCAACCACACATGCTTCTAGTTGTTTGTGCCTGTGTGTGTGGGGTGTGTCACAGTGAGGTAGACTGTCCAATTGTGATCTGAGAGTTGGGGCTCCCCTGAAAATTTTTTTAAGCTTACGAATTAGTGGGGCGCCTGAGTGGCTCAGTTGGTTAAGTGTCTGCCTTCGGCTCAGGTCACAGAGAGTAGGGCAAGGGGTGTTCCCGGGATCCAGCCCCACACAGGGCTCCCTGCTCAGCGGGGAGTCGGCTTCTTCCTCTCCCTTGGCTGCTCCCCCTGCTCATGCTCTCTCTCTCTGACAAATAAATAAAACCTTCAAAAGAAAAGCAACTTATGAATTAGTTTGATATTTGAGATGAAGCTGGAAGCCATGCACCTCTTTTTCTGCACTGTAAAATTTCTGGTAAAAGTTAAAAGTAAAACTTCTCTTGATTCTTGTCCGAGAAAGTACAAATAACGTTAAAAATGTCTCAATTTTCTGATCATACAAAGGATGCAGAAATGACTGCAACCTTTCTGTTGAAAGAACCTGGCAACAGCTTAAAAACTGATAGGATCAAGTTTAAATTGACCACTGCTTTCAAGACCAAAAAGACTTCATTCAGAATATGAGTTAGGGAAGTTTGTCTAAAATATCAAAAGGTTTTGGACACTTGACTAAATAGGATCACAGATTATTATGAACCGATATTTATTTATTTCAACAAAGTAACAATAAAAGATTTTATTTTATTTTTTTAAAGATTTTATTTATTTATTCATGATAGACATAGAGGGAGAGAGAGAGAGGCAGAGACACAGGCAGAGAGAGAAGCAGGCTCCATGCAGGGAGACCGATGCGGGACTCGATCCTGGGACTCCAGGATCTCACCCTGGGCCAAAGGCAGGCGCTAAACCACGGAGCCACCCAGGGATCCCCCAATAAAAGATTTTAAAGGCAAGTACAGAAGGTTATAAAGTTGTGAGTAAAATTTAGATATTTAATATATATTTTTAAAGATTTTATTTATTCATTCATGAGAGATGCAGAGAGAGAGGCAGAGACACAGGCAGAGAGAGAAGTCTCCCTTCAGGGAGCCTGATGGAGGACTCGATCCCAGGACCCCAGGATCACAACATGAGCCAAAGGCAACTGCTCAGCCACTGAGCCACCCAGGTGCCCCTTGACTCACATTTTTCTTCATCATTAGGAGCCTTAATTTCCAGTAAAAATTAAGAAAAAAGCAATCATGAACTGTTACACCAGTGTTCTTTAGATTATACATTTCAAAATTTCTAGAAACCCACATTTCCCTGTGACACAGGTTTTCAATGTGGCACAAGACATCTTTACTAACAAACCCAAATACTTTCAGTTCCTCTGTAATAATAGGTCAAAAGCAGGTAAACTTAGGCTTGTTTGGGAATTAATAATTAATATGTCAGTATTTTATATTGTTTGGAAATGATCTAGACATTAAATGAATTTCCATCATTTAATTGAACTTGGCAAAATTCTAAGGGTGAAAGCTACCAAAGATTTGGGAGACGTTTTAAATAAACATACCATAATACGTAACTGTTGTTGGTAAGTTTACCTAAAAATCATATCCCACTCACAACGTATCCCACTCGTATCCCTCTCCCCACAACTATGTTTAGATTACCTGCAGAAACTTCATTAGACACCAGACAAAGTCAGACATAATCCCAAGCTACTTTTCTTGCTGACAAATTCTGCAACAGAGATAATGTGAATTTATTTGATCGTTAGTAAACCTTTAGTAAACCTAGTTGGGATACAATTATTGTATTTAATGCTGATCACTCTAAATGTGTGTGTGTGTGTGTGTATTTTAAATAGGCTTCATGCGTAGAGTGGAGTCCAATGATCACTCTAAAGACATATCTGTTTTACTTAAATAAAAAAAAAAAACTTGAAAAAACCCTTGAACTAGCTTTTATTTACCAAATATTATTCTAGATCACAAGAGCTTGAAAAACATTTGGCTTAATTTCTCTTATATTTCTGAGAGTTTTCAGAATTCTTAATTTATATACGCACTTGTTTTTTAGCCAACTGAACAGAGGTCTTTACAAATTAATTTCAGTAAAACCATGCAGAAGTAGAAATATCTCACATATACCTATATGTTGCAAATGGAAGATACTGACACACACAAACATATGGATAGACACAGAGACCTTACAGCTTTTGTTTTAAACTTTTAGCTGTGAGATGGGTATGACACTGCAAAAGTCATGAATTTATAAAAGGGCAGTTAGATCCAAAGTTTGTTTGGCAGTTGGAGTGTGAGAAGTTCACTTGCTCAGATGGCTAAAGGTGTGTGTGTGTTTTAATTTTTTTATTGGGAGTAGGGGCAGAAGGAAAGGGAGAGAGAATCTTAAGCAGGCTCATGCCCAGCATGGAGCATGACATGGGGCTCAACATGGTGCTCGATCTCACGACCCTGAGATCATGACCTGAGCTGAAATCAAGAGTCGGATGCTTAATTGACTGAGCCACCCAGGCGCCCCAGATAGCTACAGATTTTTACTAATATTTGTGGGGAGGACATTTAAGATTTGTATTTGTCCTTGAGAAGTAATCTCTAATTACCTCCTAGGCTCAGGATCTGTGGGGTCTCCTTCAAGGATATAGCCAAGATGGATCTTTAAGAAAGTTAAGGATTTGGGGTTTTTTAGGGATACCAGCCAGTTGACACCTTTTTGGCAGCTCTAATAATTCAGAGCCTATTCCAAAGAAATAAGAAAACTCACAATAGCCAACTAGTTCTACTCTCATCTTGTGCATACAATCTTTAGGAAAGGTTTGAATTTTAGTTCAGGTATAGTTTTCAATCTCAGTTTCTGCTTCTTGCTTTTATCCTGTTGTTACTGGGAAATTCTGAATGACATCACAGTGAACCCTCTTGGTACGTGGCCACTTTCTCTTCCAGGGTGTCCCAAGAGACCTCTGCAGGGTTAAGAGCTACCTCCACTAGCACAATATATACTGTGTCTTTGGGAAAAGCTCCCCGGGTCCCCAGAGTCTTGGCTTATTGGTATGCATGGCACCGAAAAACACCTAGATTAACATCTAGCACCCACAAGGGTCTGCATCTGTCAAGGAGCTGGTTCTTAGGAGGCATTGGAACCAGAGGTTGAGGACATTTATAGATATTATTATTATTGTTATTATTATTATTATTTTAGTAACATCATAGCAGGGATTGGACCCAAAATATCCCATCAGGTCAGGAGATGAAGAGTGACAAGTTGAGTGAACTGATGACACAGAAAGCATAGATGTCAACTGTATTTTCCCTCCGGTGGCACCACTGATTTTAACCCTCTTCTGGGTTAGAGCACTTGGTGGTCACCCGTCCTCCTCACCTGAGGGAATCTTTTCCTAGTGTCCAGCCCAGAGCCATTCCTCAGGTAGAGACAACAGCCTGGCTATCTAACCCACCCTCCTTAGCTCTCCTTGGCCTTGAGTATACAGGACCCTTATGCAGATTAACAGTCAATTAAAGCCTTTGTAATTAGTGGTCTAATTGTCTTATTAGACCATATGGCCTTGGACATGGTGCTCTGGGGAGATTGTTGGATAATCATGGCAGCTGTGAACTTCTGGGTGGGGATACCTCAGGCAACACCACAGAGGCAGTGTGAGAAAGCACGTGGCAGTGCGACAGACCCCCAGCAAGTCCGTGTTCCTTATCCAGATGGTGTCATCCACCTGACTTAGGTGGTTAGTAAGCAAATCCCAGGTAACAAGGGCATTCCTCTCGGTTCATTGCAAGGGCAATCGTGCAATCCTGCCAACTACACTGATTGTTTTGTGCTGGTCTCAGCCTGTCACCAAGAAATGCTGCAGTGGGACCCGGCCTTGTGGTTCTTAAGATTCCAAGATACCCTCCAGCAATAACCATCAGAAAACATTGAAAAAAATAAAGGTTTATTCCTTACAGGATCTGGAAACTACACAGCACACCTGGGGCCACACAGTGATGCAGGGGTCGGGGGGGGGGGGGAAGGGAGAGAGACTGAGAGAGCACACACAGGCCTGGGGCTCTGCTTTTATTGGGGTTGAGGATTTTGTGGGCTCACACTTTATTGGTGGATTCAGAACATCAGAGTGGAAATTTAAAGTGTAGGAAGAGGAAAACAACAACAACAAAACAAATGACCCAACCGATCAGTTACTGAAATCAACTAAAATCTTTAAAACACAGGCCCCCTCCCCACTTGGCTCTCTGTCCTGTCCTGTGGCCGGCAATCTCTGAAGTGGATACTTTAGCCATCAGAGCTAAGTCAGGCACCTAATTTGCAGAAAAGAACACCAACGGTCAGGGTTTACATTACAATGTCTTACTCCCACCTTTAATGAAATTCACTCACTTCAGAGCATCAGACCCTACTAACCTCATTAGAAACCTCGGTGAATTAGAAGACCATGCCCTCCGGCCTTTCCCTATGAGGGGCTAAAAACATCAGGGATTACCTCCAGGATATGGAACAGAATGTGCAACAGAAGGGATGGGGGCATGAGGGCCATCCTGCGGCCACAGGGGATTGGTGAGGGGAGGAGCAGTTTCTTCCAGTCCTAACTTCAGGGATAAAGCAGAATGGTCAGTTGATGGCCTTTGTCATAGTCAGCTTACAATACCTGCACAGGGATCAGATTGGGGATGGCACAGCACCACTGAGGTGGGAAGTTCAGAGCCAGGGCCCTGGCTCCACCAGCCCCCTGGGGATGAAGCTCTGAGAAGGTGGAGCTGGGAGGGCTACTTGGCTCCACCCCCCGGAGGGCTTACCTGAGTCAGGTGCTCCTTGGGATATGAGGAATGACACTGCTCAGTATCAGGGATTGGGGTGGGTGTTAACGACCCTGCCCAACCTGTAAAAGCTGTATGGCTCCCCCGTGTTCAAAAGCTGGGAACACAGGGTGCGGACGGTGGGGAGAGGGTGCTTTCCTATGATGTGCCCCATTCCCAGGCCTATTCCCAGAGGTCCCTGGGGTTCCTGGGCCAGGGGGCACGCATGATCCTTTGTGCCCTTCCATGGGGCCTGCTGGTCTCGACACAGAGAAGAGACAACATGGGTCTGTCTTGTTTCCTCCCTTAGCCCAGCCCACACTCTCCTCTAGAAGGCTGATTTGTGGGGTCAAAGCTTCACTGCATCCTGGGACCCAGAGATATGAGGTTTCCCAAATCCCTTCAGTTGGCCTGTGGTGGGGTCACACCCCCATCTCCCCTGAGTATAAGGGAAGACTTACTGGTGTCCCGTAAAGATTGTGGCCCATCCCAACTCCAAAGGTCACGTGGAGGTAGAAGCCCTTGGAAGGGGAACAGGAGGGGGTGCCGCGCTCTCTCTTACTCCCTGAAAGCTAGTGTTCTTCTAGAGAACCTAACTGGCTGTTCCCCTGGGGTCCCTCCTCCCTAAGGGAGGACAAAACCCAGAAACAGGAAAGGGGGTTGAGATAGGTTTGGCAACTTTCTGACATCACTTGAAAACACTGGTTCCATTTCAACCACCTGATTGTGATCACGTTTGTAAACAGTAGAAACAGTACTCCCTCCAGATGACATTCTCAGGGTCCAGAGAGCCTTCATGGCTCTTCTGGCCTTACCCTGGGCATTCTCCCTTATTGGGCCATCCCCAGGTCTCTGGAGGAGCTCACACCCCCATGCTGCTCTTCTCATCCTCTTTGGGGCTGGGCTCCTCCTGAATCTTCTTCATCTCCCAGCCCCTGACCCAGGTGTAGGCAGAGGAACCCCCCAGCACCATCATGTTGCTTGTCCACCAGAGGAAGCTCTTGGTCTCCTCGTAGTAGAGCACAGCCAGCACCGTTTGGGCACAGGCTTTGGCCGTGCCAGACACATTATGGGTCAGGGGGCTGGTGAACTTGATCTGTAGACCTGTCACGTAGCCGATGGCAAAGCCAAACAGCCCGCCCAGCGTCATCATGCCCCAGAAGTGGGCGCTGCCCAGCTGGGAAAAGTTGAGGAGGGTCTGAAGCTCCCCCAGCAGCAGGAGCAGGGGCAGGAAGAGGACACAGGCGTTGACATTGTTGTAGAAGGTCAGGCGCCAGATGCTGCCATCCACTGCTGGGAGCACCTTCTTGGTGTAGATGGCGTTGAGAGAGACGCAGAGGCTGGCTAGCACGCCAAAGAGGGTGCCCGTCCAAGACAGGGTACCCTCAGCCCCCTCCTGGTCCACACCAAGCCAGAAGCCACCTGCAGTGGGGAGAGAGTAGGGTAAGGGGTGTGAAGATGGGGAAGAGAAAGAGAATTTTGCTACCAGAGTTCACAGACTAATGCTGCCCTCGCGGTCCCATCCTCCAGCCCTCTCTGCAATAAACGCTCTCTGACGTGCAGAGCACCACACAAGGGCTGGGAAGTGGCCCTGGACATGAACGCTTTCTCAGGAGCTTACATTCTAGGAGAGGAAGACATTAAAACGATTCATTTCCCAATTATTTCTTTAATTACAATTGTAATGAGGGTCATAAAACAGTGCAGTGTGCTCAGAGAACCCATAACCCGCGACTGTGCTGGCCTGAGGCATCTGGAAAGTTGTATCAGAAATGAGCTCCCAAGGGCTGAGTGCTTCATGGTTAAGGTGACCTTGGGTCAGTGATCTCAGAGTAAGGTCTCAGAGCCGTGGCTTCCTTGTCTGTAAAATGGGAGCCTACAATGGGTTAGAATCACCTGTGACCTGACTCTCTTTGGGACACTCTCGTCTTGTGTCACCTCCTGCTCACACCGCTTCCATGGCTCCCCATTGCCCACCATCAAGTCTATGCTCTTCAGCCTGGCACACTGGGCTTCCCGCACCCTTCCTTGCCTGTCTCTGTCCTACGATTGTCTCAAGTTGTCTCTCTCATCTCCCTGCTCCTCACGTGGGGACTCAGTGTCCTCGTTCATTTCCTGCACCAGAAACACCCTCCTCCTCCTTCCTGGGAAATTCTATGCATTCTTCAAGGTCAAAGCTGGCCTCTCCAGGGAGTAAGTCTTTCTTGATACCTCCAGCCCCCAGACCTCCTCCTGGCCTCTCCCTGCCTGGGCTTCCCTGCAAGACTCCTTGCCTGCCCTAGGCTGTTAGGCACCTGCCCATCTCTTTAGCGAGGCACCACCTTCCCAGGAGCCAGGGGCTGAATCTTACACGGGCTGTATCTTACACGGGCTGTATCCCCTGCCACAGCATCTGGAACGTGGGGGAGGACGAAAAGTTTTGGCATCAGAGAGATTTGGGTTCCGATCTGGTGCTGCCATTTAGAGCCTGGGTGGCCTGAGGAAGTTGGCTTAACTTTTCAGAGCTCCCATTTCCTTCATCTAAGATGATAGGATAACTTTCTTGACTCTCCCCCCCCCACCCCCCCCCCACCCCCCGCAAGCAAACTACTTCCCACCTCGTAACCAGGTCTTCCTAAGGTACAGATAGATCTGCTCAGGTCCTGTCCTGGCTTAAAGCCCCTCCTCACCTACTACCCCAGGAAACATACCAACTCCCTTAACTTAGGCAGCCTCCTGTCTGGCGATTCCTGCTCTGGCCCAAACAGGAAGAAACGCACAGGTACTTAATTCTGCCTAGAACATTCTCTCCTCACCCCTTCCTTATACCCCTCTAGTACTTTCAGAACGCCTGCTTAGATTACCCCATTCCCAACCCCCTCTTCCTCTCCACCCCCACTTGGGTTTCCTCTTCTCCACCCCTCACTTGGGTTCACTCTTCCCCATCCCCCACCAGGTTCCTTTCTACACTCCAGTCACAGCCTCACCCCTGTAGCATAACTCACTGCCATACATCACCACCATGCCCTCGGGAGCATAGGCACCCCATCAGCCTTTGCCAAATTCGCATCCCCAAAGTTTAGCATGGTCTCTGGCTTGTGCCTGGCCATATTTGTTGAATGAATGAATGATGTGAATGGAGGTTGTTCAGGAGGTGGTTTTAAAGGTTGAAGGAGAAAAGGCACTTACTACGGTGTAGGCACTCATGCATGGTATTTTCTTTCTTGGCAGAACCTTTGCCAACAGGTATCTATAGGCCTACTCTGGGGATGGGGAAGATTAGCCAGGGCACCCTCTGTCCCCTGGCTCCTTGCTTTCCAAGTCCAGAGGGGACATCCACCATGAGGTTCTGCATCTTAGAGGGGCTTGCACCCAGAAGGAGCTCTGAAAGGTACAATGAAAGGAGCAGTGACCCAGGAATCGTCACCAGAGACCCATCTTGAGGGGAAGCACAGCAGAGAGGGGGGCTGGGTCTGGGGCAGGCAGAGAGCACCAGCCTCCCCGGCCCCTGGGCCCCATCAGTAGGGCCAGCGAATGCCCTTTCTCAGAGCTATCACACCATCAGCTACTTTGATTACTTTTAGGACTTGGGCCTAGTTTCCCTAGTAACTTCACTTTTCCGCATGCAAATTCTCCCTGCCCCCCAACCAGGCTCCCCTTTCCCTCTGCCCCCTACTCCCAGGGTCTTCATGGCCGAAGTGGAGATCCAGTGGGCATTTGCTAAGTGAGCCCTGGGACTCTGAGGGACAAGCAAAAATCTGCCAGAGGTCTCAGCTGCTCCTTCTACCCTAACCTCAGCCTTGTTCCCTCTCCCTTCCTGGACCTGGACTGAGTAGTCTGAGATCCAGCAGCTGGTCAATGAGGGTAACATTTTCTAGGACGGGTGGCAGGGGAAGGGCCCCTCTCCTGCCACCTGTGTGCCTCAGCCTGGGGACTCTGAGACACCAGTGAAGAATATGTAGGTCAATCAACATGAGCTTGACAGCACCAGGAAAAACAGGTTTGAAGAAAGACCACGTTCCTGGATATCAGAGTCCTGGGAGGATTCAGAAGGAAGTGGGTGCACTCTTACCCAGAGTGCTGCAAAAAACCATTCTGTGAGGATGGAAATGTTCCGTAATCTGCGCTTCCAAGACAGTAGCCATTGGCCACTTGTGGAAATGTGGCCACAGATTCACACTGTAACACCTGCAGCTGAATGTTAAACATGTCACTGAAGTTGAATTAAACTGAAATAGACACATGTGGTCATGTACTGCCTTGGAGGGCACAGCTGCAATCTCTAGGGCACAGGAGCAGAGTCGGGGGGTTAAAAGCATAGGCCTGGGAGTCTGGCCAATCTGGGTTTGTGCCCCAGCCTGGCTACTTTCTAGCTGTGTGGCCCTGGCCAAGTACCTTAACCTCTCTGATCTTCAGTTTCCTTGTTTGTATGGAGTTGATTAGGGAGATACTACCACTCAGGTGATCTCCAGGGGAACAAAGAAGATGCCATATGTGAATGATTGGCACAATGTCCCCGTCAGTAATTCTTCTCTTCTAGGGGTCAACTGTGGAAAGACAGCTAAGACCTCACCAAGCTTATTTCTTGTCACTCTCTTAGCCATGACTATGAGCCTGCAGGCCCAGACGGTGATGTATACTTATTATAAGATGTATTTCCCTCTGGAAATAGCACTGGATAGGGAGTCAGGGCCCTTGAACCCCTGAGAAGCAATACAGTGGACAAGCATATGGAGCCAGCCTGCTTGAGATCAGACTCCAGCTCTGCCACTTATCAGCTGTGTGATCTTCAACAAATTACTCAACTTCTCTCTATCTTGTTTTTTTTTTCCCCTTTGTGAAATTTAGATTATAATGCCATTTTGTTATGAGGGGCCCTGGCTAGGCCTCTAACTTATTGTCTCTGGGCCCAGACTCTTCCTTATCTGACTCTGTGAAAGGGAGCAGGGACAAACAAAGCCCAAAGATGCTTGGCAGGGTCGCTCCTTGGGGTTTTGGCCCCCGTTCCCTCCCCTGCCCCCACTCCCCATGGTCCTGGCTGGCCACTCACCAATGATGATGCCGCAGGTGAGCAAGGCATAGAAGGAGGTGGTCTGCTTGAGCAGCAGGTAGGATAACAGTACATTGAAGACGGTGGTGAGTGAGCGGCCCACGTTGTAGAAGGCCACCCCGACATACTTGAGGCAGAGGTTATTGAAGGTGATCATGCCGATGAAGACCACTGACAGGGGCAGGACACTGCGGGCCACCCTGAGGTCCAGGCGCAGGGTGGGAAAGTCCATGGCACCAGGGCAGAAGGCAGCCAGTGTGCTGAGGCTCTTGCACAGCAGCGTGGTCACCAGGCACTGGTAGAAGGTGACGAAGATGGGGGTGTCCAGCTGTAGGGAGGGGCTGTCCAGCAGGTACTTGTTAAGGAACACCATGGAGATGGAGGTGACCCAGTAGAGGGACACCACCAGTGTGATCTGCAATGCCCGCAGCAAAAAGGGCTTCTCCTTGATGGCTTCTGCCTCTCCCAAGGGGTCGGAAGCCCCCATCAGTGCCATGTGCAGGATCCTGGACCGCTTCAGGGGAGCCCTGTTCATGGTAGCAGAGGAACCGGGTCACCCTACCAGAACTGGAGTACAGGGCTGTCAGCTCCCGTCTGCCTTCTGCAAGCCGCAGCCCTCAACTGTCAGGGGGGGGATGGCCTAGAGGCCTCCCCATCCACAGGCTCTGCTTTGGCGGGAGCCCCACCACCTGCCCCCACCCGGAGGGGCTCATGAGACAAGACACGGGGTGGGGGGGGGGGAGGAAGAGGCTCACGTTAGACGGAAGACCTGTCAGGGGAGAGGGGGCCGGAGCCCGGTAGGGACGGGTCTCAGGAAGGAGGGGGCGGGGGCGGGGGCGGAGGAAGGCCGGGCGAAGGTGCCGGAGCGGGCGCAGGGCGGCGTGGGGAAGACAGGGAGGCAGGGGCGTTTGCAGGGAGCAAGGGGAGGCGTGCAGGAAGCTGACTGGAGGGGGCCGTGCGAGGGGTTCGGGAGGGGTGCAGGGAAGGTCAGAGGGGCCCGGGCGGGGTCCGAGGGACGCGGGAGGAGGCCGGGCGGCCGCAGCCCGCAGCGCGCCGCCCCCCGAGCCCCAGCCCGCGCGCAGCCCCCGAGCCCCCGGACATCCGAGGCCGCCCTCCCGGGAGAGGCGGGCCCAGGACTCATTTCCTGACACGCCCCCGACCCCTCCTTAAAGGGCCCGCACGCCCGGCGTCGTCCTTAAAGCCACAGCCGGCGAGACACCACCTTCCGAGTCCGGCTCGCGTCTGGGCCGCCGCCGCCCCTCGGATCCACTGCGTTGCCCGCTCGGGGATGGTGGGGGGTGGGGGTGGGGGTGGGGTGGGGATCGGCCGCCGCGGAAGGTTTCTATAGGTGCTCGAGCTTCGGCCCCTTTGCTGCAAGCCCCGCCCCCCGCCCAGCTGCAGCCCCTCCAGAAGCTCACTCCCCCTGACTCCGCTCACGTGAAGGTCCCCGGCGGCCCCCAACCCGGGCCCGACCGCCTCCCCAGGGCCTCCGCAGCGCCTCGCGTCCCTGGGCGTCGAGGCCCCATACCAGCCCCCCCCAACCCCCGCCCCGTTCCTCTACTATCCCCAGCTCACTCCCGTCGCATTCCCTTCCTTTCTCCCACTTTTACTTCCCCCATCCCTCTTACAGGCCTGAGACCCCCTCCCCTGCCCCGTGGCGCTCCGTGAGGCCGGAGGCCACAATACCCCTGCAGGACTTCAATCAGTCTGCGCTTCCCCACCCCCCCGCCCCATTTGAGAAGACCTCCCATGCAAGCATCAAGGCAACATCCCCTCCTCCACCCCCCAGGCTCCCTTCCCCTTCTAGAAACCCCTTCCCCAAGCCGGGCCCAGCCGCCAGCTCTGGCCCCGGGGCCTGCGTTCCCCGGTCTCGACGGCGACCCCAGGCTCACCTCCTCCTCGGTACTGGCCGCCCGCCCGGCTCCCGAGCGCTGCACCTGCAGCGCCGCACCTGCAGCACCGCGCCCAGGGCCGCGCCCGCTGGAGACGACTTCCTGCTCCCAGCCCCGGGGCGTGGGCGCCAAGCCAGCCTCGGCCGCCTGCTCCCCACGTGGGCCCCGGGGCGGCGGCCTGACGACCCCGGCCCTAGCCCACCTTGGTCCCGGGTTTCCCGCCAGTCGTGGGAGCGAGCCTCCTCTTGGCTCCATAGGCCACCCCAACCCCAGTACCCCGGCCACCCGGGATACCCCACTCCAATCACCGCAGCTTGCACATCCTGGGACCCGGCTTCATCCCTGGCCAGCTGCTCACCCGGGGCCTGCGCTTCCAGAAGTGTGTGCTGGAACCGCTTCCTGCCAGGAGTGAGTGGGGGGTCCTTTGCCCTCCCCCAGGACCCGGGCCTGGGAAATCGCTCCTCAGCCATGGGTCCGTCACTCACCAGGCAGCCTGAGGGCCGACTTCTCCCTGGTTCTTGCTTTGGCACCAACATCGCCGGGTGGCTCACTTGTGAGTTCTCTTTGTTGTAAAAAGAAGGCGGCTGGCAGGACTAAACCAAGGTGTCTCGATCTCCTTGCTCATTACTCTGGCTGGTACGGTTGAAAGTAGGGGCTACCGTCTGTTTGTAGTATTTCAAACACCATTTAATTAGTACGATATAATTTACAGGTGAGATGTTTTAGATTCGCTTTAAAGTACTCAGAATACTCACCAAAGAGTGGGGGGGAAAGAGGTGGATAGGCAGGTAAAACAAGATAGGCAAAATGTTGATAATTGTTGAAGCTGGGCAGAGGTACAGGGGGGTTTTAAGGGTCATTTTACTTTTGTGTACATTTGAAAATTTCCATAATAAAAGGGTAAAACCTATGGGGTACATTTAAAGTCTCATATGCTGGGCAGCCTGGGTGGCTCAGTGGTTTAGCGCTGCCTTCAGCCCAGGGTGTGATCCTGGAGACCCAGGATCGAGTCCCACGTCGGGCTCCCTGCGTGGAGCCTGCTTCTCCCTCTGCCTGTGTCTCTGACTCTCTCTTTGTGTCTCTCATGAATAAGTAAAATATTAAAAAAAAAGAGTCTCATATGCTGACTGCATAAATCCTGCGCCCAGCTTAACACAGACCTCGGTGGGCTATGTGGAGGCTGTAGGGTTACAGGGAAATAAGCACTGTCCAGCAGCCCCATGGCAGGTGCAAACGCCCCAGAGTGAGCCTGCCTCTGGCCTATTCTCTTCCATCAGACCTCTGTGGGACCTGCACTACTCTCCCTTCTGGGCCTTTCTGCTTCCTACTTATGGGCTGGTGTCCTGGTGGAGAATGCCACCTGGTCATCTTGTCACCTTTGGGATCAAATTACCCTTTTGGGGACTAAAGGACTGTAAGGGCCTGAGCCGGTCATCAGAATCCTACTTGGAGGGTCTCATTCCAGAGCCAAATTTTAAAGGCTGTGGGTTCCATTTGTTCAGAAGCATTGCCTTTTTGCTCTTCCCTCTTAGGCCTGATGTTTCACTATGACAAATAATTTAATAGCAAACAGGGCCAACACATCTATGAGAGGACCTGGTTTCCTGGAAGGGCCCTTCTCCTTGGCACATTAACAGAATTAATTTATCTGATGAATGTGCTGCCACATTGAACCCCTAGGGAAGAGATACATACTGTATATAGGCCAGATAATCTTCACTGGGAGAGACCGGGGGCAGTCCATGCTAGGTATGTGGGGCACAGCCTGGGATCTCTGCAAGCCAGCTGACCAATGTGTATCCCTGCCTCCAATCTCTGTCCTTACATTTTACCTGAAATTTCCCCATCAGCGTCACTCCCCTGCATGAAGGTTATAATAGGCCCTTACAGCCAGTTTCTCAAGGTTCTAATTCTTTTTGTTCCTCCTGAGGGAAAGGGGGGAGGGGTGTGTTTCTTAGGGGTCTGAGGCCTCAGGAGGTGTGCACTTTGCACAATACATTTGTTTTTGAACTTTTCTTAAGGATTCTTAATTGTCTAAACCATTCATCAAGGGTGAGGTTTTAGGTCTTGTCCAGAGTAATTACCTAGTGTGTGAACTTGGTGGGAGGCAGAGCATAAGGTCATCAACGTGGCAGGCGAAATGCTGTAATAATCCAGGAAGGAGGGCCCTTTACGGGTGTAGTTCTATTCTTGCCTTGGCTGGGAGCCAGTGATGACGTCAGAAGGCGATCTTTGCAGGCAAGACGGAGTGGCTGGAAGTAACCTCCAGGTGTAGGGGACAGTGGATCTGCACCAGTAGGACCTGAGAGTTTCTGGGAACACACAGATGTCAACTATCTCATCCCTGAGTTCAACAAGGACTCATTGAGCCTGCTTTGTGTAGTGGACGCTACTAGTTGTCTACCAAAATTAGAAGGCATGACATAATTTTTTAAAAAGATTTTATTTATTTATTCATGACAGAGAGAGACAGAGACACAGGCAGAGGGAGAAGCAGGCTCCACGCAAGGAGCCGGATGTGGGACTCGATCGCGGGACTCTGGGATCATGCCCTGAGCCAAAGGCAGGTGCTCAACCACTGAGCCACCCAGGTGTCCCTGAAGGCATGATATAATTATAATGATCTCTGATTCTCTCTCTTGCTCTCAGTTTATCTATCTATCTATCTATCTATCTATCTATCTATCTATCTATCATCTCTTCATCCATTCATCTATACTGTCCTTGTCCAGGACCTAGCACCACCCTGCCATAGTAGATGCTCAGTACCTATTTGTGGAATGAATGGAAGTCAGACCACCAGAAGAAGTGCTTGAAAATCAAGGCCAATTTAAGACCTTTATCATCCCTAAGCCTTGAAAGTTTATGAGGTTGTTCATTTATCCCATATGTAATTCAAAATTAAAAATTAATACTAAACTCTAAAATAAATGTAAGCAGAACAAAAAGTGTTCTGATTTTTCCTTACATTTTTTAAAATTTAAATTCAATTTAGTTAACATATAGTGTATTAATAGTTTCAGGGGTAGAATTTGGTGGTTCATCAGTTGCATGTAACACCCAGTGCTCATTGCATCAGTGCCCTCCTTAACACCCATCACCCATTACTCCATCCCCCAACCCCCTCCCCTCGGGCAATCCTCAGTGTGTTCCCTGTAGTTAAGAGTCTCTTATGGTTTGCTTCGCTTTCTGATTTTATCTTATTTTATTTTTAAATTCCACATTTGAGTGAAATTATACGGTATTTGTCTTTCTCTGACTTACTTCGCTTAGCATAATACCCTCTAGTTCCACCCATGTCATTGCAAGTGGCAAAATTTCATTCTTTTTGATGGCTGAGAATAAGTATTCCATTTTATATATAGACCACATCTTCATTATCCATTCATCTGTTGGTGGACATCTGGTTCTTTTCATATCTGATTTTTTTTATGAAGATTGGGGTGTTCTTCTGAAAATAATATATTCTTTCCAGAAAAAAAAATTATGTCTTTCCTTTGCTGGTACATGTGGTAGACATTGCTAATTGTCTGCCTTAGGAATTGACAAACTTTTTCTGTAAATGACCAGAAAGTAAATATTTTAGATTCTGTGAGCCATTAGGTCTCCGTAGCAACTACTCAACTGTTGTAATGTTACAAACAAATGGGTACAGCTGTGTTTCAATAAAACTTTATAAGATAGCCATGGGCCAGATGTGGTTCACTGCTTAGAGTTTGCTGACCCCTATTAAACTCTATATTACTTTATCCTTTTTCCTTACTAACATTACCCATATTTTATTTGTATGTCAGTGTTTCCACCTAAGAATACCTATTCCCCAGACTCCTTTGTAGCTGGATGTGACCATGCGACATACTTTTAGCCAGTGAGTCATAAGCTGAGGATTTCTGGGGAAGCTTTGCTTTTTTTGATATAAGTATATTCTTTGTTGCTTCTTTTTTCTTATATGTTCTGTCTTTAATGCACACCCGAGGTCTGGAAGGATGGTAGCTATCTTGTAACCATGAGACAAAAGATCTGAGGAAGAAAGCTAAGGATGGCAGAGCAGAAGCATGGAGATGAGCTGTCATCCATCCCTTGGCTGCTTGTTCCTTATTGTAGGAGATGAATAAACCCCTATCAGAGTGAGCCATTGCAGCACGATATTCTGTTTTTGGCAGGCAACCATGGTCCCAATTGCAATAGTGCTCTAATGGGTAATTCATGGTTGCTGGAACTCATATGTAAGGTTCCAGGAAGGCTTGGGATTGGCTGGCACTGGGTCTGAGCCAGCAATGTAGGTGATACAATTATCAAGGAGGGAAGCCAAGCTGCAGAGCTGGCCGTGGGATGGTGCATTCCAAAGGCAGGGCCCATTTACCGGATAAGGATAAGGAATGGAAGAGCCAATCTCAGGATAGGCAAATCCCAAGGCAGGGGGTGCATGGCCAGGGATGAGGGTTTGTCAGCAAAAAGGAGGTCCCCACATGGGAAAAGAATGGGGAAAATTGCAGAGGATTAGCAAAGAGCTAGCTGCTCTGTAACAAAAAACATTTACCAGATACGTCACCTTTATTTCCTGGTCTGGCTTCTGGAAAGCACCTAGCTTTGG
The DNA here is from genome assembly GCF_053574225.1 of Canis aureus. Taxonomy (NCBI): domain Eukaryota; kingdom Metazoa; phylum Chordata; class Mammalia; order Carnivora; family Canidae; genus Canis; species Canis aureus. The sequence goes on along the minus strand of NC_135631.1, from coordinate 12,376,752 downwards.
AACACGCAGATCTTTTTGTTCTTGTCGGATCTAGAGTAGCCAAAAATATAACTCTCTAAAGCCCCTGTAATATGCATCTGGGTAATCTAGGAGCAAGCTCGCGGTTTCCCCCAGATTAGCAGTTCATCTGTGGGAATTGAGCACCAGTGTCAGTCCCTCTTGGCAGAGGGTGTTTTACTAACAGCTAACACATGTTAGAGGGTGGCTTCAGGCCAGATGTTTTATGTGCAACCTGTCAGTCCTTGCAGTGATGCTATGAGGGCAATCTCATTATCATCCCTATTTTATAGATGAGGAAATTTAGACCCAGAGATGTCAAGTCACTAGCCCAAGGCCACCCAGGGAAGAGGTGAGAACCACATTTGAACCCAGGCCAATTTGGCTGCTGAGCAAAAGTTTGTCCTGTTGCATGAGCTCAGCTCATCCTGAGCCCAGGTTTTCCAGTTGGTTTCCTGGGTCTCTGGGCCTTTGGAGTGACCCTGCTCTCAGATGTAAAAGGCTCTGATTCTCATTCCAGATGATATAGGGAGTGGTGGGAGAGAGCTTGTTGAAGCAAAATGGAATTTGCTGGCTTAGGTCACTGAAAAAAATAAAAAAAAAGTCCAGAGGCACCTGGGTGGCTCAGTGGTTGAGTGTCTGCCTTCTGCTCAGGTTGTGATCCCAGGGTCCGGAGATCAAATCCTACATCAGGCTCCTCACACGCTGCCTGCTTCTCCCTCTTCTCATGTCTCTGCCTCTCTCTCCGAGTCCCTCATGAATAACTAAATAAAATCTTTTAAAAAAGGTCCAGGGAGAGTCCTGGGTTTAGATGCAGCTTGACCCAGCAGCTCAAAACATGTCATCAAACAAATCCTGGTCTGGGTTCTTCTCTAGGTATTGGCTTTGTTCTCAGGCTCCCTGTGATGGCATCATGGATGGCTTCAAGCTTTCCAGACCTTACACCATTCAGAGTTTTGCTGTTGTTATTTGTTTGTTTTTAAATAGATTATTTTTTAAGAGCACTTTTAAGTTCACAGCAAAATTGAGCAAAAGGTACAGAGATTACCCATTCCCCCGACATTTAGGTGTTTTAGTCTGGTGGGAAAAAAAAATATCACCATTTCTCAGAAGGCTTTAGGTTTACTCTGAGTGGTCTGGCTCAGGTCTTGACTCATCATGGTGATCAGTTGGATAAACCTGGCCACTGGCTTAAGCCCTGCATTGCAAGTTCCACCCCTCGACCCAGGAGGTGGTGTGAGGGTGGATGGGGGGAGGGTGGCTCTGGAACTGAAATTTAGGAGGTGTCACTAGAAGAAGAGGGATGGATGCTGGCAAATGACAAATGTCCACTGTGAGGGGCCAGTGTTGGATGGTGGAGAGAGTATCTGGAATGTTGCATGGACCTCTTCCCTCCTTTGCTCCTGTGGTTCTGCTTTGTTCAGTGCTCTCCCACATTCACCCCCAAATCTCACTAACTTCTTGTCCTGTGGGACCCAGTGCAGACATGAGTTCTGCAGGGGACCCTCCATTAGATCAGGTCTCCTGGTACGCACTCCTGCTGTTTCCCTTTTTTGACAAGATGCGAAGAGAGTGTATGCAGGAGACATCCATTCTCTTTTTGAGTCAGAACTTCCCAGTCTCATCTTAGGGTGCCCCTCTCCCCCATGGCTTTGGCAGTCTTTGGAGGACCATCAATCTGCATGCTTGCTTTCCTCCAGCCAAAGGTTTTTTTTTTTTTTTTAATGGAATCTGGAGCAGAAACAACAGCCACTGCCACAACAAAACCTAAAGTTGGTTATGACTGATTTATGGTGGCAGCCACATCAGAAAGCCTGCTCACCGCTTTCTGCCCCAGAGCTGCCCTACTTGCTGTTCTTTCCCATCCCTGTTGTGCTTTTTTCTCAGTTCTGCACGCAACAGTGAACTCTTCCAATGACCTTTTTACATAAATTGGCTGGAGTCTGTTGCTGGCAATCAGAAAACTCTAGGTTGCTACTGTGGGCATTTCCTTCTGTTCAAGAAGAGGGGTCAGGGTAGAAAACAGCCGACTCCAAGGAATGAATCTAGTTTCCATAGCCCGTTTCTCCCCATGCCCTGGTTCCAAGAGCAGGGTAGAGAAAGGAAAAGGCAGCAGGAAGTGTAGACCAGAATGTGTAAATACTGGTGTGTTTGCAGAAGGGCTGCCAGCAGGCGGATGTAGTCAAGGTTGGCTTCTTCCTTTGTGCCTTTGCTCTAAACTTGGCAGGGGGTAGGTTCATAGCCAGCGGGGAAGTGGGCTGGTGTGGGTACCTTGGAATTTGAAATTGGTTTATTTAACAAATATCTTCTGAATCATCTTTGTGTAGGAGCCCTTTCTTTGTTCCCCCTCCTCTCTGTTGGGCTCACTCTTCAGTTCATAGGATTTATGGGACTCCTTATGCTGGTATGCTAATGGCATAATTGGGGCCATGATGCAACCCTATCTCTCTGGCACACTGCAGAGTTACAGGTTACTTCTCTCTCCAACCAGAGTCTCTTGTTTGCCACTATATCCCTAGCATAGAGCTCAGCACATGGTGGCATTCAATAAAGATTTGTTGCTGGGCTGTAGAGTTGTTTCTGGTGTTCTGGGAAGCCAACTTCCCTCTGGACGTCCCATAAGAGACATCCCAGTACAGATGAAAACCATGACCCGAGTTTGGTTTCAGCCTTCCAACTCAGCCAAGCCCTCCTATTGAATCTGGGCTTCAGCCTTTGGAAGGTCAACTTAGTCAAGTGCCTATTTCAGTGTCATTCCTGAGATCTCTGAGATTGTCCACTTCTTTCTTTCTTTATTTTTTTTAAGATTTCATTTATTTATTCATGAGAGACACACAGAGAGAGGCAGAGACATAGGCAGAGGGAGAAGCAGGCTCCCTGTGGGGAGCCCGATGTGGGACTTGATCTCAGGACCCCCGGATCAGGCCCTGAGTCAAAGGCAGATGCTCAACTGCTGAGCCACCCAAGTGTCCCGATTGTCCACTCTCAATGTTCCTGTGATTAGGAGACAGACATCATGTTTAACCAATGTAATTGCATCAGGATTACAAACAAGGCTGTGTCATTTGAATTTATTATTAATATTTGAACATTTTCAAACATAGGTAGGCATTTCGGAAGTAACTCAAACTGAAAAATCTTTTGTGCTTTATATATTGAAATATTTCAATTAATTCGTGAATATACATATATGTATTATTCTAGGGTAAAATAGTATGATGACTAATGATAATTGAAAGATGTTAATTTTATGTGCAAAATAATTGCTAAGTTTCAAATATTTAAATAAATAGGAAAATAGACTGATAGGAAAATAGACTCATATGCATGTTAAGAGAGAATGTGTTAGCTAGATAACTTTAGGAAGCTTTTATTCTTTTGGAACTGGTAAATGTTTATACAAATTTAAATAAGAGTAGTAGGCAGAATAATAGAGTTTCAATTATCTTTTATAATTCCAGTCTTTATGGAATTGTTTGGCAGGATAGCATTTTTAACATTAAATAATGTAACTTCTAATAACTGTATTTAATTTGTAGTTACTTGATTCCATTTAGACTATTAATCTTTCAGGAAAATGTCGATTTGGGAATTATTCATATTTTGTGGTATCAATTAAAATCAAAATGTCTGTTTTACAAGAAAAATTATAATATCAAGTACAATAAAATCAGTGATAAATTAATTTCCATTTAGACATGATAAAGAACATAAAAAGTATGAAGGAAAAAGGAAGGTGGTTAAAAATAAGGTGGTATCTCCCTCTTTTATAAATATAAATATCCTGCTCCTCCATTAACCTCAGTTGAAAATAAGAGACTACTTAGTGCGGCAAATGTGCAGCGTATAATAGGGAGAGCAATGTAACTGCTGATGGTATCAAGTTGGACTCTGCAGATAATACTGAATTTCTCGGAAGTTGGATTTATAGAGGTGTACATTACATTCAGGAAAATGTATCATTTTAGGTATACCATTCTTTGAATTTGACAGATGTATACACTTGGGTAACCACCACAATAATCAAGATAGAGAACAGTTCTATCATTCCAGAAAGCTCCTTCTGGTCATTGGTGAATTGATATCTGTCCCTATCATTTTATTTTTTTCCAGAATGTCATACAAATGAAATAATATAGTAAAAACCCTTTTGTGTCTGACTTCTTCCACTTAGCATAATGCTTTTAAGATCCCTCCAAATTATTCATATCAGTTTGTTCCTTTTACTGTGTGCCATAATTTGGTCATCCAGTCACCAGTTGTTGGACTTCTGGGTTGTTTCTAGTTTGGAGGGGCCTAGTAATAAAACTTCTGTAAATATTTGTGTATAGGTCTTTGTTGGAGGTCTGTTTTCTTTTCTCTTGGGGGAATACATAGGAGTGGGATTATTAGGTCTTATGGCAAGTATATGTTTAACTTTTTAAAGAGACTGTCAGTTTGTTCTCCAAAATGACTGTATCTGCCAAAGAGATATGAGAATTCCAAATGTTTTTACGTCTTTATTAGTACTTGTTATTGTCAGTTAAAATATTTTATGCATTCTGGTAAATGTGTTGTGATTTCTTACTGTGGTTTTGAATTGCATTCCTCCATGGCAAGTGATATTTTCTTTTTATGTACCTATTTACGTACCACTCACATTCCATTTTTGGTGTCTGTTCTCATGTTTTGCTCATTTTTTAATTGGTTGCTTTGCATTACTGTGTTGTGAGAGTTCTTTATATTTCTGGATAAAAATCCCTTATCAGATATGTACATAACAAGTGTTTCCTCCGCATCTTAGACTTGTCTTTACATTCTCTTAAATTTGATGGTCCAACTGATTTTTTCTTTTGTGATTTGTGCTTTTGTATCCCATTAAATGTTTTTTTTTTTTTTTTTGCCTTCTCCAAAATCACATGTATTCCGTCCCACATTTTCTTTTAGAAGTTTCATGATTTAAAGTTTTCCATTTAGATCTATGGCCCATTTTGACTTAATTTTGTATATGCGATGAGGTGTGAGTCAAGGTTCTTTTGGGTTTTTCTGTTTTCTGTTTTTTACATAGGTATGTTGAAATGTTTTAGTATCATTTATTGAAAATACATTCTTCTTTGAATTACATGTTTGTTGAAAATCAACTGACCATGTAAATGTGTGTGTATTTCTGAACTCTCTTCTGTTCCATTGATCTACATATCTATCCTTCCACCACAAATAATAATAATGTAATTATATTTATAATAAGTAATGTAAAGTTGATTTCTGTAGCTTTATATTAAATCTTGAAGTCAGGTACTGTGAACTTTCCAATTTTGTCTTTCTTTTAAATGATGCTTGACTAGCCTACATCCTTTATTTTCTCATATAAATTTTAGAATCAGCTTGCCAATTTTTATTAAAAAAATTTGCTGGGGCTCTATTCAGATTGTATTCAATACATAGATCAATTTGGGGTGAATTAACATCTTAACAGTTCTAAGTCTTTTAATCTACGAACATTCATATATCTTTTCATTTATTTACGTCTTGGTCTTATCAGTGTTTTATAGTTTTTAGCATAGAAGCCTTGCACATGTTTTGTTAAATTTATCTCTGATTGTTTCAGGTTTTCTGTTATTATTGTAAATGATACTTTAAAAAACTCCATTTTTGCTCATTTATTTCTATATATAGAATACAATTGATTTTTATGTATTGATCTTGTATTCTGCAACCTTGCTTAACTCCCTTATAAGTTTTAATAGCTTTTAAAAAAAGCTTTATTGAGATATAAATCACACACTATAACATTTACCTACTTAGAGAGTACAATTCAATGGTTTTTAATATATTCACAAAGTTGTGCAACTATCACCATGATCATTTTCAATGATTTTCATCACCCCAGCAAGAGCCCCTCACATCCCTTAACAGTCACTTCACATTTCCCCCAACCCCCTCAATCCTAAGTAGATAATAATCTACTTTCTGTCTGTATAGACTTGCTTATTCTGGGCATTTCATATAAATGGATTCATACACTATGTGGTCTTTTGTGATCGGCTCCCTTTATTGAACATAATGTTTTCAAAGTTTATTCAAGTTGTAGCATGTATCAGTACTTCATTTTCATTTTTTTATGGCTGTGTATTAGTCAGAGTTCTCCAGAGAAACAGAACCAATAGGATATATATATATGGAAGGAAACTTATTATGGGGAATTGGTTCATTGTGGAAGCTGAGAAGTCCCATGATTTGCCATCTGCAAGCTGGAGACCCAGGAAAACTGGTGGTGTAATTCAGTCTGAATGTGAAGGCCTGAGAATCAGAGAAGTTGATGGTGTAAATCCCAGTCTGAGGGCAGAAGATGACTGTGGAAATGTACAGTATGGAGGTTCCTCAAAAAATTAAAAATAAAAATACCATAAAATTCAGTAATTCTACTACTGGGTGTTTACCCAAAGAAAACAAAAATGCTAATTCAAAAAGATGTATGCACCCTTATGTTCAATGCAGCATTATTTACAGTAGCCAAGATACAGAAGCAACCTGGGTTTTCATCATAAATGGATGGATAAAAAAGATTTCTCACAGGGGAACATTACTTAGCCATAAAAAGTAATGAGATCTCTCCATTTATGACAATATGGATGGACCTAGAGGGTATTGTGCTAAGTGAAATAAGTCAGACAGAGAAAGACAGGTGTCATATGATTTTACCTATATGTGGAATTGAAAAAAACAAAACAAATGAACAAACAAACCAACAAACCAACAGATTCATAAATACAAAGAACAAGCTGGTGGTTGTCAGAGGTGGGCGTGGAGGGATGGGCAAAATAGATGAAGGGAATTACGATTATATATAAAATTATTAAGATTATATATAACTTCTAGTTATATAATAAATAAGTCAGAGACAGGAAAGTACAGCATAGAAACTATAGTCAATAATATTGTAATAATGTTATGGTGATGGATTACACTTTTCATAGCAAGTATTACATTATATATAGAATTTTCCAGTGACTATGTTGTGCAACTAGTAGAACAATTGTATGACACTATGCTTTAGTAACAAAAATTTTAAAAGGGGGACAAAGTCCTTCTTTCTCTATCTTTTGTTATATGCCCTCAATGGATTAGATGATGCCCATCCACACTGGAGAGAGCGATCTACTTTACTGAGTCTGCCAATTCAAATGCTAATCTCATTTGGAAACACCTTCAGAAACACACCTAGAAATAATGTCTAATTTGAACACCTTGTGGTTGGTCAAATTGATGTAGTTGGCCATCAGAAGCTGAATAATATTTCGATGTGTAGATATATCACATTTTATTTGTCCACTTACCAGTGAATGCACTTTGTATCGTTTCCACTTCTTGATATTATAAATAAGGTTGCTATGAATGTTTGTGTTCAAATTTTTGTGTGGACATATGCTTCAATTTCTGCAGTTGTTGGATAGAGTGTTCTACATAATTTGGTTTATATCTAGTTGGTATACAGTGTTGGGTAAGTATTGATTTCCTTATTGGCCTCTGTCCAGTTGCTCTATCCATTTTTGATAGTGGGATATTGAAGTCTTCGACTATTATTCTACATATTTAAAAAATATTTTATATATTTATTCATGAGAGACACAGAGAGAGAGAGGCAGAGACATAGGCAGAGGGAGAAGCAGGCTCCATGGAGGGAGCCCAATGTGGGGCTCCATCTCGGGACTCTGGAATCATGCCCTGAGCAGAAGGCAGACCCTCAACCACTGAGCCACCCAGGCATCCCCATCAACTACTATTCTAAAACTGATATTATGGACTGAATGTTTGTGTCCTCCCCTCCAAATCCATATTTTGAAGTCCTCCACAGTATGAGTATATTTGAAGATGGGACACCAAAAGAAGTAATATAGGTTAAAGAAGGTGATAAGGTAGGGCTCTGATCTGGTAGGATTAGCGTCCTTTTAAGAAGGGACACCAGAGAGCTCTCTCTCTCTCTCTGAATGTACACAAATCATGGGAACGTATAATGAGAGCCTATGAGCCACAAGAAGAAGCCTCAGAATGAAACCTACTTTGCTGGCACCTTGATCTTAGACTTTCCAGCCTCCATTATTGTGAGAAATAAATTTCTGTGGTTTAAATCATGCAATCTGGGGCATTTTGTTCTAGTGGCCTCTGCGGACTTATACAAATGTTTCTCCCTTTAATCCACTCGGTTTTGCTTCATATATCTGGGGCCCTGTTGTTAGACACATATATGTTTATAATCACCATATCTTCATGATAGATTGACTCTTTTATCAACATATAAAGTCCTTCTCTGTCACTTGTAACAGTTTTTGTCTTAAAGTCTATTTTGTATAATAATATAGCCTCCTGAGTTGAATTTTAGTTACTATTTGCATGAGATTTCTTTTTCCAAATATTTTTTCCAATCTATTTGTGTCTTTGGATCCAAAGTGTCTTCTCTTAAATATAGGAAGGAAACTGAGGGTTGCTGGAGGTGAGGGGGGTGGAGGGATGGAGTAATTGGGGGGTGGGCATTAAGGAATACACTTGATGTAATGAGCACTACTATGCAACTGATGAATCACTAAATTCTATCCCTGAAACTAATAATACAGTATATGTTAACTAAATAGAATTTAAAAAAAAATTTTAAAAAGATTTTATTTATTCATTCATGACAGAGGGAGAGAGAGAAAGAGTGAGAGAGGGAAAGACACAGGCAGAGGGAGAAGCAGGCTCTGTGCAGGGAGCCTGATGTGGGACTCGATCCCAGGTCTTCAGGATCATATCCTGGGCTGAAGGCAGCGCCAAACTGCTGGGCCATCGGGGCTGCCCAACTACATAGAATTTAAATAAAAAATGTAAAGTGAGTCTCTCACAGTCAGAATATAGTTGGATATTGTGTGTGTGTGTGTGTGCACATGCGCATCTGTTTTGCCAGTAGATTTCCATTTGTTTTTCAATTGGAGAACTTAATCTATTTACGTTAAAGTTATTACTGGAAGGAAAGAATTGTTTCATTTTGCTGTTTTTTTTATATGTTTTATGTCATTTTTGTTTTTCAATTCTTCTACTATTGCCATCTTTTGTAATTAGTTTTTTGTTGTAGTGTGCTATTTTGCTTCCCTTCTCTTTTCTTTTTCTGTATATATTTTAGTTTTTTTCTTTAGTGATTACCCTCAGGATTACAATTAAAATTGTATTAAAGCTACACTAAATCTAAACATCTAAACTAAATACCAATTTGGTTTCAACAGTATAAAAAATTCTGCTCCTCTGTAGATCCATCCCCTTCTCTTTATGTTGTTATTGTCACTAGTTATATCTTTATATATTGAGTGCCCATTAATATAATTTATACTTATTGTTTTATCCATTTGTCTTTTGAATCTTTAGGAAAAGAGAAATTATGAATGAAAAATGGAGAAATACTGGCTTTCATATTTACTTTTGTAGCTATTTTTACTGTTGTTTTAAAGTTTCTTCAGACAGTGTTAAGTCTGATATCCTTTCATTTTAGCCTGAGTGACTTCCTTTAGCGTTTATTTCAGGACAGGCCTACTAGTGATTAACTGAAAAAACAAAAACGGAAAAGTTTTTGTTTATCTGGGAGTGCCTTAATTTCTTCTTCATTTTTTTGAGGGATAGGTTGGCTGGATAAAGAATTCTTGGTTGACACTTTTTTCTTTCAGCACTTCAAATGTCATCCTACTGCCTTCTGGCCATCATAGTTTCTCAAGAAAAACCAGCTGCTAATTTTATTGCAAATCCTTGTATGTAATGAGTCACTTCTCTTTTGCTGCTTTCAAGAGTCTCTTTGTCTTTGTTTTTTGACAACTTGACTATGGTGTATCTTGATGTGGATGTCTTTGATTTTTTGCTTGGAATTCATTGAGATTCTAGGGTTTGTAGATTCATGTATTTCATCAAATTTGGAAAGTTATCAGCCATTATTTCTTCAAATATTATCTCAGCTCCTTTCTGTCTCTCTTTTTCTTAGGACTTCCATTATGCATATATTGATATGCTTGATGGAGTCCCAAATGTCTTAGACTGTTCATTTCTCTTGATTCTTTTCTTTTTCTGCTTCTCAGACTGAATAGTTTCAATTGACCTATCTTCAAGCTCATTGATTCTCTTCTTCTGCCTTTTCAAATCTACTCTTGAATCTCTCTAATGGGTTCTTCATCTTAGTTATTGTATTTTTTCAGCCTCTCAATTGCTATTTGATTCCTTTTGTAATTTCTGCCTCTTTATTGGTATTATCTCTTTGGTGATGCATGATTCTGGTTTCCTTTTGTTCTTTGTCTATGGTTTCCATTAGCTGTTTGAGGATTTTTTAAAAGATTTTATTTATTTATTCATGAAAGACACAGAGAGAGAGAGAGAGAGAGAGAGAGAGGCAGAGACGCAGGCAGAGAGAGAAGCAGGCTCCATGCAGGGAGCCCGATGTGGGACTCAATCCCAGGACTCCAGGATCATGCCCTGGGACAAAGGCAGGCGCTAAACTACTGAGCCACCCAGGGTCCTGTCTGAGGATGTTTAAGACAATTGATTGAAAGTCTTTTTCTATTGGTTGGATTTTCTCAGGAATAGTTTCTATTAATTTCTTAGTTTCCTATGAATGGGTCATAGTTTCTTGTTTCTCTGCATGTTTCACACTTTTTTTTTGTTGTTGTTGAAAGTAGATATTTTGAATAGTATATAATGTGGCAACTCTGGATGTCACATTCTTGCTCTCCCTGGAGTTCATTGTTTCTGCTTGTTGTAATTGTGGTATCTCATTGTTGTTTCAATTTGCAGTTCCCTAATGACATATGATGCTGAGGATTTTTTTTTCATATGCTTAGTTGCCATCTGTCTTTGGTGGAGTATCTGTTTAAATGTTTTACTCATTTTTAGGTTGGGTTGCTTGTTCTTTATTGACTTTTAATAATTCTTTGTATATTTTGGGCAGAAGTCTTTTATCAGATGGGTGTTTTGCAAATATTTCCTTACAGTCTACGGCTTATCATTTTATTCTCTTAACATCTATTTGGCAGAGCAGAAGTTTTAAGTTTCAGTGAAGTTCAAGTTATCAATCTTTCTTTCATGGGTTGTGCTTTTGGATATTCTGGTTTTGGTGAGCAGGGATTACTGTCCACATTTGATTGTTGAAAAAAAAAAAAAACAGGTTTCAGGTACCTGCACAGGATCAGTCAGTGCCTGTGCAGGAGCCAAACTCCACCCCAGTTTCCTCATTCATGGCATTCTTCACACCAGAGATGGCAGGAGTGGTGCACACATGCATGTGTGTGCTTGCAAATATACAGGTGTGCACATATTTGTGGGCTGTTGGATAGACAGCAATTTAGTTGAACAATGATCTACAACTTCTTACCTCTCAGAATAATAAAAATTAAAAAGCTGACACTAGGAAATGTTTACCAGAAGGGGGAGCAAGTGGGATTCTTATACACTGCTGGGAGAAAGTAAAATGGCACAATTACTTTGGAAAATAGTTTGGAAATTTCTTATATAGTTAAACATACATTTCTCACATGATCCACGAATTCATTGTTAGGTATTTACTTGAGAGAAATTAATAATTACATTTAGACTAAGACCTATGCAAAAATCTTCATAGAAGCTTTATTTGTAATAGCAAAAGATTGGAGATAGTCCAAATATCCATCAAGAGATGAATGATTGGGCAGCCCAGGTGGCTCTGTGGTTTAATGCCACCTTCAGCCCAGGGCGTGATCCTGGAGACCCAGGATCGAGTCCCACATCGGGCTCCCTGCATGGAGCCTGATTCTCCCTCTGCTTGTGTCTCTGCCTCTCTTTCTCTCTCTCTTTGTATCTCTCATGAATAAATAAATAAAATCTTTTTAAAAAAGAGAGATGAATGTATAAACACAGTGTGATAGTTTCATACAATGGAATACTATTCAGTAAAAATGAAAAAACTACTTACTTCAAGCAACAAAGTGGGTAACTCTCAAAAACATTTCACTGAGTGAAAGAAGATAGACACAGCAGGGTACATACCATAGAGTGCATTTATATGAAATTCCAGAATAGACACATATAAAACTCTGATTATAGAGAGCAGATCATTGGTTGACTGGGGGTGGGTGGATTGGTTATAAAGAGGCACAAGGGAACTTTCCAGGGTGATGGGTATGTTCAGTCTCTTATCAATGTCAATATCAATCAATGCCTTGATTGTATGGTTGTTAAATGGGAATATATATTTGTCAGAACTTAAACTCTTGCACTTAAAAAACTTGTGCATTTTATTTTTAAAAAAAATTTAAAAATATTTTATTTATTTATTTGACACAGAGAGATAGATAGTGAGAGACAGCACAAGTAGGGAGGAGAGGGAGAGGCCTAGCAGAGAGCTTGATGCAGGGCTCCATCCCAGGACCCTTGGATCATGATCTGAGCCAAACGCAGATGCTTAACCGACTGAGCCACCCTGGTGCCCCAAACTGTGCATTCTATTGTATGCAATTACACTTCAATAAAGCTGATACAAAAAAGGTTGGTTGAAACAGTATTATTTCAGGTCTGTTTTTTAGGTATTAATTTGTATGCACCATGGGGTGGCCCTGAAATTTTAAAAGTGTTTTTTGGCTTTTACTCATATCTCTTCATGCTCCATCTCCACCTCCAGACTTTTGGGCTTTTAATTTCTAAATAATTTTCCAGCTATTATGCATTTGTCTGACAAAGTTATAACAAATTGTAAAGTTTTCTCCCTAGGTTCGAGTGAATCAACTGAAAGGAATTTGGTTGGAAATGAATGTTTACAGCCATTAGATCATGTCTTGATAAGTTCGTTGCACCCTGGAGAGATTTTGCAATTTTCATATGCATTTTGAAAGCAATTCTATCTGCTTTCTAGGTTGTTTCGTTCAAAAAATTTATTTCCAGTCATCCATGTCCACTTTACCTATTTAGCTATGTTTTCCCAAATTCCACAGAATATTTCTCCTCTCTTTGAGAGGCAGACAGAATTGACAGTTCATAGAAACATTGCCAAACAAGCAGAGCAGTCATAATGAAGTGAAAGGAGATTAGGACATTAAATTAACAAACAAAAATCCAAGGTCTGAAAGAGAACTATAAAAAAATGTGAGAATATTGTGACACAAATGCATAAAAGATAATTTCATAAATTTCCCAAATTCTGTCCCTAGCTTGCTTTGTGACCTTGAGCAAGTTCAAACTCTTTCAGCTTCCTCTCCTAGCCTGAAGAGTGGAGGCCAATAATAGAGCCCGCCTCATGGGGATGCCTGGGTGGCTCAGTGGTTGAGCGTCTGCCTTCAGCTCAGGGCATGATCCCGGGGTCCTGGGATCGAGTTCCACACTGGGCTTCCTGCATGGAGCCTGCTTCTCCCTCTGCCTGTGTCTCTGCCTCTCTCTCTGTGTCTCTCATGAATAAATGAATAAAATCTAAAAAAGAAAAAAAAGAACCCATCTCATGGATTGTCACGAGGATAAAATGAGATCGTTTGTGGGAAAGCCTGGAGCCCAGTACCAGACAGAAGAGTCATTTAATAAGTATTTGCAATTATTATTATTGTTATTACCTCCATGGTGTCTGATTACATTGGGGGACAAAAGTGAGTGGACATATTATTAATCTTTTTTGTTTTTTCACCCAGGGTCATGCTGAGGGTGTGGCTGGCTGGCTGGTGGCGGCTTAGAAGGTGATTTTGTTACTGGCCTCATGAAGGAAGAGGAAAGGCAGTTGCAGCACAGAGGGAGTCAGAGGCTTAATGCTGAGAGTCATTTAGTCACTCAACAAATACACTGATTCCTGAGTGTCCCACAAATATAGGTCTGGGGTCTTGCTCATAGGCCAGCGAGGAGATGACACTCAGGGTGAGTTAGTGTTGTTGGCCTCTAAGCTCCTCTCCACCCCTCAAGTGAAGAGGAGGTCCCAAAGCTGAAAGTCACTTGAGAGACACTTGAGCAAAAGCAGGCTGGGAGCTGCCACTGACCCCAGGCTGACCCATGCCTCCCGTGATCGGAGTAGCTCACGGTAGAAAGTACTCAGGACAGTTCTGATAGGGAACAGACACTTTCACTGGGGAAGCAGTGACATTGAGACTTGGCAGTGATAGACAGGGAGCATTTGGACACATAGGAAGGAAGGACTTTTCAGCTGGCAGAGTGCAGAGGCAGGAGAACAAAAGATGTATCTGGGAAACATCCAGTACTGTTTCTTGCATCATGGGACTTAACCACTCCCAGCCCAGAAGGGCTTCCTGCAGGAGGAGACATTTGGGGGCTGACACCAGGATCTGGGTTTAAGGAAATGACCACACTGCATCGTCACAGTCATCCCGCCTAGAAGTGGGTGATATTATTATTACTTTTTTAAAGATTTATTTATTTATTTATTTATTTATTTATTTATTTATTTATTTATTTATGATAGACATAGAGAGAGAGAGAGGCAGAGACACAGGAGGAGGGAGAAGCAGGCTCCATGCTGGGAACCTGACATGGGACTCGATTCCGGGACTCCAGGATCGCGCCCTGGGCCAAAGGCAGGAGCTAAACAGCTGAGCCACCCAGGGATCCCTATTATTACTTTTTTAAAAAAAGATTTATTTATTTTGGAGTGAAGGGTGGAGGAGGGGCAGAGGGAAAAGGAGAGAGAGAATCTCAAGCCAACCCCATGTTGACGAATCCCTTGCAGGGCTTGATCCCATGACCCTGAGATCACAATCTGGTTGAAACCAAGAGTCTGACGGTCAACCAACTCTGCCACCCAGGAGCCTTGGGAGTGGGCAGTATTATCCCCAATGCAGAAAGTCTGACTGTCTTACAAATGCTTGAAACCGAGAACCAGCTCTTCTTTACCTCCCACCTAACAATGGATCTAAACCCCTTTAGGCTCCATGTAGGGGAGAGGTAGCTGGGCCAGAATGACGAACAACTTGGACCAAATGCTGATGGAAAGAGGGAGCAGGAGGAGACAGGAGGACTCCTCCGAGGGAACTCCCCCCTTTTCCAGACTTCAGGAGAAGTGGACACAGTGGGTGGGTGGGTGGGGGCACCCAACCAGGCCTCTGCTGTGGCTGCCTCCAAAGGGGCCCCACCTGCAGTGGCTGGAATTCTCCGAAGTCCACATCTATGGATGGTTGGGTGGGGTCATTCATTTCCACCCTTCTGGGGTTCAGGACTTAGCCAGGGAGATCACGGAGGGTGAGGTCACAGTTATGAGGATTTTCACTATGTGGCTTGGGAGACATGCAACATAAAAATGCTAATACATGTTTGTGCAGTGAATTGGGAATCATGCGAAGCCCCTTTAAAACAGATTGTCAGAATTGCACCGTTTCCCGGAGTTGGAGGAGCTAAGTGAGTTGTTAAGTGGAAACTGTAAACCTGCCACACGGCAATGTTGGCTTTGGCTATGAAATGGAATCTATATGCATGCACTTTTGTTTGCATGCATCCGAATTTCTTCCACTTTCTGGCGGGGATTCTGGAGACAACCGTGCATTTCCCCAACATTCACAGTTATTACAACTTTAAATCTTTTATCTGTATCCTGTAACAATGTCACCCAAGCGTTCTTTAAGTGGTGGTGCTGAAAAATGCACCTGAGAATCAATAGCATTGGAGAGGAAGTGAGATGTGATAAAACGTTATGAAGAAGGCCAAACCACCGGCAGGAAATGCTGCGCTGTTAATTTAGCAGAGAGCGCTCTGTGAAATATTAGAGATAATGCCGGGAAAATAAAAAGCAGCATTAAAGCAAAAATATGCCACAATGGGGGTAGATTTATGCAACGCATCCTTTCTTACTTTGCATTCATTTCCACGGCAAAATTAGTCTGGAAAATATGCATGTTTTGAATTATGCAGGGTCTTCAGGAACACATGCTTTTGCACAAGGTAAAACCGCCCTGCTGCTTATCAGTGGGTGGTGTAACGGGCCAGTCGCTCTAGGGCTGTCTTAGGCCAGGCAGTCTTATCTTCCGGTCCTGGCTTGTGCCTCAGTGACTGCATCTTTAAAATGGAACAGTCGGACTGGCTTATCTGGCTCCATGAGGTGTGGTAGAGACAGACACCACCGTATGTCTGTCCTGGAGGTGTCTTTTCCAGGATGGAGTCCGCAGTCCACCCTGAGCTCATCTCTATTAATTACGAGGCTGGCTGGAGCCGAGCTCGCTTTACCTCCACTCCCCAGAGTTCAAAGACAGGGGTCCTGGTGAGGACGGGTGGAAGGGGGGAAGGCTCAAGGGTCCTGGTGGGGACGGGTGGAAGGGGGGAAGGCTCAAGGGTCCTGGTGGGGACGGGTGGAAGGGGGGAAGGCTCAGGGTCCTGGTGAGGACGGGTGGAAGGGGTGAAGGCTCAAGGCTCCTGGTGAGGACAGGTGGAAGGGGGGAAGGTTCAAGGGTCCTGGTGAGGACAGGTGGAAGGGGGGAAGGCTCAGGGTCCTGGTGAGGGCAGGTGGAAGTGGGGAAGGCTCAGGGGACCTGGGGAGGACGGGTGGAAGGGGGGAAGGCTCAGGGGTCCTGGTGAGGACGGGTGGAAGTGGGGAAGGCTCAGGGGTCCTGGGGAGGACGGGTGGAAGGGGGGAAGGCTCAGGGTCCTGGTGAGGATGGGTGGAAGGGGGGAAGGCTCAGGGTCCTGGTGAGGACGGGTGGAAGGGGTGAAGGCTCAAGGCTCCTGGTGAGGACAGGTGGAAGGGGGGAAGGTTCAAGGGTCCTGGTGAGGACAGGTGGAAGGGGGGAAGGCCCAGGGTCCTGGTGAGGGCAGGTGGAAGTGGGGAAGGCTCAGGGGTCCTGGTGAGGACGGGTGGAAGGGGGGAAGGCTCAGGGGTCCTGGTGAGGACAGGTGGAAGGGGGGAAGGTTCAAGGGTCCTGGTGAGGACAGGTGGAAGGGGGGAAGGCTCAGGGTCCTGGTGAGGACAGGTGGAAGGGGGGAAGGTTCAAGGGTCCTGGTGAGGACAGGTGGAAGTGGGGAAGGCTCAGGGGTCCTGGTGAGGACGGGTGGAAGGGGGGAAGGCTCAGGGTCCTGGTGAGGGCAGGTGGAAGTGGGGAAGGCTCAGGGGTCCTGGGGAGGACGGGCGGAAGGGGGGAAGGCTCAGGGTCCTGGTGAGGACAGGTGGAAGGGGGGAAGGTTCAAGGGTCCTGGTGAGGACAGGTGGAAGGGGGGAAGGCTCAGGGTCCTGGGGAGGACGGGCGGAAGGGGGGAAGGCTCAGGGGCGAGCAGGAGCAAGCCGGGTGCGATGGGGACCAGCGCCACCGGAGGGCAGCACCAGCACACAGCTGAGGCCGACTCTTCCCCACTTGGTGTCCCGAGGGGATCGCCCCACTCGCTCGGTGCAGCCCGCCAGGTGCCAGGCTCCTTGCCGGGTGCCGGGTACGGGGGTGGGGGTTGGGGAACAGGACACCCCGGGTCCCTGTCTCTTCCTCCTCTTCGGAGGAGACCTAATGAACCCTTAACGCACAGTAATAAAGGAGGCAGTTTTAGGCAGCGATAGCAGCGGGGTCGTGGTGCAGACAACCCAGTGAGCGGCGGGCACCAGCGGGGAGGCCTGCTTGGGGAAGGGGCAGGTGGCAGGAGATCTGGATGGGCAGCAAGGGCAGAGACCTCGAGGTCTAGTGCAGGCGGGTACAGGAAGGGTCTGTCTGGGGTCTCCAGAGGGACTGGCGAAGCGTGGGTCCGGGAAGCAGCTTTCTCACCGAGGAGAAAAAGGAAGGACAGGGCGGCCAAGGCGCTTATTTGGGGGTCACAGAACACGAAGGACAGTGTCTGACAAAAGCGGGAGAGAACTTGCCTTCAACATCCCTAATTTTCCCGGACCCTTCCTCTCCAATCAGCTTGGTGACAACAGGTACCCCCCCATCCCCCCATTCCTGACCGTCCTCCCCACATCGCGACCGGGCAGGGCTCGTCGGCTGTGAGCGGCACAGGTCCTCTCCCACCCCGGCCTCCGCGCTCTCAGTTAGAAAATGCAGGGAGGGCAGCCCGGGGGCTAAGGTTTAGCACCGCCTTCCGCCCAGGGTGCGATGCTGGAGACCTGGGATCGAGTCCCACGTCGGGCTCCTGCGTGGAACCTGCTTCTCCCTCCGCCTGTGTCTCTGCTTCTCTCTCTCTCTCTCTGTGTGTCTCTCATGAATAAATAAATAAAATCTAAAAAAAAAAAAAGGAAAGAAAGAAAATGCAGGGTCGCTCAAAGCTCTGGATTCTAGGCAGCCTCCTGCCCGGGACGCCTGCAGTCTGGCTCCCGAGCGCCCTCCTGTGGACAGCCTTGGAAGCACTGCTCCGCCGGAGCGGGCGGTGGGGAACCCGTCAGGGCCAATTTCCCCCCAGGCGGGTGGATTCTAAGATACCGAGTCGCTGCGTGAGGCTGCGGAGGCCCGGGTCTTTCTACGTGTGTGCTGTGTTTGTGTGTGCACGCGCGCACGCATCTGTGCTCGCGTCTGTGTGTGCCGGTCGCGGAGGGTGTATATTTCACCAGCGGGGACCCAACAGGATGATGTGGAAAGTCCTCGGCCTTTCCCAGAAGCCCTAACCACTGTCCCTGCAGCCAGCTGCCTCCTCCCCCTGCTGCTGTCGGTCCCACCATCTGACTTCTCCGCTCTGGGCTCTTGGTCTCTCCTCCCGCACGTCCCCCCTGCACCATTTCAGTAAACGTCTTTGACCGGTTTTCTCTCCTTTGCGTCGCTTGAGGCTCATTTGACTGTCGCAGATCGCGGCTCAAGGACTGATCCTTCTCTGTCCTACCCGCTCGGAGCAGCAGATCTGCACCCCTTGAGTGGGGTCGGTCACCCACTGCCCCGTGGTGGGGTAGCAGACACGCGGGGACTTGTACACGGTGATGCCCCGGAGGGTTGAGCAGGAAGCCCGGGGCGTGCTGGCGAAGACACGGTGGCCTGTTAACAGAATGCTTTGGATTTCCGCACACGTGCATCATCTCATCTGAGTTCTAGGAGGATCCTCCAAGTCTAGGCCAGGCGGGACTTATCCCCATTTTACAGACGAGGATGTTGCGACCCAGACGCGGAGGTGATACAGAGAGCCCTGGAGTAACTCTCCAAGCAATAGGCAAACTCTTATCCGGTGTTCATCACCCTCTAGGAGGTGCTTATTACCAATTCCCTCCTTAGCGGGCAGGGTAATTGAGGCTCTATTTAGCATTAGCTGGGTGCCTGGTGGGAAGGCGGGTGGGTAGCAGAGGCAGGATGTGAACACCACCTGGAGGTTAAAGTCCAACCACTCAAGCACCAAGACCCTGGGGAGGCAGGGCGTCCCCCCAGTCCCTGGGCTCAAACTCTTTCCCCTGCACACTGTCCCCTCCCCATGCCTCCCTGGCTTCTTTTCTAAGAACCTTCTCTGGGGGGAGGGGGGGCCCAGGTGGGGGCAGCCTCTGTCTGGCCTCCCTCTGGCCTCCCTCCGTCCTCCCCCACCCCTCCCCAGTGGAGGTAGGAGAGTTGGCTTACCTGCATTGCTTTCTGAAGCTGCTGGAGGGGGGCTGAGCATTAATTATGCACTAACCTCTCTGTGGTGTGCCTAATTGCCTGATAACCATAATTGAATCTTATGGATTACACCAACATTATTGCAGGAGGCTGTTAAGGCAGTTAATGGGAAGCTGTACCTGCATTGTGATATTTGCTTCTTATCTCCCAGCTGGCCCTATTGTGAGCCCTTTCATGGGGGCTGGGGGAAGCCTGGGGGTGAAAGGGCCGTCAGAGGGTGAGAAATAGCGCAAATATCACATTTCCTTACTCCCGGAGGGCACCGTGTTCTTAGCCAAGAGAACTGGGCATGGCAGGTGGAATTGTCATTTTATCAATGAGGAGGCAGGCGTAGGGAGGTTGAGATTTTCCATTTCATTCTTGACATTACTACTGGGCCTTTCCAGCATCACCTGGAACCTTTTAGAAAGGTGAGCTCTCAGACCCCACCCTAGACCTCCCAAATCAGGATCCACATTTTAATAAGATTCCCAGGTGATTCATATGCACGTCCTAGTTTGGGAACAACCCAGGGCTGGTTTGTTTACTTATTTATTTCTTCTGCCTACAGGGGATCCATAGCTCCTTATTGTGGTAACAGTACCTTGATTTCTCTTCAGGAAATAAGCACCACCCCCCTCCCCAGGCCACAGTAGTCGCTTCAGGGGAGTGCAGAGACCCCAAACCAGGCCAGTGAGTCAGTTCCAAGCTTTTTGAGACACTGTTGGGGAAGATATATCCAACCATCTTTCTTCCCTTCCTATGGCTCGCTGTGGGGGAGTTTCTTCCTATCCAGGGGATGGTGACCTCGGCCATCTGACTTGCTTTGGTTGATGGATGATGAGTAGAAGTGACGATGAAGCTACCTTGAAGAGGTAGCTCATGTTTCCAGTCGCTGCTCTTGAGCATCTGACCCTTCACCATGAGAAGACTTGACCTTCATCTGGAGTGCCATGGGGGAGAACGTGGAGCAAATGGAACCCAACCTGAGGACTTGAGTCCAGCCTAACCCGGCTGATACGAGCGACTCCCCTCCACCCCCCGGCCAACTAACCTATAGACTCGCCGGTTCGAAATGAATGATTGCTACTGTAAGCAATTGCGATTTTCAGGGCTGCTTGTTAGCATCATCGCAGCAGATGCTTGACTCATAGAAAGGAGATGCTTTCTTTCCAGAGTTGCTGAGCTGAATCTGGACCAGGAGGGCACAGCCTGACTGAGGGTGAAACCAGCACAGGGGGAAACAAAGCTAAACCAGAAAGAGAATCCTGATGGCGATGACTGTTTTTGTGGCTCTGGTCTTACTTGAGTTAGTCAAGACTTTTTAGTCTACTGGTCTAAACCAGAAAGGGAATTAGTGGCTCACATAACACAAAAGTTCAGATATGCTAGTTTCAGGTGAGGCTTGATCCAGTAGTCCACAGATGGACCCGTGCCTTTGTCTCTCCATTCTGCTTCCTGTTGTATTCCTTTCATCTGGATGCTGGTTCCCCTTGTTATGTAGCATGATGGCTTCCTCATTCAGGCCTAATAGGAGAGAGGGTTCCTTCTGGAAGCCAGGAAGCTTCTTTCCTAGAGACTGGACGCAAAGGTCTCCTCCAGTCTCCCCGCCTCACATTGGGTCACACACTCAATCCCTCAACTATTCTTAGAGGCTGGGGAGCCGTATGCTCATGGGCCTGAGCCAACTGGGATGGGAACAAGTCAGCTTTATAGAACCACATGGATCCTTGAAAGAATGAAGACTTTTGGACCGCGGAGCAGGCGGGGAACACCAGTTAGGAAGAGGCATTAGTTTCCTAGGCTGCCGTTAAAAAATAACCACAAATGTGGGGGCTTAAAGCAACAGATATTTATTCCATCACAGTTTGGGAGTTTGGAAGTCTGAAATCAAGATGTCAGCAAGGTTGGTTTCTTCTGGAGCTTCTGAGGGACAATCTGTTGTATGCTTCTCTCTTAGCTTCTGGTGGTGGCTGGAAACGGCATGGCTCGTGGATGCATTAGTCCAATTGCTGCCCCTAGTCATCCCAGCGTCCACCCTGTGGTCCCTGCAGGGCCTTCTTATAAAGACGCTAACCTGTCACCGGACATTAACCACCCTAACTAATCCAGGACGCCCTCACTTAACTAACCACATTTGCAAAGAACCTATTTCCAAAGTCCCCTTCTGAGGTTCCAGATGGATATGAATTTTTGAGGAACACTATTCAGCTCAGTACAGAAGACAATCGGCAAATGCTCACAAGATTATAATTCTTTTATACAAAAATAGGATTTATAGGATCCATTCTGTTAAATTTTTTTTATTTTGAAATAATTATAGACTTACAGAAAAGTTGCAAAAATAGTACAGAGTATCCTTAATATCGTTTGCTTCACTTTCCTTCATGTTAACATCTTGCATAACCGTAATGCAATTATCAAAACTAAGAAAGTAACATTGGTATAATACTATTAGGTAACCCATACTCTGGATTCAGATTTCACCGGTTTTTCTATTAATAACCTTTTTTTTTTTTTTTTTTTTCTGTTCCGGGACCCAATCCAGGTTTCACACCACATTTAGTCGTCAGGTATCCTTAGACTCCTCTGGTTGGTCTGGCAAGGTGTATCCTTAACACCTTTGAAGAGTACCCATCACTTGTTTTCTAGAACATTCCTCCATTTGGTTTTGTCTGCTGTTTTTTTTTTTTTCATGACAAGATCGAGATTGTGCCTTTTAGGCAAAAATAGAAATAATGTGGCCCTTCCGCAGGGTGGGGGTGGGGGACACGATATCCATGGGTTGTATCCCAGGTGTTGTTAACCTTGGTCACTTGGTTTCAGTGGCATCTGGTGGGTTTCTCTCCTGTGAACTTACTATCTTCCACTTTGTAATTAGTAAACAGCTTGGCAGTGGTTGGAATTCTTCTGTCATAAAAAAAGCTGTGTTTTCTCTTCCATTCATGCTGTTTTTACAACTTTATCCCCCCTTAATACTAACTCTTTGATCGCCTACATTTGCCCAGAATTCCATGTACGACTTTATCATGATTATTACTGAATCATTTCTCAATTGCTAGGCATTATTTACTCATTTTCTCTCAATTATTGTGAATAATGTTGCGGTGGATAAACTTGTATTTATTGTGCCCCCCCCTTCTGGGAGGATTTTTCGGAGGGGTCTCAAACCCCAAAATAGGAAGTATGAGGTCAGGGGTATGAGCATTTTTAGTTTTTAATAAATATTGCCAAATTGCCCCTCAAAGAGACTGTACCAGGTAATAATACCAGTCACAGTGTATGAACATCATTCATTCAATCAAGGGGCTTGCCACTGCTCAGACTCCCAGAAGGCACACAGCAGGTCCCTAAAGCCCCTCGGCAACTCCCAGACCTGTTACAATCTTAGCTCCCTCTTCTTGGGCTCTTTATTCCCTTTCCTGTCTCATCTTCTTTGGCATGAATAAATTCCATGTGTACAATGCTTAAGAAGAACATTTTTTTTTTGAGATGGAAAGCATACAAAATTCACTCTTTTAAAGAGTACAGTTTAGCGTTTTTTTTGCTGTATTTACGAGGTTATGCAACCATCACCACTATTTAGTTCCAGAACATTTTCCCACTACCCAAAAAAGAAACACCATCCCCATTAGTAGTTACTCCCCATGACATCCTGCTTTGAGCCCATGGCCAACACTAAACTATTTTCTGCCTCTATGAATTTGCCTGTTCTCAACATGTAAATGGAGTCATAGAATATGTGGTTTCTTTTCATTTAGCAGAATATTTGGCAGGTTCACTCAGATTATAGCATGAATCAGAATCTCCTTCCTTTTAACGATAATATTCCCCATCATGGCTATCCCACATTTTGTTTATCTCTTCATCAGTTGATGGGCATTGGATTATTTACACCTTTTGGCTGTTGTGAATAATGCTGCTATGAACATTCACATGTAAATGTCGCACAAAATGGTATTTTAAAAAAGTGTAGCTTTCTCCACTTCTAGACAACTAGGACTTCATATATTTTAATGTCTCATGGGCATACATACCGTGGAGAAAAAGTGCTGGGTCTTATGGTAATTTTGTTTAACTTTTTGAGGAACTGCCAAACTGTTTCCAAAGTGGCTGCACCATTTTCTTTTCCTTAAAAAAAAAAAAAAAAAAACGACTTATTTATTTATTTGAGAGAGAGGTGGGGGTAGGACTGAGGGAGAGTCTTTTAAGAGAGTCTCCTAAGCAGACTTCGTGCTGAGGGCAGAGCCCCACGCAGGGCTCCATCTCCCTACCCTGAGAGACCCTGAGACCACGACCTGAGCAGAAACCAAGAGTCAGACGCCCCACTACCTGCACCACCCAGGAGCCCCTTGTTGTTTGCCTTTTTGATTATAGCCATCCTAGGGGGTGAGAAGTGATAGCTCACTGCGTTTTGATGTGCATTTTCCTGATGATGTCGAGCATCTTTTCATACGCTTGCTGGCCATTTGAATATCTTCTCTGGAGAAATGTCTGTACGAGACCTCTGCCCATTTTTAAATCGGGCTTTTTATTGTTGGGTTGTAACAACAGTTCCTTATATATTCGGGAAACTGGACTGTTGTCAGATGTAAGATTTGCAAATATTTTCTCCAGTTCTGGGGCTTGCCTTTTCACTTTCTTAATAATGCCCTTTGAAGCACAAATGTTTTAAAACTCGATGGAGTCCAGTTTATCTATTTTTTCTTTTGTTGCCTCTGCTTTCAGCGTCATAGCTAAGAAAATATTGCCTTATGCAAGGTCATGAAGATTTACAACTCTATCTAGAGCAGTGTACTTTCTTTTTAAAGTTTTTATTTAAATTCCAGTGTAGGGATCCCTGGGTGGCGCAGCGGTTTGGCGCCTGCCTTTGGCCCAGGGCGTGATCCTGGAGACCCGGGATCGAATCCCACGTCGGGCTCCCGGTGCATGGAGCCTGCTTCTCCCTCTGCCTGTGTCTCTGCCTCTCTCTCTCTCTCAGTGTGTGACTATCATAAATAAATAAAAATTTAAAAAAAATTCCAGTGTAGTGAACATACAATGTAATGTTAGTTTCAGGTGTACGATGTAGTGATTCAACACTTGCATACAACACCTGGTGCTCATCACGACAGGTGCATCCTTAATCCCCGTCACTTATTTCACCCATCCCCCTGCCCACCTCCTCTCTGGTCACCATCAGTGTGTTCTCTATAGTTAAAAGTCTGTTTCCTGGTTTGCCTCTTAGAGCAGTGTACTTTTTAATACAACTTTTTTTGACCACTACATATAGGAAGAAAACAGCATGTATTTTGATCCGAAATTCCCATAAGTGGATATATTCCCATACATGTATCTATATTTCATGTTTTATAAAAATTTCATAAAACAGTATTCTTCCTATTTTCTATCCCATTCTCTTTTGTTAAAAATAATACTGGTCAAGACCCACTAAATTGATCTTGCGACCCATTTATTAGCTGAGACCTGAAGTTTGAAGCCCTACTGTTCAATAAGAGTTTACAAAGTGCTCTTGTGTACCTGACTTCATTTTCTCCTCAAGGCAGATGGATGAGGCGGGCGATATTGTGTCTGTTTTACAGATGAGGAAACTGAGGCTCGGAGGGGTTAAGTTCCTTCCTATCATGTCGCTGATCCAGGGCAGAGCTAGAATTCTAATGCATGCTTGCTCATGTCCATCTTTGCACTCAGTCTCCCCGGGCGGGGGTGGGGGTGAGGTTGCCACACATGAGTGTGCTTCAGAGTCCCCTGGGCTAAAAATGCAGATTGTTAAAAAATGCAGATTTCCAACTTCTAACACACAGAGATTCTGACTGTGTCTCCTGGAACAGAAGACGATGACCATAACTGGGAGTTTGTGGAAGGGACACTGAACTAGGACCCAGGACACCTGGTGATCCCCTTGCTGGCACCGGTTTGGGTTTCCATGAATGTTCCCTACCACTGATTGAGCACTTCCTGTGCTGGCCTGGGGAGATGGCAAGGGACAAGAATGCAGCCAGTCCTGGAGCTCAGGAGCTCACACGCCAGTGAGCACATTTATGAGGCGATGGGATTGGATTTTTAGAGGTTGCTGACTACGGTCAGTGGGCTAGAGCCAAGAAGCAGTGATGTTTTGTTTGCCTGAATAGTGTTTGTTCATTCTCTTGAAAGTCGAGCCAACGTATACAAATAGGAAAATTTCCTGCGATCACTTGATTTCTGGCATTTCTTTGGAAAGTCAGATGATCCGGTGAGCCTGGGCGGGTGCTGCTGCTTGCCCATGATGGGCGGGGGGAGCTGGGTCCACGGCTGTGCGGTCATCACGGGGGCCCCCCTCCACTGCCTACTGTTTCTTCCCCCCAACAACTTCATGGGCCCCTCCCTCCTCGGGGCATGTCCCTGAGTGCGGTTCCTGACCTGCACAGCGACCCTCCCTGCTCTCGCCCCGAGACAGTAGATTTTCTCCAGTTGCACTTGACCCACATTTGGACACCCTTCAGCTTTTCCTCTGTTCTCCTCCCCATGCTCGTTCTCCCTCTCTCTCTCTGTTCCCCTTTCCCTCAGCTGTGTGCTTTTCTCAAAGAGATGACTGTGGTTATGTAGAAAACCCACAGCCTCTGGCATCAGACAGCCCTGGGTTTCAGTGCCAACCCCACTGTTTCCTCATCAATTGACCTTGGGCGAGTCACAAAACCTCTCCGTTGAGTAACCTCTGTTTTCACATCTGTAAAATGGGGAGGACACTTCCTACCCACTCCTGATGTTTCTTTCCTTCCGTGTAGAGAAAGCATCCATTAGGGCAACATCCTGGGCTCCTCCCACCCCACCCCAGTCCTTCCCAGGAAGGAGGGGTGACATGTAATGGGTGCACTGGGGACCAAGTTGCTGCTGCGTGTAGCACCTCCTTCTCTCTTTGGGGGTCTGCCCATCTGCAGAAAAGCATGCTTTTTCTGTGCCTCAAGTATTACAGGGCTCTGTCCCCGCTAGGGGGAGGCTGGGTGGTGGGGTGTCCACAGTCCAGGAATGAGTATATTTATCTAATCCTTGAGTTCAGAATTAGGAAACCATAGACCTAAGACATATTATCCCAGATCAGCTTTGCTGGATAGTCAAGAGGCTGTTTGAAATTCATCTGCCTCTGTCCATCTTTTTGTTGGTTCTGAACACGGTCTGGGAAAGGGGGGGTCCTCTTCACTGAGTCCCCTCAGACCCCCTCACATAGTAGTTTCTGTGGAAGTTACTGGGAGGAGCCGGGCAGGGCACATAGAAGGTGCTCAATAAATGGCAATTGTCATTTTAAAAAATATTAGTCATCCTGCTTTAGTCCCTACATTCAGAAATCGGAAAGCAGGGCCAGTGCCTGGGGGTGGATTCAAAGGCAAGGGAAGAAACAGAGAGATAAGGAGAGGAAAGCTGGCTTGCTAATACCTCACTTGAAAACTGCCTTCCAGGTCCTTATAAGTGTATGCAAATTGCATGCAAATCGCACACATATTTATTAGCAGTCCTCCTGGGGAAGTCTGACTGGATGTAGCTTTGGGGGAAATTTGGGTGGAGGTCACTGAATTCCAGGGAGTTTGTGGTCAGAGCCTGGGGAGCAGTTGCCTGGGAATGGTGTGGGAGGAGGGCAGGGGGGAAGGGAAGGATGAGGAGGGTGGCGTGGGGAGCTCTGGAGTGGGGTGGGGGTGGAGGTGGGGGGCATGGGAAGAGGCCACTCACGATGGGGACAGAATCCTGTGGGAGGAGGAGACCTGAGTGAAGGCACCAGCCACTGCTGGTGGGGGCCTTGCAGTCTCGGATCCTGCACCCTCCATCGGCCAGCAGCGGTGGGACTACTCCTGGGTCCCAGGGACCCTCCTTCGCTGTTTTCCTGAAGCTTGGAAAGACAGTGTGGGATACTGGGACAGCCCCGGAGCTGGCGTGGGACAAACCTGGTTTACTGCTCCGTGTCACTTCCAGCTGTGCGACGGTGGGCCAGTCACCCAGCCTCAGTTTCCTCTTCTGTAAGATGGGTTCCTAACAGTGTCTCCCAGAGACACTGCTCCCAGAGAGCACTCACTCACGGGGGTTGCATAAGATGAGGAGCAGTGAGGCCTGGGAGGGAAGGTAAGCAGCAAGCGCACCTCCTTACAGCTGCTCTAGAACCTTCACAGCTCAGCTTGGGAATCCATGCTTTGCCTGCTCTCTCCCCATTTCACCCCATGAACTCCCTGCAGGCAGACACCGCAGCGCTCCCATTGTACAGATGAGGGTGCCAGCGTCCTGTGAGGTTGAGAGCAAGGGCAGTGTCACAGCTCTGCTCTCTCACAATGCTCTGTTGCCTCCTCCCCCAGGGCCAGATCTGGGGGGCATCGGAGTCGGGCAATGAAGAGATGTCAGCCCAGCCTGACAGTGTGGGGGGGCTCTGGTTCCCCTTCTCTGAGCACAAGAGGACTGGGGCACATGTTGTGGCACCAGGTACATGCGTGGATGCTGGGTGCCTCCGGGACCACAGTCTTGTCTCTCTGGGGAGTAGGGGGAGGGGCAGATTGTGGGTCCTAATGGCCCAGCTGGGGGGCCCGGTGGAGGGCAGCTGGGAGCTTTTGGGGGCTTTCCACTCAACTTTCTCTTCCTCTCCCCCTGGGTCTCTCTGCCCCCACTCATCAGCTGTCCCTTCCCCTTTCCCAGCTCTGTGGCTGTCAGTGTTTGGGGGAGATTATGCAGTGTTGACATTGGAATATGAATTAGGCGGGAACGGCAGCCAAATATTGGAATTAGGGAAAGCAGGAGCCCAGGCTGGGATCCAAGAGTGGCTGGAACATCTGTGTCTTGGCTGTTCCAGATGCCTGACCCTGCCGCCCACCTAAAAACGGCTGGTCCCAGAGCTACAGACAAGCTCTGCTGCAGCCAAGGTTTGTCCCTTCAGTTACCAGCCAGGAGTCCCACAGACCTTGGCCTCATCAGCATTCTCTGTTCTGAGGCCCCGGAGGAGGCAGATGCTTCTGTTGTGGTTTGAGGGACAGACGGAAGCCTGCCCAAGGAAGTATCCTTCATTTAGGCGTCTGAAATCTCACCTTTAGCGTTATTTCTATTGGTCGGGTCAGTATTTGTCAAAGTGTGTTCCACGGACCCCAAGTTCTGCAGACTGTTAATAAGTTTTCCGTAAAAGGGGGTTTCATGGCCACGTTTAGGGAACTCTATATTAAACAGAATTACTGCAGGACTTCTCAGGGCCTTTGATAATTTAGGAAGCATTGTGATCTTTCAAAAAGAGGATAGAGTTTGTAGTATTTCCCAGACTTGTCTGACGTAACCCTTTCCTCATGCAGAAATGTCTGGGCTAGTGCTAAGAGATCTTACTCTAGCCCACAGCTGCTGGTACCACTATCCAGGGGCTGGTAGGAGGTAGGCGCTCAACGCATATGGGTTGAATTAGAATGTCTCTGAGGCTGTTCCTTGCATCTGTAAAATGGAATAGCTGCACCTGCCCTGGGTGTTTATTTTTTTTAGGTCAAGTGAGAGGACATCATGTGTAGAAGTGCGTTTTGAACTGCATACTTACACACGTTTCAGGCAACGATCAAACAATGATCAGCACTGTTTCTTCTTTTAACTAATCTAATAAATGTAGACACACTGGCAGTTTGGTGATAATCCTTCCCTGGGGGCTTCCACTTGTGTCTCCAGCAAGAGGGCCACGTTTAACGCAGCAGTTGTCAGTGTGAGTTCTGTGCCTGCATTAGCCTTCTCACATGGTTCAGTTCCACGATGGGCTCCAGCCAGCTTGCCGAGCGAGCGGCAGGACAGGAAGGCACTAGATTCCAGGGCTTGACTCTTGAGTCCAGAGCCCTGTTGGAGCCACTGTGATGATGCCTGGCTGCTGGCAGGGGGCAGGATGCCAGAGAGCCAGGTGACAGAGGCACTTCCTGGACCAGCTCTTGGGGTCACCATGCCCACTAACGACCCACCCTCCCCAGTGCCCCAGCACTGCCTAGGCCCCCCTGCAGGGCATCCATGCTTGAGTCTGTTGCCCTGAACACTCCCACTAAGGAGGCCCAGGTCTCTGAGGGTGACCCTTGCGGCCCAGAGATCAAAGGGGGTTGTCTTCTTCCTCCCTCTCTTCTTGCCCATCCCCCTCAACGGGTAGTATCTGAATCAGAAGCTAAAAAAAGGCCACCTTCTAGAAGGACTGAGCCATGTCATCCAAGAGGCTCAGAGGATACTCAAAGTCATAAAACCAGTGGCCTGGAATCCCTCATTTAGCCTATCCAGGCCTCAGTTTCCCCATCTGTAAATTGAGGAGTCCCATCTAGCTCTGACAGGATGTAGGTCTATGGATTGATAAACATCATAACCTCCTGCCCTCCTTACTTATGAAATGTCTCCTGTCATTCCCTTTCCTCCCGTCTGCCCTCTGCTGGGTCCTCATCATCTCTCCCCTGTGGGATTCCAGCAGCCTCACTGGGGTGTCTCCCTGCCTCTGGTGCTGGTCCACCCACCACGCTGGAGCCAGAGAGATCTGTCTGGGTGCTGTTCTCCTCATGTCCTTCTCCTGCTTTCAATATTGGGATGACTTCCTAGGGCCCCAGGGAAAAGTGGGTTGCCCCAACTCGTCTCTGCCACTTCTGCACGGAGACCACTCGGGATTACTCCAAGCCACCTGAACTCCCACACTTCCCAGGCT
Organism: Canis aureus; assembly: GCF_053574225.1. Taxonomy (NCBI): domain Eukaryota; kingdom Metazoa; phylum Chordata; class Mammalia; order Carnivora; family Canidae; genus Canis; species Canis aureus. The sequence goes on along the minus strand of NC_135631.1, from coordinate 12,346,656 downwards.
TTGCTCTGTCTGTCCCTTCTGCACCAGCTGCCTTCTTCCTTCCTTGCGATGAAATTGTAGGCGACCTCCAAGACCTCACTTCTTCCCACCCTCTTTTCCTTTCTCCATCTCCCTAGTACTCCTGCTGTAAATGCCTCTCTGGTGTGGTTGCACCGTATTCTAACCAGCCACGTACATGCTTTTCTTTTTTCTTTTTTTTTTAATTATTTTTTAAAATTTATTTATTTTTTTTTTATTTATTTATGATAGTCACACACAGAGAGAGAGAGAGGCAGAGACACAGGCAGAGGGAGAAGCAGGCTCCACGCACCGGGAGCCTGATGTGGGATTCGATCCCGGGTCTCCAGGATCGCACCCTGGGCCAAAGGCAGGCGCTAAACCGCTGCGCCACCCAGGGATCCCTTTTTTTAAATTTTTATTTATTTATGATAGTCACAGAGAGAGAGAGAGAGAGAGGCAGAGACACAGGCAGATGGAGAAGTAGGCTCCATGCACCGGGAGCCCGATGTGGGATTCGATCCTGGGTCTCCAGGATCGTGCCCTGGGCCAAAGGCAGGCGCCAAACCGCTGCGCCACCCAGGGATCCCAACGTACATGCTTTTCAACTCCATAAATCTCATTACAGAGTCAGCCATCCTATATAGTCCCCAGTAGTTAGAGTTTTTTTTTTTTTTTTTTAAGTTATGAAGATAATACACGCTCATGGAACATACGCCAATGGTTCAGAAGCAAAAGTGACATTTCCCCCCTTTCTGTTCCTGTTGGTCAATCCTGCCACTACTGCCAACATTTCTTGTGGTTATTCCCCACACCTTCGTGTGTGTATTCAGCATATATGGATGCACCCAAATCTATTCAACTGCTACAAATATCACTGCAATGACCATCTTCAGATGCAAATATTTCTGAAGGAATAGTCTTAAAAATGAGATTGCTGGATCACAGAGTATGAATACTTGGAATTGTAATAGGTACTGCCAACTGTCTTCAGAACAGGTTGAGCTATTTACCCCTCCTGGCAACAGTCTTGCACTGATATTTCAATGTCTGTTTCCTTCACTTGAGAACAAAGCCTGGGTCTTATTTATTACAGTGTCCCTGGCACGTAGTAGGCCCAGTAAATTCTTGAGTCAGTTGATGGGTTGCCAAGCCCTGGCCCTCTTTTCAAAGAAAGGTGGATGCCCATCTATGTCTAAAAAGTCTATGAAGTCAACTGTTGGACCAGGAGACCTTGACCATTTCATACGGCTCTCTGGATGGCAAAGAATCCTAAGGAGTCCCGGGTACTTCTACCAAAGTGTGGAATGTGTGGTTTTTGTCTTCATAGCTGGCCTCAAGGATCTGGGTTGCTATGGCAACTCTGGAGCAGAGCCCCCTTTTCCTTTCCCTCCATCTTGGGAGCCCTGGTTGCCATAACAACCACTGGTTCAATCCTCTTGCCCCAACCCTGCCACAGGGCCTCCCTCTACCCTGTGTGGTTGCCACTGTTCATAGGTCTGGAGCAACCTCGAGGCCACTTGACCCATGCACATTGGGGCCTACTTGAGAGGAGATCTGAGGGGGGATTCCTCCTTGGGGGGAGGGTGGCAGGCAGAAAGTAGCATGGCCACTGTGGAGGGGAGAGGGCCCAGGTGAGGCAAGAGTGAGGATCTTGCTCCTCCCAAGCCCAGTAGGGTCACTGTTGCCTGGTGACCAGAAGATGGGGTTCAGGGGTGATTTCAGGGATCAGCAAACTATAGGGGCTGTGCGGCTATATGTGGCAGAGCAGACAGAGTGATGCCACCAACTGGTCCCTCGGGAGGTCAGTCCTTAGCCTTGAAGGAAGCAGGAGGCCTGGGGCTTGGGGCCACTCACAGGCCCTGCCAAGAGCACCTTGCAGTTTTTTGGGGTCCTTTTTCGAATGCTTGGAATAGAGGCCTGAGGAAGTGAAATGTGGTGTATTTATTAACACGATGGAATACTTGACGTCCAAATTAAAGGACTTTTGAGGATTTCGTTGACACTTGGAAAGTACTGCTAAGAGAAGAAAAAGCAGGACCCAAATTGCTATGTGGATAGTGACTGCAACTACATAATACCAGTGTGGACTTCTCAGAGACTGGAATTTGTAGGAATGTAATATAAATGCAAATATAGTTTCCCCACACCTGCTTCTCCTCTAGCATTCCTCCCTGTCTGTGAACAGTCTTGCCACCTGCTCTTTGACCAAACTAGAAACTTGGGATTCAAACTAGGCTCCTCCCACTGCACTCATGCCCAATTTCTGTTAGTCACAAGTCCTGGTGATTTTCTCTCTTTGCGTAGTTTTCATGTTTATTCCCCCTTACCTGGCAAATGCCTTGAGCTTACATCCTTGCCATTTCTCATGTGGAAACCATTGTCCTATTCCCCAGTGGGTCTCTCTCCTCTCAGATATGCCTGCCCTCTGGTGTCTCAGCACACCTACTTTGCTGCTCCGTGAATGGCAGATCTGGTCATGTGACTCCTCTCCCTTATGCTTCCCATTTGCTCCAGGATCAAAGACAAAATTCTTGGCACACAAGGCCCTTCACTTCCTTAGTGCCCACTGAGCCTCTTCTCCCCTGAACCTTGCTTCCAGCCAGCAATACTGTAGGCAGATCTCTTTATTCTTCTAGCCTGTGAACACACAATTCTCTCTGCCAGGAATACTTTTCCCTGCCTCATGTGCCTGGTCAGCTCCGACCCACTTTTGAGATTTAGCTCAAGACTTTTTCAAGATAATGCAACTAAGGTGTTTTCACTCCGTGTTCCTCCTAAAAACTACAGAAACCATCAGGAAAATAGGAACAGAAGGCTGAAATCTGTCTTTGATGGAACTATACTCCCAAATCTCAATACATGGAGGGGAAAAGCTGCTAGGGGAGGGATAAGTGACTAAGCAGAGAGGCGGAAGGTCAGACCTCTGGGTTTATGGGTAGGAAAAGCAAGTTGATTTCTTCTACAGTAACCCAAGAGGTCCAGAGATTAGAGGTACCAGGTACCACAGGAAGTGGAATAAAGGTATGGGCTGACCAACAGGGGGGCAGTTTGAAAGTCTGTTAAATCTTTTTTTTTTTTTTTTTAAGTCTGTTAAGTCTTATAAAAAATATTTATAAGGCGAAGGGGTAAATAGTCCCTTCAAAAGCAAGGGGATTGAGTCTGCAGATAAACTGAGAGACTCCTAGTCCCCTCTCCCACCCAACCACAGAGTACCAGAATCAGGCTTATATTTGTATTTCACCCCCCACCCCATACAGAGAGAGAAAGATATTTTCTTGGAGGAACTAAACAGTCTCCAAGGTAATTTCCAGTAGGTGCTCACATTTAGGGCTCTATAACAGATAAGCTGGTGGGGGCAATTGAATGTCCTAGAGTAAAGTTTATTTAATCAACATGTCAAATTTAAGCACTTAAAGTCTCTGACTGACCTTTTGGTGGTGTGATTTTAACTGTGAACACACAGCCAAGGATCACTGACATCCAAAGGAAGCTTTCCCTCATTTTGCCTGAGGAAAACATGAACCAAGAAGAAATGGAGATTACACAGTGAGCAGAACATGAGGTCAAAGAAATCATAATTAATATCTTTAGAGAGACAAAAGAATATACTACATTCATGGAAAAATAATGAAGTGGAATTAAAAGGAATAATGAGAGAGTAAGAAAGAACTCTTGGAAATAAAAACTCTGATAGCAAACTTTAAAAAAATATCAAGAGTTGGAAGATGAAGTAAAAATACTTTCTCTGGAAATATATAGATATGGGCTAGAGAGGAAGCATAAGAAATTAGGGGATCAATTCAGGGGGCTAACATTCAGTTAATGGGAGTTCTAGAAATAGAGAAAGGAGGGAATGAGCTTGTCAAAGAAATAACACAAAAAAAATTTCCAGAATTAAAGGACATGAATTTCCAAATGGTATGGTCTATTGAGTATCCAATTTTTTTTGAATGAAAAAAAAAAAAAAAAAACCAACCCACATCCAGGCTCATTACATTGCAAATATAGAGATCAAGTGTAGGTATTCAAAGTTCCTGGAGAGGAAAATGGGATTAGGGTGAAGTAAGTGAGCTGCTTGCCTTGTGTGCAAAATTTAAGGGGCACCAAAAAGTTCAATGATCAAGATGAAAAAAAAATGATGCACTACTTTAAAAAAAAGCAAAATAAATAATGGGAACAAAATTCACCATTTAAATAGCAAAATTTAAGCTAAAGTCAAGATCCAACAGGGTAGGGATTTGGGTGAGACAAGTGAGGTTTCTGTTTTTATTTCAATTGACATTTTGTTCATCATGATTTTTTGCATTAGTTTTGGTTTTTAAAAATATGCATATCTTGATCATCAAATTTTGGTGCTCCTAAAATATGATGTTCCCTTAAATTTTCCACTGGAGGTGAGTGCTTCTCAGCTCACCCTGGGCCCTGCCTTGCACAGGAAGTGTTTGGGAATAACAGTGGTATCAAACTTCTCAACAGCAACATTGAAAGTTTGAAGGCAATGGAACCAATGCCTTTAAAAATTCTGATTGAAATTATGCTGAGTGAAGTAAATCAATCAGAGAAGGATAATCATCATATAGTTTCACTCATATGGGGAATATAAGGAATATGAAAGGGATTATAAGGAGAAGGAGGGGAACTGAGTGGGAAATTAGAGAGGGAGACAAACCATGAGAGACTCCTAACTCTGGGAAATGAACAAAGGGTTGTGGAAGGAGAGGTGGGCAGGGGGTTGGGGTGACTGGGTGATGGGCACTGAGGGGGGCACTTGATGGGATGAGCACTGGGTATTTTACTATATGTTGGCAAATCGAACTTCAATAAAAACAAATGGAAAAAAAAAGAATGTTTTTTGACCTAGCATTTTATACCAACCCAACTCTCCATTAGATATGAATAAGATATGAAACAAAGACCTTTCTAGACATACAATGTCTTAAAAACTTGCCTTCTCATGTACCTTTTCTTACAAAACTACCAAAGGGTGAACTCAATTAAAACCAGGGAGTGAAGGAAGAAAGTGTAGGATCCAGGAATAGGGACCTGAGCACAGGAGACAGGAAGAAAGGGAATTGCTTAGGTAATGGCTAACAGAATGTCAGGAGGACAGCTGTGCCTTGGCCCAGAGAGCAGCCAGGACCGATCAGCAGGAAGTCAGAAGGCTTTAGGGGGTGAGGGAGTTTGTCCTCAGGAAAACAAATGAGACTGACAAATTATCCGACAGGTTTGGTCATGTGGAAAATTATACTGAAGGCACGGAAAGATTTAGTCAATTGTTTTTTTTTTTTAAAAAACAAACCTAAGTTGATGAAAAATGAGGTAGTTATTAACAAGATAAACAAAAAAGAAAGGAAAAGGATCATAGTCTACTACTTGATCTAGGAAGAAAATCTATGTTCGTGGTCATAATAGTGAAGACGTAGTACAAGAATTAAGTAAAATCAAGATGTAAGTATTCTGGGAGGGGAAGAAAACTTCTTGTCTACCACACTGAGACAATGTCGATTGGTGTTGAGGAGAACGATGACTCAAGCTATCTAAGAATACTCGTGTTGTTTACAAATAGAGAGGTAAAGACAAGAAGAAACAGCTTCAAGAGAAGAAGGTGAGGAAGACAGTGTGGGGGGTGGAGAACAAGAAACTGCTATTTTACTTGCAAGTCGTTTACACTTATTTGGCTTTTCAAAAGGTTTACAAGTAATACTTTGAAACAAAAAATTTTTGAAAAGTAGATTTGGATCATGTTATTCCTCTGCGAGGCCTTCCTAACCTCTTCCTTCTGGGAGCTGCTGGAGCATTAGGGCTTGTGTCCCCGGCACTGAACACACAGCAGGGGCTTACAAAGGATTCCTGAAGGATAAGTGAATGAATTCCTTAAAATATATTGCTTAACTTCAGGGGAATTAACCAAAGAAAACCTTTAGAAGAGGTTGCACTGGGAAAGCCGCACTAACAGTAAGGGAGGTTTGTCTTTCGTTGGCTGTCACACATGGTAGTGACACATTTTTTTTTCCTTTCATTTCTATGGGTGGCGTGGGGTTGGTTGAAGTCATAGGCCAGATGGGAACAGATTGGGATTTAGAGATAGACACACCTGGGTCCCAACATTATCTCCACCATTCACTTGCTGTGAGGTCAAGGCAAGTTCCTTTATCTCCCTGAAACTCCGTTTTCATATCTGAACAGTGGAGAGAATAATGGAGAAGAAAACACTTGTTCTTGGGCTGTCTGGGTGGCTCAGTGGTTGAGCATCTGCTCAGATCCTGATCCCAGGGTCCTGGGATTGAGTCCCATACTGGGCTCCCCACAGGGAGCCTGCTTCTCCCTCTGCTTATGTCTCTGCCTCTTTCTCTCTGTGTCTTCATGAATAAATAAATAAAATCTTAAAAACATTATTCTTAAGGATGGGGGAAGTATAGGTAAAGTGCCTAGCCTACCTTAGTTGCTGGCTGAATGGTGGAAAATTTTCTTAAGCTTCAGGAACAGTGGCTTTTCTCTTGACCCCACTTCCTGAGTTCTTGTCTGGATAGAACTTCCCGGAAACTCCAGCCTTGGCCTTACAGCCCTGCATGCTGGGCTGTGGGTGGGCAGACCATATACTAGCAGAGTGGTTAAGAGCATCTACACGTTTTTGGGGACATCTGAATCTTTCCATTTTGGGAGCTGTGCTGAGACGGTTTCAGTGGTTTTGTCTGGTTTCTAAACAAAAGTTATTTAGGTGGGAACAGATTCAATTTGAGGTTTCCATGATTTTCACATGACCTCCAAATACCCTGGCTTTGCAGTTTCCCTCTTTCTTTAATGAAAATCTGGATCATCTTGGAAAAAAAGAAACTGAATTCAATGCCGTTGCCCTGCATGCGTCCTAGCTTTCCTCTCTCCATTTCCTTGGCTCCAACGGTCTCCGGCCTCCCTCGCTGTTCCACCCACCCACTCACCAGGCCGTCAGCGTCCATCCCTCCCCCCTTCCCTCCGTGGGAACTGCTGGCTAAGAGTCCCCAAGCTCCTCCCACTGGCCACAGCGAGGGAGCTGGCGCAAGATCCTTCTTCATGCTGCCTTTAACCCCCTTCTCCAAACGCTCTCCTACGCGGGCTCAAGAATAGGGAAAGAGTCTCCTTCTTTATTTTTTTTAAAACATCTTTATCTTCACTCTTGATTCAGGGATCATTACCGAAGGTCTCATCCTGTCTCTTCTTTTACTTAATGGCCTTTATTCTTGAGGGGCTAATGATCACCTGTAAGCATGTGGATTGTTCCCTTAGCTTTCCCCTTTCCGTTCCAGTCCCTCCCTGGAATTGTACTCTTTATATATATATATATATATATATATATAAATTTATTTTTTATTGGTGTTCAATTTGACAACATATAGAATAACACCCAGTGCTCATCCCGTCAAGTGTCCCCTCAGTGCCCGTCACCCAGTCACCCCCCCCATCCCCCCCACCCCCCGGCCTCCCACCTCCCCTTCCACCACCCCTAGTTCGTTTCCCAGAGTTAGGAGTCTTTCATGTTCTGTCTCCCTTTCAGATATTTCCCACTCATTTTTTCTCCTTTCCCCTTTATTCCCTTTCACTATTTTTTATATTCCCCAAATGAATGAGACCATATAATGTTTGTCCTTCTCCGATTGACTTATTTCACTCAGCATAATACCCTCCAGTTCCATCCACGTGGAAGCAAATGGTGGTTATTTGTCGTTTCTAATGGCTGAGTAATTGGAATTGTACTCGTGAGTCTCCAGTGGCCTCATGGACATTTTCCCTCAGATGTCACCTCCTAGACAGACCCTCTCATCTGTCCCAACTTCTCACTTCCCTGTCAGAAGTTCTTGGAATCCTGGAGTCTTTCTCTGCTTCTCTCTCTTTCATTCTTCCCTGGCAACTGCCCCCTTCAGCTTAACTTCTTAAGCCAGCCCTCTGATCTAATCGGGGTGGCCTCTACACTGTCCCCAAACGTGTAGTCACTTCTCTGTTATGCCTGTGACATCTGGCAGGGTGCATCATCACAGCTGCATTTTTCTATTAGTCTTAATGTTAGCCGATTACACATTCCCTCAGAGTCCAAGGATGGTGCAAAGCATCTTGTCCCTATGACGGAGTACACTTCAGTGCCCCAAACCTAGCCACCGACAGAATGTGGCCTCACCGCTGTCCAGAGTCTCTATCCCCGAGGGGCAGGCTGGTGGCCTCTCTTTGGCATTTAGTGGACTAGGGATGTGTATGGGGGAAGCGGTTCTGTGAGGCTGGAGGTTAGAGGTTCAGAGTTCAGCTCTGTCTTCAGTCCTGGCTCCACCCACCCTGCAGGGGAGATGTTAGATATTTCAGAATTTAAATTCTCCAAATTCTTAGACCAAGTCTAAGGCAAATCGGTTATTCTCTCACTTCCCTGATGCATTATTATGCTAACAAAGTCTCTGCCTTTTTACTTAATCTTGCCAAGGAGACTCTCTCCTCAAGGATGGGGAGGGGATGCACATCCCAGCCTGCCTGGCATCCCAGATTCATCCCCACTCTATCTTTGTTTATGTGTTTCATTTGTTGGGATAGCTGTCTACTTCTGTTACATTTATGTAGGCACAATCTACCTATTCTCCAAGGTAAGGAGGGGATCTTAGCTATTTTTGTGCCGTGGACCCCACTGGCGATCTTATGAATACAATAGACTCTCAAAAATATGATTTAAAATTTTTTTAAAGATTTATGTATTTATTTTACAGAGAGAGGGAGAGAGAGAGAGCACAAGCACATGAGTGGGGGGGGGGGCGAGGGGGAGGGAGAAGGAGAGAGAAAAATCTCAAGCAGATTCCCCCCTGAGCGTGGAGCCTGATTGGGGCTCCATTTCATGACCCTGAGATTATGACCTGAGCTGAAACCAAGAGTCAGATGCTTACCTGACTGAGCCACCCAGGCACCCCAAGAATTTGATTTTAAATACATAGAAAGGATTATAAAGGCAACTGATTATGATGTGGTCATGAAAATATTAAAACAAAATTGTGATATAGTAGTACTCTGATTTTTTACTAACATTAAATAACCATTATAATTTCAAAGTAGTGATAAAAATGGTATTTTGAGATGTCTGTAATATTAGATGTGATAGGAAAATATCTCTTATGTCTACTTCTGGTGGTTTGTAGCCTACATTTATAATGTAAGGAAATGCTAAGTTTCAGTTAGAGATTAGTGAACACAAAGATTTAATTTTTCCTAATCCAAGTTCACAGGCCCCCTGTATTCTGTCCATGGATTCCATGAGTTCTTATTGTGAGTTCATATTTTGGGCCTCAGCTGAGAAGCTCAACTCTTATTTCCCTTATGAAACCCTCCTTGACTACCACACTGCCATTTGAGTTTTCCCTCACGTTGAAGTCTTTCAACATTTGTTCATTTAACTAACATTTATCAAGATTGCGCATATCCATGCAAGCCATGTAACTGGTGTTAGAGGTCTGTAGAAAGATAAGCAAGACTTAGCTTTACAATCAGTAGGAACAATGTACATATTCTCATCCAACTATAACCCCAAATGTAAGACGAAAAGTGTCACGGGAGAGCTTTGAACAAAGGTCTGAAGTATCCCAGAAGAGACAGAAGTTAAAAGTTCAGTTTGGCAAGGAGGCGGGGAAGGAAATGTTACGAGAGGAAGACGGCATTTGAGCTTGGCCTTGTAGAGGGAATAGGATGGAAGCGATTTCCACATGGTTTTGTGGAGGCCGAGAAAAATTAAGGCCATCCCACCTAAAGTTTAGCATTAGCACAAGTACAGCCATCTTAGGTCCCTGTGAATAAGAGCTGAACTTTACAGGAAAAACTGCAGAATGTCCTCGGCAGGTAATCCCATATCAGAAAGACAACAGAGCTCAGAATTGCCCTCGGCAGAGAATCCCATATCAGAAAGACAACAGAGCCCACCCCCGTGGTAGAAAGTCCCATCTTAGAATGAGAACAGAGCTCAATGCCCTTGAAAGCCCCATATCAAAATGTAAACAGAACTTGAGAAATTCTTCCATCCCTTCTGAAAATCTCCTAGACCAGCCTATAAAAAACCCAGCTGTAACCTGCTTCGGGGTCCAAGTCCCTGCTCCGCTCTGTATACTTGGGCCCAAGCTCGAGCTTGTAAATAAACCCACGTGTGTTTGCATCGGTGTCGGCTCCTTGGTGGTTTCTTGGATTCGCAATCTTGGGTACAATAGTTTAAGCAGATCTTGCTGGTATTTTTCCTTTATCTGTCTTTCACAAGTAAATATGAAGTTCCAAGCAGGTAGGTACTGTGTTTTATGTATTTTTTATATTTCTCAGAACCTAGGACAGGACTGAGAATGGGCACTCAATATATGCTTGTTGATTAATTAATGGTGTTTCTTTTTACTCTCCATATCAGTTAGTTACTGCTGTGTAACAAACTTCCCCAAACTCAATGGCTTTAAACAACAATCTGTTCTTTCTCATGGGTCTATGGGCCATTCTGCTGATCTGGACCAGAGCCAACTGTTCTCAGGTGGGCTCTGTGGTCACTTGCAAATCAGCCAGGGCTGGCTGGCCTAGAATGGCCTGGGCTGGGTGACTTGGCTCTCTTCTGCATGATTTTTAAGCTGTGCTTGCATTGAGTTTGCTGCTGTTCCATTGGCCAAAGCAAGTCATAGGGCCAAGCCCAGAGTCGATGTGGAGGATGCTACAAGAGGGGTAAGGATACAAGGAGGCATAAAAAAAATCTTGGTCATTAATGTAATGAGGCTACCATAGTTTTCACAATTAAACAATCCATGTCACATCCTTTGTGGATTCACACGGATCTAAATCAATAGATAAATACATAAACAAAGACTAGAGCAGCAATTTATAAATTCAACTAGTGATGTGGTCTCTCCCATGGCTATATCTTAAGTGTTTGAAGAATGTTATCCACAGAGGCTGGCTGGGCTATCCTTTTATTAGTATTATTTTAACCGAGATGTAAACTCACTGAGTTGTCCTTTCATGTTGGATGTTCCATCAGTTAAGCATCCCACACAATTTTTCATAGAGATGTTTTCTTTCCCCCTGAGGACATCTGCAACAATCCAGAACACACTTTCCTTGGTACTTGACTCTGAGTTGCTATAAATATCAGACATTCTGTCGGCAGCTCAGGGTCACAGCTCAGGTCTTCTGGACCAATATCACTTGCCCCTCTGCCTTGAGTTGTGTCTGTAGAGGCAGCAGCTGGGTAGGCAAAGTGAAGTGGAAAATACAAGTCAGAAAATGTGTTCTCTGAATAACTGAGGCAAAAGTGTGTGTGTGTGTGTGTATGTGTGGGTAGGCAGGTTTATCCACACAACTGTTTTTACTTCCCTAACCTTTAATGAGAGTGACAGCCCAATTTGGAAGAAAAACAAAAACAAAAAACAAGGGCAGTGTAGAACATGGTTGGGGGGTGGGCGTTGTACAGACCTGAGTGTGAATCATCTCACCACCTATGGGCTAGGTAGCCTCTGGCAAGTGGTCTCCATCTCTGAGCTCCAGATTATCTGTAAAATGGAACCCTTCACATTCTGACCTCTTGGTTTGTGGGGAGGAGGAAAGGAGCCGCCTTGCTTACAAGCACTCAATAAATATTCGATGTCGTTTCTTACAGATAAAACAAAACAAAACAAAACCTCTGAACTCAGGTCCCCGTAGGAGGAAGTCAGTTCTCTGTAAGTTGGGGAGCGAGCATGCAGGAGGCCTACACTCTGATCCTGGCCTTGTCACCAGCCAGAGGGCCACGCGACCCTCCGTCGCCTCATTTCTTGGGCAGAGCAGTTAGTCCTGTCTTGCACGGAACCCACAGCCTTGTTTTGGCAAGCAAAGGGCATATTGTACAGGGAGTTCTGCAAAAGTAATTTGAAATCCCCTTGAATACATTTGAAGTAATGCTGCAGCGATGGGTCCCTCCCATGTGGGATTTTATGGAGCGCCTATTCGGCGCCCAGCACTCAGCCTTGCCCCCGTCGTTTGCGGTGATGCTGAGGAGAAATTAAAATTACAAGCGTGTTCCCTTCCAGATGTTGCTACAGGCTCAAGGTGCTCTTTTAACTGGGACATCAGGCTTTCTGGAAATAGTCAAGAATTCTAGAAACATGACATTGTGCCTGATTCATCGCTTAAACTTGTCACTGACTCATTCCCTCCTTGATAGTTTTCTTCAACAGTAACTTTAATTACATCATTTACTTATTGTTTTTTTTTTTTTCCCCCTTGATTTATTCTCTTCCTCATGATTCTTGTTTATGGTCTCAGTGATTGGGCTGTCTCACCTCTGAGCCTTGTGGAAAACTTCCGAACTCTTGAAATGGGAATAGAGTTTCTCATGTCCCTCTTCTAAGGGGTACATGAACCCCCAGGCTGGTATCCTTGAAATGCATCAGGAGAAAGAACACTTTTGACTTTGTTAGTGTTTCATGGAAATTACTTACTGAATGCTCTTAGCTGTCCCACACAATAGATCTAATCCAGTTAAAAAAAAAATATAGGAACAGAGGTTCTAAGAGGGCACTGTAACTTGCCCAAGGTCAGTGTGGTAGATTGCAGAAGTGTGGTCACAGATCTTTGTCTTTCCCTGCACCCACACCCTTTACCATGTCATCTGCAGTGTCCTCCTCCTCTGACGCTGGGCTTGGCAATGTGACTCGCTCTGGCCCCTGGGGTAATGGCTAATGCGATGTAAGCAAAATCTGCTTAGTACTTGGGCCATCAATCTGGTTTGCCTTCTTGTACCTCTGCCGCTGCCATGAGTACATGCCTGGGCTGGCCTGAGGGAGAACGAGGGCCATGTGGAGCCAAGCTGAGTGGCCCCAACTGTCCCAAGCTCAGACAGCCGCCGTCACTCAATGGCCAGCCAAAGGGTAGGCATGTTAGTGAGCTTGGCCGTAATCAGCAGAACCACCTAGCTAACCATCCCAGATGCGTAAGCAACACATACTTATTATTGTGTATCGCTGAGGTTTTGTGGTTGTTTCACCGTGTTATCGTAGCGATATATAACTGATCGAATCAGTACAGGGGGAAAAAGCAGATCCTACGAATCGGGCAGGCCTATATGTGAATTCCAGCTCTGCTATTTGGAGTGAATTCCTTTTTGAAACTAAGTTTTCTTACCCTTAAAGTGAATTACTAGTCCTTCCCTCATAGGGTTACTGGAAGATTAAACACACGAAATGAAGGAAGCCCTTGGTTCCTCACTTGGGGTGGAACCTGCTTAAGATTCTCTCTGTCCCTCTCCCTTTGCCTCTAAAAAAATAAATAAATAAAGCCCGTGGGACACAGTGTGGATTGTAGATGATGGCCAAAAAATGGTGGCTTCTCACAGCAACGCTCCAAAGCAATCAACTCTGGGGCTCCCGAGCTCAGACCAAGCAATGTCCAAATGTGAAGCCAATACCTTTCACATCAGCTCCAAGGTAAAAGTGAAGGCCAGATGGCTTGGTTCCATCCTTATGATGATAGGCATCTTCCCTGAATCCTCCACTGCGGTTATATCAAGCAGGAAGGGCCTTAAAAATGTTGCTTAAATTGAGGGGACTGAAAATGAAAGATTTTCCTCTGGGGCTGTGGCTTAGCCAAATAGACAGAAGTGAAATGGGAAAGGGGTGTTGCTCTTTGCCCTGGGTATAGGTTTGGTTCAGATCAACCACACTCAAAGCACTACTGGGTGCAGAAGCCATTCTGGGAACGCTTGCTCCGATGCTCACCCGTGCCCTCCTGCCTGCACACGCAAGTTTTGATGACAGATCATTCAGGAAACGTGGATATTTCCCTAGGAGGTTTTGAGGTTTTGCTTTGTCACTTGGTCTTCTTTTCTGGGCCCTTTCCCTTCCTGTGAAGCCATTGTCTTCCTGACATGACAAATGTACTCAGGTAGGCTTATGACTAATTATCTAAAGGGGGAAGGAAAAAATAAAACAACCCAAGGCTGAAATTCAGGGCAATTAACTGTAAACTCTCAGAACATGTGAGATGCTCTTTGAAAACTACCCCCCCTCCCCCAACATACACATTCAAGGAATGTTTTTTTCCTAAACAGGATGTTTTATCCCTTAACTTGGGATGTTTTCTATAAAATTCAGCTTTTTCCCTTCCTCCCTCTTCAATCTTGCCCCAAAGAGTTCACTCCTCTATCTTCCCTGATGCTGGCGATAGGGTGGCAACAGTTAAATGCACCGGGCTCTGCCTCCTTGTGAGACCTTGGATACATTGCATGGAATTTCCGAGCTTCTGTTTCTCGCCCATAAGATGACATTTCTATATGATTTCTTTACAAAAAGTTGTTTTTTTGTTTTTGTTTTTTTTTAGAAATATGAAACAAGAATTTATTATTATTTCTTATGGTTCCTTGGGTGGATTGGGGCTGGGCTGGGAGATTCTTTCTTGGGATTTCTCATGTGGATGCATCAGATAGTGGTTGGGTCTGGAGTCACCTGCAGGCTCCCTGGAGCTCTCCAAGACAGCTCACTCTCAGGGCTGGCTGATTCTCACAGTGAGCTGGGGACTCAGCTGGGCCTGGCAGATGAAGAATCTAGACCTGGATTCTTCACGTGGCTTGGGCCTCGTGGTGTCTGAGTTCTGAGACGGAACATTCCACAGTGTGGTGTTCCAAGACACCCAAGTGGAAGCTGCAAGGCTTCTTAAGATTTAGACTTGGAGATGCCAGGATATCACTTTCGCTACATGATTCTGTTTCTTTTGATGCTAAAATCTTATAATTTCATGACCTCGATCCTCCATCCTCTGCCACTAAGTCAGATGTAAGCTCACAAAACTGAGCAGAGCGCCAAATTGGGCCTGCACATAGAGGGGGCCATGTCTCATGCTAAAAGATGTACAAATATAATGGCTGCATCATCCCAATTATCTGGGAAGGAAGCTCAGGGTAGATTGTCGTCTACCAGCACCTGCTGTGTTCTTTCTGTGCCCACCTCTGGGCTCTGAATCTCTGTCCCTCGCTCCACCTTGCCACTCCTCCCCTAGGTACAATTATAATGTTAGGCATGTGACAGGCATGTAAGGGTGAGAAAGAGAAGATCCAGTTCCTGCTCATTATTTAGATGAGAAGACAAACTACAAGAGGGAAAAAAATTGCTAAGCAGACAACGAGTGTTGCATGCCAAGTGGGTATCAAAGTTAGAAAGTGCTAAAGGCGTTCAGGGGAAGGAGATGTGGGGGATGAAGGAGGGAAGGCTTCCTGGAGAAGTTGACCCTTTAAGGTGCATCTTGAAAGGTGAGCTGGAATTACCAGGGGAAGAGATGGGAAGGGTATTCAGGAAGAGGGACCGCGTGAGGTGTGGTGTGTCAGGGAATAGCAAGCTTTGTGGGGTGAGTACAGTGTAAGACAGGGGTGGGAGGCAGTAGGAAATGGGGCAGGAGGTGAAGGCAGGACCGAGGGTCGTGCAGGGACTTGGAGGACAGGCACCAACAGCCCCCTTTTCTGGAATAGGATACAGAATCTCAGGAAGATAAAGGGACTTTATTAAGGGTGCACCACTTGCAAGTGACCCAGTCAGAATTTGAACCCAGGACTACCTGACTTCTCAGTCCAGTCCCTTCTCCGCCACAGCGACTATGAGCTACCTTCAGTTGCTGCTGCTGGGTTTCCCAGCATGCCCCCCCGCCCCACTTCTCTGAGCCTCCTGGCTGACTAAGGGTGTTGCTTTTCTGCACCATTTATTGTAATGACTTCAATTAAACCATCTTGTGCTGGATCAGTGAGCAGCTCTAGGGAATCGATGAGCAAGGCTGGCTACCACAGAAGCAGAGTCTCCTCCCCTTGTCCCTGCCAATCCCAGGGCTGTGCTTCTGTCCCCACACCTGGGGAGGACTCAAGAGAGGAAAATGAGGGCCAAGGGGCAGGTACAAATAGACAAGGAAGCAGGTGTCTATTACCTTCCAGACATGGAGGGTGCATGGCCAGCTCTCGGGTGCTCATCCTCCCTGGCACTGCCTGCCGCTGTCCTTCCTCTGGTTAATTTGGATTTGCGGCTGCAGCTCTGGGACGATGGGCTGTCCTCACTTGGCTGCCTTTGGTGCAGGCGCAGTAGGCAATGAACCCTGACCCCAAAGGAGAGGGGCTTTTCTGAACTTGCTACTTGACCTTGGCCAATTTGTCCCCTCTCTCTGAGACTTCTGGGAAAAACAGTGCAAATGGAGAGCCATCAGGCTGTTATCCTCTGTTTGTCTCTTGATTTAGGGTCTCCCCTTTTTTGACCTCCTCTGTGCTTCTGACTTCCATGAAACAAATTGATTGGTGCCCTTGCCAGTTGGCTCCACTTTGGTTTGGCCGTTGGCGGGAGATTGGAAGGTGGGAGGAGAGAGGGCGGAGTGCTTCTTCCCCATGAGCTCCTTCCTCTCTGGCTCTTCCTTTCTTCTCTGGCTCAGCCCTCTCAGGGTGCCAGCAGCATTCTTTCCTCTCTGATCCTTCCAGCGGTTTCCAGCTGCAGGAGTTCCTAGAGCCCCTTCCTGGTTCCCTTCATTCTGCCCATCTCTCTGTAAGTTGTCCCTCCTCGGTAGAGTCTCTTCAGGTGACCCAGCTGAGTGGAGCTCTGTTTCCTGGGGAGACACTGACGCAGCATCTGAAGTGCCCTTTCCACTCCAAGTCTGTCCGGCTCGCGAGGGAGAAGATGCAAGGAACTGCTGGCTCTCCGGGCCCCTCAGCTCGGGTCATCCTGTGATGGGAGAGTCCGGGCTGTGGCATCCCAGCTCCTCTCAAGCTTTTCCTTCTGTTCTCCAGTCCTCAGCTCCCAGGGCCTCAGCTCAGATCCCCAGCATTTGGTTTTTACCTTAAAACAGCTTTATTGTGGTGTAAGCTGCATGCAGCCTGCTGCATCCACTAGAAGCAGTTAGATGGGTGCCCATCCTTTTGGCTCAGGTCTGTTCTAACAGCTTTCTAACTGGCCTCCAGCCTTCATTCTCATCCCTGCAAAATCACAATCTTCAGATCACATATGTCACTCCCCGGCTCATGGACCTTGGCTGGTACTCCTGTGCCTTGAGGCCAAAGCCCAATCTCCTTTGAGTAATACACGAGGCCTTCATGCTCCAGGCTCGACCACCACCACTTCCCATGGATGTTCCAGCCACCATGAACTTCTTAAGTCACTCCTGCCAAGCTCTCCACCTTTGCATGATCTGTTCCTGGACCCGAAGCACCTTGCATCCTTATATCATTGACCCTCAGCATCCCTCTGGGCCTCCCGAATCCCCTCTGCCCTCGAGCATCAAGTTGAAGCATGGTCCTCCCTTCCCCCAAGAGGTCTTCTTCCCTGATGGTGGCCACAGTGAGCAGGGCCCCTCTCCTGTGCTTCTAGCACATTGCAGCTATTTCTGCCATTATACTCATCCTGAACCATGAACGTTGTCTGTCTTCTTAGAGTGTGATCAGAGTCTGCCCTGCATCTCTGTACCCCTAGCTACTAACACTGTCCATGGGGCACCATCCATCATTTGTTCATTCATCTATTCAATAAATATTGAGTGCTGGCTATATGCCAAACACTCCTCCAGCGTACAGGAAAGGTGTTCCAGTCATTCGGCTGCTACCTCCCAGGTCCAAACCTGTTACACTCTGCTTGTGATGCTGGGTAGGGACACTACAGATGCTTTCTCCTTTGTCGTGGGACTTCTTGTGTCTGCCAGCGGTGGCACTAGAGGGAGGCTGGAGGCGGGAGGAGGAACCTTGCCTGCTAGCTGGGTCGCATCGATTCCAGCAGGTTCTGGCCTCCAGTACAGCCTCACCTGCCTCCTTAGAGGTGAGCAGCAGCTGGATGGTGCCTTGCTGGTGGGCCCCCACTCCGCCAGCTTCTCCTCCTCTGAGTCCCCAGAGTCCTACAATCCCACTGTTTCTCGTAGTTGTTACTTCTGTCTTCAGTGCTCCCTTTCAAATTTTCCTTTCCTTCTAATTTGTTGTAGATGGATTCCTTTCATTGAATTCTCACTGTTGAAATATCTAGTGCAATTCCTGTTTTCCTAACTGGATGTTGACTGATGCAATGAGAAAGGTCTCTGGTCTATAGGCCTCAAGTTCAAGTTGGGCAAGAGAGAGAGAGAATAAAGCAGTGAAAAGGTCAACAGTAAAAGGTATTCTGATGAAAAGCAAGGCAGGGTGATGCAGGAAGCCTGGGTTAAAACTATGGATAGAGAAGTCAGGGAAGGTCTCTCCAAGGTGACATGCAAGCAGGGAGAGACGTATTTAAGTTTCCACCATGCAAAGACCTGGGGAAGAATGTTCCAGGGAAAGGTGCCAGTGGATACGAGGGCCTTATGCAGTGAGGGAAGGGTGCTACAGACGATGAGGTCAAGGCAGGCAGGAGCTAGATCCTATGGGCCTTCTTAGCCATCAGATTTTTTTTTTTTTAATTTCTGAATGTGTTGGAAAGCCTAATTTAGAGGGTTTTAAAGCATGAGAAATGACAAGATCTGACTTACATTTAAGAAAGATCTCTATGGCTGCTGAAGATGCGGGGGCAGTCTATAGGGTGCAAGAACAGAAGCTCAGTTCTCCCAGAGAAGAAGGTAGGAGCTTTTCAAGGATGAGGGGACTGGGAGATTGAGTTTACAAGCCTTGTCCTAGGTGGCCGGTTTTGGACTTTGGGGCCCCAGATCAGTGCTCTTCTGTGGCTATCCACTCTCTAAGTGAGGTGTACTGGCATCTTGGTCTCATCTGGGAAGAGAATGAAGCTCCTTGGGCAGCCAAACACATGCTTTTAACCATGTTTCTGCTTTACAAAAAGTCCAGTGGTGCCCAATGCATGGTTCATCATGGTGGTGCTATCCTGGTCAGTCATAAGAGGGGTGAGTAAGTCCTAAGGGACTCTTCTCCTTTCCTCTCCTGGCCCGTTGACAGACCCTTTTGACTCCCCCCCTTTTGACTCTGACCACTTTTCTCCAGGGCTGCCAGAATGCACACCTTCAGGAAACACCATCCCTGTCTCTACCCTAAACGGCACCATCTGCATAGACCGTAATGTGAACGATGCCCCCTGCAGCTGTACAGAGATCCTGCTTCTCTCCACCCCCACTGCTGTCCCTTGGTCTGGCCACCAGCCTCTCACCATATTATTACAGCCAAGACCTAGGTTGTATGCAAGGGAAGGTCCAGGCCAGAGGGACCTCACAGCAAGAGTGAAAGATGTCGGTGGGGCTTAGGGGTTCACCTTCCAACAGGCAGCAGGGGCATTTTGGGTAGAAGGGAGGGGTCTCTAAGAGGTGGAAGCAAGAGAAAAATATTTCTATATGCTTCAAGCCTATAGTAGGTCTGTGCTTTATTGAAAGAATCCTTCCTCCTGTGAATAATATAATCTGACATTTAGGGGGATGGGAGGACATGGCTGGATGGGTCCCAGGAGTGCTGCAGAGGTGATTACAGCTGTTAGCATTTTTTTCTTCACAGCTTGGACAAAAGAGGAGGAGGGAAGACTGGATGAGTCTTCACGAGAGGCTCTTCCATGCCCAGGAGCTGGAGAGGCATGAACTTTGGGAGGCCCAAACCAGCACCGTATTCTGACCGGTTGTCTCTGTCAGCCTCAGTTTACTCTTCCTACTGACTGGCCACGGCCTTCCACCCAGGTCAGGACCCTGTTCCAACCAGGCCAGTCCTTCCACCTGCCGCAGTGTCACCTGGGAAGGGCCAGCTCGCCTCTCGCCACCATCAGATTCTTCCTCATTAAACAAATGAATCACAATCCTAATTAATTTGAGCAACAGAATTTATGTAACTACTCCCAGCAGGACGTCTGCTCTCAGTAGGTAGCAAGATTAATTCCTCTCTCTGGGAAATTCCAGCCGTGCTGGTCAATAAACCTTAATGATGACTGAAATCTCCCATCTGTCTCTGCTCAGGGCAGGTAACCCCTGCTAACCAGACACCCGGTGCACTTGATGTGGCACCCCAGACTCCCAAGAGGACAAGGATGAGAATCTCTCAGCCTGGATGGGTTCTGAGCCACGGGGAGCACACACAGTAGGTGTTCAATTAAGGACAGGGACTGTCCATTCTAGGGATGTTCTGAATCTCTGAAAGCCCACAGGAGGTGTTCAATTTCTGTTTATGGAATGAACAAGAGAGACTCTGTGTTGCTCAGCTACTTATAAAGCAGTCTCAAGCTCCCGAATCCCAACCAGGACCCCTCTGGCTCTTTCCATTTACTCCCACTACTTCCCACGACTATACCCAATTCCATCTTTTCATTATTTTGAACTTTCTGGACTCAGAGACTTGGCTCTTGATGTTCCCTGCCCTTGAACTGTGCCAACCCCCTCTTTCCAAAACAGCCCCCACGCTGGCTGCACGGGAGGGAAGGGCAGTGAAGTGGAAAGTCTTCTGGAATTAGTTCTAATTCTGGCTCTGCCACTTACTCATTGTACTTCACCTCTCTGTTCATCACCTTTCCCTCCTGTGTAAATGACACGAGGTACTTAGGAAGAATAACACAGTGAAAACGTATCGCCTGGTGCTTGACTCATGTAGTGATAGACAACATTTTAGGCAAATGTAATATAGCAGTGCTCGACAAAAGTCCTGCTCCCAAGGAATTTAATTTCTAGGAAATGATAAACAATAAAGCACAAATTTAAGTTTAATTAGGTGCTCAGAGAAAATAAATTAGAAAAAATGTTATAGAAAGTGACTGGAGGAAATCTTTGAGGAGACGCCGTTTTTTGGGGGGAAACCCAAATGCCAGGATGGAATGCACATGAAGATCTGGGGGCACGGCATTCCAGAAGCAGAGAAGAGCAACTGCAAAGGCTCTGAGGTGCAAGTGACCTTTGCTTTGCTTGATCAGTGGGCCGAGGCTCTGCAGGATTAAGTCATTTGCCCAGTTGCCCAGTTAGGACGTGCTAGGGTTGGGATCTGAACCCACGTCTTTTGCCCTTAAGGATGGAGCACATATCATTCCAGCACTGAAAAAGGAACAGTAGTTGAAGATGAGATGAACGCCTCCTGTCTTGTCCTCCACCAGATCTAAATCCATCCGTGTCTTCCTGATAACTTGCAGAATTATAGATAGGATCCTGATTCCCATTAGGGCCTTTTCACCTCCACTGGCCCAAGCAGTCATGCAGGGACCACCAGCCCTAACAGCTCCCTGAATGGGCCAGCTCCAATTCCTTCTACATTTATGAACAGGAAGAACCAACTCCTTTTGCAATTTTTTTCTCCCTTGATGATAATACATGTTCATGGCTGAAAATCAGAAATGGCTAACAAAGTAAAAATCAGCCATAATTTCAACCTCTTTGGGAATGTTTGGTATGTATCTTTCTGGTCAATGCACACAGCTGCTTGACAAGGTTATGAACATTCTGCACATAGTTTTGGAATACCCTTTTTCCTCTTGTCATGAAAATAATGTTTTCAAATGTATTTCTAACAGCTGACTGCAAAGACCAATTCAAATGTAACTATGTTAGGGCTTTTATTATGATGAGTAACACAAAGATCCTTTTTTACCCATAAATCTTTGTTACATGATGTCCTACAAAGCAGGGGAAGTGTCGGCCTCCCCGCATGCTGCGTCCTGTGCTCAGTGAAACCGTCTTCTATTGCGGAGGGAGCAGGGTCTTGTGCCCATGAGTGTGGAGCAGAGTTCATGATTGCTCTCTACTGAGAAATGGACTTGGTCACACCTTCCCTAACTTTCCCTTTCCTCTCAACCTCTCCCTATCATTTTGGTCCCAGGACAGATACAATGGGGAAGAGGAAGAGAAGGAAGGGAGAATGCAACTTGATGTTGTATTTTGAAATAGGAAATATCGAAATGGTACTTTAGACACAGGAATACTGTTTAACAGTATTTTTATTGAGTGATCAACTGGCAGGAAGTTGAGGCTGATGGGATCAGGGGCTGCCTCAGTACGGCAGAGTCTATGGTGACTGTGTTTTGCTTCTGTGTGGGCCTGCCACGTGGGCAGGCACAGGAAACAGGAGTCCAGGGTTCTAGTCCCTGGGGATATTGGATTAGTGTGGGGGGTACCCGTCTGTGGTAGGTCTGGAGAACAAACCTGGTACCAAGGTGGTGCCTGAGAGAGCATCTGAGGACCCAGGTTGTGGGGGGCTTCTTCCCGCTATGGCAGGGAGGGAGGGTCTGCCTCCTCGGCAGGTGCTCAGGTTAAGGCTCCTCCTCTGGATGACCACCATCCCACATTTTCTCCAGGTTCCTGTGTGGCCTCAGACAACAAAAGTGAGAAAAAGACTGAACCAGAGAGAAAGACATGAGAGAAGAGACAGTAAAGGTAACAGAGTGAAATCGAGAAAAATGGGACAGAGGGAAAATGAGACACCCTCTGTGAGGAGGCTGATGGATTGAAAAGTAGAAACCTTCTGGGTAGAAGTTTAAGCATCAAGAGTTACTTTGGGTCTGGACAGGCTCATTATACTTCCACAGCTGCCAGCTCCTAATTCACAAGGGCCAATGTCAAGTACTCCTACCCCATGGGTCAGAAATATTTCTTTGACAACTGTACTCACTACAGACCATCTCCCTAAACTCACCGGGGGTGCCCTCTTGCTGAAAAGCAATTTCTCAGACTTTCTGGAAGCTGACTACTTCTCGGTGGAGCAGACAATGGAGAGTCCGTGCCAGGGAACAGCCCTTCCTTGAACATGTCTGAAGACCTTCTGAGTTTCTTGGGGAGGGAGTAAAAAGTGGAAGCTGGAGTGGGCTAGAGTTCAGCAGGTGGGAGGAGTGAAGGGCTAGAGAGAAGGATACCAGGGGGAAGAGGAGGGGGGGAGGAGGGGGAGGAGAGGAGAGAGGAGGGTGGCTGGAGGAGGAGTTCTACTTTCCTTGCTCACACTCACCTCTTGGTGCCCAACAAGGACTCTGTCTTCCTGCCAGGCTGCAGGAAATGGCTTTTTGGCATCTACTGGAAAGGCCCAACAGTCACTGTCAGCTTCTGCAGGTGGTGTTGGTTGAGAAAACAAGAGGAGACAGCAAATGAAGGGAGCTCACTCTAAGGGGGGGTACTGATGCTTGTTCACTTTGGCGCATGGGAACTTTTGAAAAGGCACCTCTTAGAGGAAACGGCAGGAAAAGAAACAAAACTACTCATAGGCAGGCTTAGAGGAGATCCTTCAAACTTCATTAGATTCATCACCAACCCTGCTGGAGACACTGGCCTCAAATGCATCCTTTCTTTTGAGTCCAAATTCAGAAGACTTTTTGTAAGCAACTGCCACTGACCCTGATCCTCCCCCCCACCCCCCCCACACCTGCTGTGCTAGGGCCCAAAGTTGTCCCTGGCCCAGAGGGCATCCCTCCTTAGTTTGAGCATTCCCTTGGCTCGGGATGGTTGAAGTGCTTCTTCATTTCTAGCCTGCTGCCTTCCCTTATGTTCAGTTAACTGGACTGTGGTTAAGATGGGCTCTCCCTCTCTGGAGGCAAGGTGTCTTCCAAAACATCAAAAAGAAAAAAAGGGATTTGAGAGATGATGCGGAATCAACCAACTCTACAAAATAGCAGCTGAGGCCCAGGATCGCACAAGGCGATGGCGGGGGTGGAGCAAAATCCACCCAGTGCAGCCCCTCTATTGCTGTCACTGTTGCTAAACCCCAACTTTGGTGCGAAGCTTTTCCCCCTTCTTCCCCCAAGGCCCTAACCTGCGTAGGTCTAGGCGGGCTTGACTGTCCCCTGTCTCCTCCCCACTGCCCGCTTGCCCCCGTCGCCCAGGTCCCAGCAGCAAGGGCAGCAGACACTAAAGGAGCTGGACTGTCGGCTGGTTCAAAGAGCCAGGGAAGGGGGATCCCTGGTTGGCTCAGCGGTTTAGCACCTGCCTTTGGCCCAGGGCCCAATCCTGGAGTCCCGGGATTGAGTCCCATGTCGGGCTCCCTGCACGGTGCCTGCTTCTCCCTCCTCCTGTGTCTCTGCCGCTCTCTATGTCTATCATCAATCAATCAATCAATCAATCTTAAAAACAACAACAACAACAACAACAACAACAAACCCAAAGAGCCAGGGAAGGCATTCGCCTGTCCTCCGACTTCCGTTTCCTGGGAGGCCGTGCTGCTCATTGGCCCAGCAGAGGTGATTGACAGGTCAGTGACGCAATGAATGATGAGTCTGGGAAGGTTGGTGGCCGTTACCGGCCTGTTCTCTCATCGCGAGAATTTAGGGTAACGGTCACCACTATATCCCTTTGGCCGTTTCCCGCGCTCAAAACCCAGCGTCGTTTCAGTAGAGAGTGGAAGGCACTTTTCTCTCTCAAAAGGAGGAACACGTTGTTTTTGTTTTTTTTTTTTTTGGGGGGGGGCGGGGTCGGAGGGGATGGAGGTTGTCTAAAAGTACAAAATGAATCCTCAGAAAGAATACAGTTTTGTCGTTCTAAATGAGTCACTGTAATAAACGGGCTTGATTTGTAGAGAAGTTGTGGGAACGTGAGAGGGCCCGAGGGAGGGAGGAGAGGTGGCTGGGAGAGGGGACTCAGGCAGCCCTCAGGAGGCCGGAGTTGCGTTTGTTTTCTGCAGTTGTTGAAGATCTTGTGAGGCTGTTCCTGAGGCCTGGATGTGTGACCTGGGTGGTGGTGGTGGGGAAATGATGGGCCCACTGTTAGGGACTCTATAAAAAAAGGCCCAGGGGGTGAGGGTGAGGGTGGGGGGCAGGCTGGCAGGCAGGCGAGGCAGTGTTTGCAGTGCTCTTGCACGTGGAAATTGGTCTCTCTGCAAAGGCCTCTCAAGTAAGAGCTGGCTTGGATGGTAGAAGGGAGGCCTGAGTTGTGCAGTGCTTCCTAAGGGATGGTTGGAGCGCAGAGCTGGAGGGCCCCCACCTCCGAGGGCATGACCACAGGAGACGTGGCCTCTGGAAGAATGGCGGTGGATCACCACATAGCTTTTTAGAAGGAGGGAGCCAGAGGTGGAGAGACCTGAGAGAGACAGGGAGTTAAAAGAGATGGGAAGGATGGCAAAGGAAAGAGAATCTGTCACGGGGACTTAGAGCTGGTGTCCCAGAAAAGCCAGGCAAATGCGTGCTTGCCGTATAGTTGTCACTCAGTAAGTGCTAGCTATTATTACTGCTCCTCTTGGAGGGGTGGGCGAGGGGCTGCTTGAGTCTGGTGGTTCACGTGGACTAGGTACTGAGTGCAGATAAAGAGGAGCCAGGACAACAGGCCATTATTCCAGCTGTTTTCTCTGTCTCCCCTGTAATTTTGAGAATCACAGAAGCTACCCCTCCGCTGGGGAATGGGGAGGGAGGATTGAACTAAAGAGTAAGGGTGTTGGTGAGTGCTGGAGCTGGGAGCCCAAAGGATGGGATGTAGGACTGAGGAGCCACTGTCCTTCCCAAATTGATTGTAGCTAAGGCCAGGTGGATGTGAGGTTGGGGGGGGTGGGGCGGGGAGCGGTGGTGTAGCTGAGGAGGAGAATGGGAAGTGGTGTGGGCAGGCACTGGGTGAACTATGTCATCTCATGCATTACAGCTGTCATGGTTGCTGGGGTGGGGCCGAGAGGGGAGCAGCCCACCTTGTCGTCTCCTGGGCAAAAGGGATGAATGGTGGTGAGATTCAAGGCTCCATTGGAAGTTCCCATCAATCATTGGCAGAAGTGTTGACTTTCTCAGGGACCAGTGGCCTTTGAGGCCTGAGAGGGCAAGGCTCCCCCAGGAGGTCCTGAGACAAGAAAACCACTTTCCATTTGACAGGAAGGGTGTATCAATGGAGGCTCCTGAATACTCTGGAGAGTACATAGTACCATTCCTAAAGGTTCTGAACAAAGAAAAGGAAACTGCCCACATCCTATATTCCATTTCCCTTGGCTTTGCTTTCCCTATCTTCACAAGTTTCCATGTTCCCCTTTAGTGAGTCACTGAATCAGCGGCATTTGCTGGGGGGTGCATCATGGGCAGTGCTGGGCTAGCCAAGAGGAGGTGATGTTGAAAGAAGAGTGAAGAATGCTCCTGAGTCCCCAAATTACCCTTAGTGTGCCCAAGGTTGGGCAACCGGGTGGCCCACAACTGGTGCACAAAGCCACCTGGATGACTTACACAAGTGGAGGGGCTCTGGTCCCTAATGTCTGGGGAGAAAAAAGGGTCTCAGGGGGACCTAGAAGGCCAGAGAGATACAGGAGGCCATGTGAGGGGCTAGACAAAAGAAGACAAAGATGAGGATGGAAGGGACTGAGGCAAAATGGAGACCAGTGGCAATAGGTCCTGAGCCAGGACTGGGAGAGCTAAGTGAGGTAGCCCTGAAAAGAGCTAACTTAGCTGCCTAGTTAGTCTTCACAGTCTTTTCTATCTCTACTTCCACTGAAATGACTCTACTAAGTTTCAAAGAAAATTTAGAGTTCTCAGAGTCTTCCCAGATTCCAGGAAGCATTACATATACAGTTATGCTAACTTATACTCATTTTATAGAAACCCTTCGGAATCTTACTGGGGTGCATAGGCAGCTCCCAATGATCTTATCATGGGGTTCAAATCCAGGCAAATGAGCTAGGCAATGGGGTACTTGTAAGAGCCAAATCTAGGAAAGTCAGCTTCTGGAAGCTGCTTTTTTACCTTTCACCTCCATGGACCAAGGGTCGAAACAAGCAGTGGGAGAAAGGGCAAAATGAGCTGCTTTGGAGCAGCGGTGTTTATCATGCTGGGATGTGACAAGATAGTGGCATCACAGTTGGGGCACTGTCGCAGTGGTCTAGCACCCATTGTGAGAGGGCCGGTTAGCCTGGGCGTGGAGCCGTGGAGGTGATGGCCCTTGGTCAAGCGTGGTCACTGCTGATCTTGGGAGGTTTGCCCGCTGTCAGTGACTAGAAATGCCTCTGATGAACTGAGTTGGGACCCAGGCAGGAGGCTAGGCTGGAAGCAGGGCCGGGGCAAGGAGGACACAACACAGCTACTAATAAATGGCCTGGAAGCCGGCCACTGGTGGTGGGGGAGAGTACTAACCCCTCCCCTCCGAGGGAAACCAGATAGGCAGAAAGGGTCATGAATGGATCAGGGGTAAAGAAGAGGACATAAACAGAGGTGAGACAGGCAAACGAATGTGCTAGAGAATCCCGAGAGGGATGGAATCCAGTCGGGCTGATTCTTCTTTGGGTCATCGAAGGAGGCTTCTCTTGGCTCCTTTTCCTTAGATGATGCTAATGCAACACCAAGGATGTTTAGAATGGGCCCAGGTTTCCAGAAAATGACCTTCATCCTCTATAGTACTACTGTCAGCTAACCCCTCTCAATGTGTGGGAAGTATGTCCATAAAGGAAATGGGGTTTTCTGTGTGGGGATGGGGGGCGAATGCCTTCCCTGGGCAGTGGCCTGGTGTGTTCCCAAATGTGGCAAATGCTCAGGAGGAAGGGGGCTGCTTGGCTGGCTGGGAGCTCAGCATCCCTGATCTCACGTATCTTATAACCAAGGCCTTTCCTCCTGCTACCAGAAGGAGCAGTCAGGTCTGATGGGCACGAGGGGGGTGTGAGGAGCTGAGAAGGAATGTCAAGTAGGCAGAACTTCTGAAGGGAGAAACACAGTCTGTGGGAGAAGGGCAGGCAGACACACAAATCCCCTCCCTTCCCCAGGTTGCGACCTGCCGCTGGCCTGTCCAGGAGACCTGATTTCCTATCCTTCTCAGCCTCTGCCTGTCATCCTGTGTCTTACAGTAAAATGAGGAGCAGGGAGGGAGGGCAGGGAGGAAAGAACAGGGGAGACAGGGCTAGAGGGAGCCCGAGCCACGATAATACCATACATAGAGATGGAAAGACAGATACACTGAAACAGTAACAGAGCCTCTGCATCTCTGCGGCTGCTTTTCATCATAGTGATTATGCTCGTTCTCAAGGGATATTTACCTCCTCAATCAAGAATTTAGAGCCCTGTGCTCCGACCATAATACTCCCTGAGCGAAATTTGCAGTGGATGCCTCTACTTGCTAAATATAATGGCTCCTCCACTTAATGAGGAGTTGAAGTGATTCAGAGACAGTGGCTGGTACTAGCTTCCTGGCAATGAAGAGCATTTCTGGGGAACAAATCATGCCAACTGCCCCCTTTCCCCTCCACATGGGCAACTATGGAGAAAGACACAATGGGGGCTAAAATGCAGAGTAAGGAGCGGGAAAGGGTTGCGAGTCCTTATCCCCTAAATCAGCTGAAATAATCTGGTTGGGAGAGGAGGGGAGTGTTGAGGGGTGGACAGGTTGGATATAAGAGGTGATCAAAAGCAGCTGGGAATGCAAACAGGGTAAGGGCAAAGAGCTGTCTCAGGGTCCTTCCACTCTTTTCTTTGGGTGGTTGTGCTAAAAAAAATCGAGAAATCGAGTCTGCCCAGAGGCCACAGACACGGAGATGGGTACTGGATGCTTTTAGCAGCCAGGAAAATTGTTTTCCTGTTTGAAGATGGGAGGAATACCATGTAATGTGGTTTAAGTCTCAAAGGAAATAAAAACTCCCCATCCTCGGGGTGCACTTTCTTACTATTGTCCTTCTCTGTCCAGCTCTCCTTTCCTCCTTCAAAGCCCCTCTTCTGAGAAGTGCAGGCCAGGCAGGAGAAGGGGGTGTGGGACTCCCTATGATGCCAATTTGGCTGCCGTGTTATTGTTGCCACGGGAGTGAGTAGAGCTCTTTCTTTCACCATAGCAGCCTATGAAAGGACTGGGCTTTTTCAAAGGAACTTTATCAGGGAAATATAAAGTAAAACAACCAGTTCAACTAAGAAAATGTGAAAGATGGAAGCCAAGAGATCTTTTTGACTGGTTTGTAACCCGCCGTGATCCTACACTTTGCTATTAGCTGTTTGGCTCTATTGGATTCCAAACCTGTTCTCAGTTTGGTTTTTGTGGGAAATGGATTCTTTCCAGACTCTGGGGCTTATCTATCTCCCCCACTGTAGCGTCTTCTTTGCCCTTCTTGGGTGGGGCCAGCCTTTCCCATTCTGCCCCGGAAAGCTCATCTTTTTAGTTTTTTTACTTCCGGTCTCCTTCATCCTCTAGATGGCTTCTCTGCTTTTCAGGGTTTCGTGCTTTAGCTTAGACTTCTTTTTGTCAGCTAGTTGGGGTGCAGAGCCCTGTGACCCTTCCATTCTAACCTGTGGAGGGGCTGTTTTGGGGGTGGGGAGGAGAGTTCGACTTGTCACTGTGGTGGGCAGAGAGCTCAGATGTCCGGTCATTAGCAAAGAAAAAGCAAATGCTGTCCAAAGTTCACATGTCCATCTTTTGTTCCCTTTTTGAAGACTGCTAGGCCCCCTCGCCCCCCAACATGCATTCCCAGCCTCTCAGTCTCCACAGTTTTCCAAAATTAATACTGAAAATACAAGTACAGTTGAAGGAATTTTTTCTCAAAGGAAAAGAATGGTCATTTCTTCCCAAGGAAGATGGGTTTGGAGTCTAATAACACAAACTAAATCTCAAAGAAAACATGAACATACTCCATATTTAATCTAAAAGCATACAGTATTTGTTAATAGTATATACAAATGAAAGAACAGCTAAAATGGTAGGCAAGCAGCGGGGGGAAGAGAAGGGTGTGGGCAGGGCAGGGGCTGCCTTCAGCAAGAACTGAAGTCTAGTGGTCTGTTCAGGAGTCTTCCTGGATGTTGGAAGGCTTATGGGCGTGTGGCCAGCGCCTCAGGGCATCATCCTTCCAGGGCAGTGAGTGCAGAATGTGGGTAGCAGAGCCCAAGTTCTGAGTGTCTCCAAGGTAACTAAGATACTCTGACTGAGGTGACTCATGAGGATCAGTTGGCTGGAGGAGTCTTCAGCAAAAGGGTCTCAGTTGGTGTAAGCAAATGGGCTTCCAAGGAACCTTCTGGCCGGGGAGAGGAGAAAGCTCTCCAGAGAACGGCATATCTCTTGAAGTAGCCTGAGTGTGTCCTGGGCCCCAGTGACAGGCCACGGGTCCCCCAGTTACAGCACTGTGGGACAGAAACTTCTAGGCCAAGACAGTTTCTTGTCAAGTCACTACACCATGACAGTCATGATTGCAGTTTGGGGTAATTTACTGAAGAACTCTATCACATTCCTAGATACAAGGTACCTTTTTAGGGAGGACGAGCAAGCAAGAGGACTAGCGTCTTTGTTCCCTTGACATGCTTGAGGAAGTGGGTGCTTTCTGCTTCTCATCTTCTCAATTTCTCTAGACTCCAGAGTTTCCAGTTCCTCCCTTCCATACCCTGGCTTCTCCATTATTGGGCGAGGTGAGGTCAAGTGGCCAGCCAGCAAGGGAATTGGTGAGGAAAGGGACAGCTTCACTGACGGATGATAGAAGAAGGTTTCTAGTCTAGAATTGTAAATGGAACCAATGATAATGTCAACAGACTAGATAACAGTAAGGCAGCAGGAAGGACAGGATCATGGTGCCGTCAGCAGGCTGGAGTCAAACGTGCCTGTGGCTGGTTGGCTGCCGCAATGGGCCTGATAGGCTCCTAGAGTTTGTTAAGAGAGTGTTGGAAGGGCCCACCGGAGAAGGCCTCTGGCCAGGGTGGAGGCGGCTCTTGAGTGCTGTGACTGGTCTCCGTTTGGATAACAGGGAAGTGGATGAGGTGAAGCAACGCAATGGTAGGAAATGCTAGGGATCATCTCTTCGCTGCACCTCTCATGGGCCACACTGCATGCATGGACTCCAGAGGTTCAGGGATTTGGTAAAGCTCTTCTGAATCCCTACTGCCATCTGCAATCCCAGCTACTATTGCCTACTGCAATCCCGGCTCTCATGAGGGGGGAAAATGCCAGATGGGAGATAAAGAGTAGGGAAAGAAAAACAGTGAGACCAGAGGAGAGAGACAGAAGCACAGCATGAAGTTAACATAGGTAAAGAGAGAGGCAGACAGTCTAGAAAAAAGTACCCACCACATTTTTGTGTTCCACCAACAATAGTTCAGCTAATTGGCAGAGCACAGGTTAGAGCCTTCCCAGAGTGTCACGGGTTTCAGGAAGAACTGTTTATTTACACTGTGCATCTCGGGTAAATCTTTCCAGCTCAGAGGCCTTCACTTTCACAGAAACAGACCTGAACTTGGTCAGGATTCATTACTCGTGATTTCCAGTCTGTTGGGGGGATGTGGAAGGGGCAATGGGGCATGTAGTGGATGGAGGTAGAGCTCTCCCACCAGCTGCCTCCTTTGTCTCTCTTCCTCGGGTCTAACGTAACAAAGACTGCTTTTTGTGGATAGCCCAGAAGAGAAGGATGTGAAGGGCAAAGCGCTTGAGTGTGTGTGGGGAGGGCTGGCTTAGGAGTTGAGTGAGGAGAGAGGAAGAAAGGGAATCATAGTACCCTTCTGAGTCAGCCCTAGTCAGACTATGGGTGTAGGGGAGGACGTTGGTTCGGAGCGGGGAGGACAAGGGTTGGGAGATGAGCAGAGGGAGGGGGAGCGTTAGATTCCTCCCATGCCACTTAGAACTCATTCTTGATTTGAGTTTTCTCCACTGTGCCTTAATCCCAATGGGAACGTCGGGCTGCAGTGTCTGGGGACATGGGAGTTGCCCATGACAGGTGCTCAGGTATAGTGTGCCTGGTCCCTTTTCTTAGTTCTAAGAGATACTCACTCCTTCCTGGTCTCTTTGCTATCCCAGCTCTGCTTTTCTCTCTTTAGCCCTCTCTTTAGATCAGTGTGGTGTTGGAAGAATGGTAGGTTTAATTTAGCAAAACAAATGCAGATGACAGCAAAGGGCAGAGGTGGCTTTTATTGGGAGAGGAGAGCTTTGGGGTATGAAGCTTCTAATTTGACCTGAGTTTGTATCTCCTGACTACATTGGTGAAAAAATATGCCAGGGAGGGGCTGGAGGAAGAATGGCAAATACTGACCTTGGGCAGGTCAGAATCTCGGGTGAACGTACTAGGAAATGGTAGGTCCTTGGCTTAGTTAAGTGAGGTCATGGGTGAGGACATTATGAAGATTGCGTGACATGAGTGGGCCTGGGTCCCTCCTCCAGAGATGCTACGTGGGAAGTTTCTAATGAATGGGAAAAGTCTCTTCTGAAAGGTATAGATTCAGAAGCAGGGTCTCCACCTGAAGCATGACACGGTCAGGGTGGCTCCTCCTGCTTTCTCAAGCTTGCTCTTACAGCTGAGTGGTGGCAGAGGCCTGTGTGTTTTGGAGCTTTTCTATCTTGAAGGGGAAGAAATCAGGTGAGCTGAAGGAGGGACACAGAGAAAACCAGATGATGACTGAAAAGCAGAAACCCAGAAAAGACTATATCTACTGAGCTGTCAAGTCCTCCAAGTTACCCCTCCTATACCAGCTGCCAATCAAAAGGATTCTGCTGATCCAAAGTTATATTTACCATGTCTTCAGAGCTTTTAAAAGGTGGGAAGGGGGAAAAACAACTAGAACCATATAAATCCCCTTCTGCTAAACTTTCTAAGCTTGCAGAAGGCACCATCTTGGTGAGAATCTATTCCTCATCCTGTCAATTACCCATGGGGACTCAGCTTTATGCACAGGGAGAGAGGTGGAGAATGGAGAGAATTTGAGTCAGAGCCAAGCAGAAGACTGCTTCTTCCCTTGCCTGCCTCCCTGAGAGCAGAGAGCAGACTCTTTTTATCTCTGTATCCTGAATGTCCAGCATATTGCAAGAGCTCAATAAATAGGTATTTATTGAATTGAAATAAATCGTTTGTTGAATTACCATGTGGGTAAATACACAAAGTTAGGTCCTACTGCGGAACAAGGACCACAGAGGTAGAGGGTAGAGTATAAGATGGTCTGAATTTGTGGAGATCTAAAGGAGAGAAGCAGAATATATCCCAAATTACCACTATGTAGAATAGGGATAGGATAGGTATTGAAAAGGGAAAGGGAAAGGAGGCAGAAGAAAGAAGAAAAGTGAAGGGTATAGCCGAGGTAGCCTAGTGCAAGGGCTGTGTTGCTTTGGAACCCATGTGTACTTCTTCCTCAGAAAGTCCTTAAGTCTTGAGTCTTTAAGTTGTAGTTCTGGCAAGTAGGATCCCTGACCCCTCGCTAGAGAATACAGCATAGTTAGAGACTACCATTCCATTGCACTTGGAAGGGAGAGGGAGAGGACGACTTCCCAGGGTTGGGGGAGAATTGAGGTGGGTGTAGTGGTGGGCCTGGGAAGAGTGTTAAAGTTAGGGGCGCAACAGAGGAGAGTTAGAACCTAAATGAAGGAAAACTCGCACTCCTGGCAGCAGATGAGATTCGCCATCTGTAAAATCTCTTCTGATTGACCTCTTTGCTCTGAGCTGATTTGTTACATGTTGTAAGTGTCATGAAGAGGCCTCTTGAGTTCAGCAGGGACCCAACAGCCTCCAAGTTACTCCACAGCAATCTGTCATCTGGGATGTGCCGCGGATTGGTGGGAGGAGGTTGAACTCAGGCAGAAGAAGGTTGAACTCAGTTCAGAAGGTTTCCTGAACTTGGCCAGGAAACCCTGCATCTGACCCATGAAGGAGGGGACTGGGAGTCTGGAATGCAGGTCCCGATTCTTGGAAACGTAGGTGTTGGAAAGTACCTCAAAGGCTTTCACTCTTGGTGGTTCCTGGGCTTGGATTCACAAATAGCAAAATTTCCCCTCTATAATTTGGGGGACTAACAGTTTCTTAGGTCAGAATATTAAAAATCTAAACATGATCTATTATAAGTCATTTTGCAAAAGGCTTTTTAAAAAGGCTCTTTTAACTCCACAAAAATGGAAAGAATATAATCTCAGAACAAACCCTGTTCCTCAGATGCATTTCTAGGGGCAGACTGGCCACCACTGGTGCTGAGGAGTCTTGAGCCATTTAACTTCTCCACTGTGTTGCTCTTCTTTCTGACAGGGTGGGCCAACTTGAACGGCTTTGTACCTGGGACAAAATGGGCTCCTGGAGGCTGGGCAGCTGCTAGAGACGCCAGCCACAGCCACTGTTGCTCTAATCACTGTGGACTACTTAGTCCCAACTTCCTGAGTATGTCGGGGAGTTTTATGCCTCCGGCTGTGTTTCAAGCTCTTTTGTCAGCAGGGAATGCAGTACCTTCCTCTCCTTCACATTTTCCAAGTGGCAAAATTTGACTCCTCCTTCAAAACTAGCTCAAGAGCCATATCCTCTGAAGTCTGTCCTGAGAGCCTTCTCTACTGCCACATCAGGAAGGAATTTTTGATGACTTCTATTTCGGTAGTACTGTGTATTCTAATTTTTCATTCATATGCCTCTATTCATGGCATGAACAGTGTGCTAAGATGATGATTTCCTTGCTAGATTGGGTTTTTTTTTGGGGGGTGGGGCTAGGACTGTTTATTTTTTGTATAGTGGGTGACTTGAAGTCCAATTCATCAGGAGCTAACGATAGGAAGTTTCGTTAGTCGCCCTAAAATTGATGGCCAGGCCTGGTATCAAGTCTCTTGGCAGTGGATAACAGGCATTCATGCAGGCCGGCAGCTGTTTGATTTGATACCTTGGGGGTTTGGACAGCCTTACCCTTGAGAGTGGTCTTGGAAACCTACTTATAGACACTGAGGTTCACAGATAAGATTCCAGCTTAAGAAATATAGTGGACAGAATGAAAACCAAGATACCAGCTTGCTCTTGAGGACCACCAAGAAAAAGTGGCTTTAGCTATTGACACTAGTGTTTGTGGAAATGACCTGTTTATCAGAAAGAGTGTCAAAGGCCCAGATGCAAGAACCCAGGTTCCCAGGGCAGAGCAGGACCACCAGCAATTTGACTTAGTTACACCACTGGGTGGTTCTTAATAGATTTGTTACAAAGCTGGTCCCTTGGTCTCTGAATTGAGATGGGGGACTGGTGTGCTTCTTGGCAGGTGGTAACAGTCATTCAACCTGTATTTCAAAGTCTTGTGATGGAGAACTCTCAGCTTCACAGGGTAGTTTATTTTGTTGCATGACAATTGCAATTATTTTAACAGTTATTTGTACTGAACTGAAATCTGCTTTGCTTAGAACGAGGACCCACTGGTTTTGGTTCAGTGGTTCAGTACCCTGTGAAAGTCCAAAATCTCATGTTCACATAAATAGATGAAGAAAGCAAGCAAATGTCCCCACTGTTTATTATAAACCTTATTGGCTACTTTATTCTCTCCCCTTCCCCCAGCCTCCCTACAGTTCTTCCTAGAATATATTTTTAAGTCCTGCTCATCCTTCTCTGGATTTGCTCTTGGTCATCAATGTCCCTCATAAGTGTGGGGCAGGGGCAGCCCAGGTGGCTCAGCGGTTTAGCGCTGCCTTTGGCCCAGGGTGTGATCCTGGAGACCCAGGATTGAGTCCCATATTGGGCCCCCTGCATGGAATGGAGCCTGTTTCTCCCTCTGCCTGTATCTCTGCCTCTCTCTCTCTCTCTCTCTCTCTGTCTCTCATGAATGAATAAATCTTTATATATATATATATAAAGACAACCAACTGCACAAATTCCACCCCACCCCACTACTATTATTAATGTTCAGTAGTGACCACCTGAATCTAAGCCCAGTGAGCCTCAAGGATTCCTTCTTTGGTACTACCATTTGTCTTCAGAGTTGTTCATGTCATTATTGACAGGATTTACCCTGCACACTAGTGTTGTGGGATAATAGGGAAATATCAGGTGCGATCCCCTTCTTTCTCTACCATCAACATCCAGAGTGTTTTGCTGGGGACACTAAATGCCATTGGGCAGCTGACAGTCTTGTAAGTCTTACTTGCAAGACTAAAGCCTCTTAAAAGTTGAATAGAATACAAGTTCAATAACTCTTAGGTTGTGTCACAGCCTATGTTTAAAGATTTGCTGATTTTCACAGAAAACAGAAGGATTCCAACTATTGTCTTGTAGCTTTAACTTTCTTTTTCAATTGGTCTGTGTTCTGGTTTTTTTTCTGGTGTTTCCATAGTTGGATCAGAAGCTGTACTGCCAAGAAATGAAATTTAAATTTCCCATTCTCTGGGCGTCACGACACCCTGAGTCCACTAGAGTTCCTTGCCATGTCTTGTCTATCACTATGATCCCAGTGCCTGGCCCAGGACTTTCAGCACTGATGGTGTGGAGGGCTGGATGGTCATTAAACATGAGTTGGCACCTCCTCCTTTTTGCCTTCGTTGGCACTACCCTCTTCTGTTTTCTTTCTGGCCCACTAGCCACTTCTCAGTGACCACTATGGGCTGAGGCTAGGTCCTGGGTTATTTTTTTTTTTTCCTTTCTATACTCTTCTAACCTCAACCAGACTTATGATTTTAGATTATATGTCAATGACTCCCCAAGTTTATATCTCATAAAGTCCAGACTGAATTTTAGACTGCTTGAGTATCTAGCAGGAATTTCATATATGTCATTGCTAGAACAAAACCCTTGATTTTCCTTTCGAATTCCACCCTTGAAATGTTCCTACTGGATGTCCTCTGTAGTAATAATGGGACCTATGTTTCTTCAGAGCCCTAAAACTGGGCTTGATTTGTCTACTTTCTTTACACTTCCACACCCAAGTCATTATCAAGGAAGTTCATGCTTCTTCCCAAATACATTCCCAGATTGTCTGCTTCTTCATCAGCTCCACTATTACTACCCTCAGGCAAGGCCACCATCATGGCCAGCCTAGATGATTGATCAGAATAGCCTCCTCGCTGCTTTTGCTCTTGCTTCTATATCTACACTATACATAACAGCTGAGTGATCGTTTGCAAATGTAAATCCAATTCTGCCTTGCTTAAAACCCTTCTCTGGTTGTCCTTTGAGCCTGGAATAAAATCCAACCTCTTTGCCATTGCCTACAAGATGCAGAGTTGACTCATCCCAGCTTACCTCTTTGGCGTCACCCATCTGTCTGCACACTCTGCTCCATGCATTCTAGTCTCTAAATACTCCAAATGTATTGTTCTCAGAATCTTTGCCTAGCTGTTGCTTCTGTCTGGAACATTCTTTCCTCTGATCTTTGACCTGAGTTTTCTCAACATTAAGGTTAGTTTCAAATGTTTGCATTTTCAGAGAAACTTTCCCTGTGTCCTCTACTTAATACTGCCTCTGCTGTAGGAGTCATGCCTTCCACCTTGTTTTCATAGCACACATCACTATCTGAAATTATTTATTTCCTTGATTACTGTCCACCTTCCCACTGATGAACAGGCTCCATGAAAGCAGGAACATGGTCTTTCAAATATTCCATTGTATCTCCGCATCTGGCACCTAGTAAGTGCTCAGTCAATAGCTGGATGAATTCACTGAATGTGGAGCGTTGGATGACTGACCATTGAATGCTTTGGCAACGCCTATGCAAACAATGCCTTTGTAGAGGTCCCCTTATCTTCTTTCACAACTCAAGGTCATGAGACATCGACATTTTCTCAGTAACAAAGTCTCCATCAAGGAGACCACCATCTCTACTTTTCGGGGTATGGGGGGAGAATTAATTCATACTCATTTAAATGATAAGGATGAACTGACCCTCACTCATGAGCTGAACATGCTAAGTTGTTAATAGCCTCCCTGGGGTTTTACTTCTTACTCCGATGCCTTTAATTATTTTTACATGTTAACCATATCATAACAGTCTAAGGATACAGAAAAGCTAAAAATTAGGCATCCTTAGTTTTGTTGTGCCTGGGTCTGGTTTGATAGGGGTGAAAAATGTGTGGAAAGATATTCAGATCAATGTCATCAGTGTTGCTGTAAAGATCATAGGGCTTAAAATGTGCTAATAGCATAATGAATGATACTGACTGGGATTTATTAGGCAGTTTATGTCACTGTGGCTCTTGGGGGTGGTTCCCGACTTCATTCAAACTGCCTCACTTCAGCTCAAAGTTCTTTGAGAACCTAAATTTTTCCCATCGGCTATGGAGTCTTCCTCACTCATGCATGTCACTTCATTCACGTGTGTCCTTATCTGTATCCTTACCTTTCCAGGCGGGCCTCTGTACCCAGACCTGCCTGCATTTGCACGGATGGGAAAGAACTTAAATATCTATGGAAAACTTTGTTTAAACTGTGTTTTGTATGTTCTATAAGAAGAAAAAAGATTTATTAAGTACGCTTTATACCTTAGCAATGTTTTCACATGATGTTATCTCACATAAGAGCTCTAGGACCGTTAATAAAATAATTCTAAAAAACTCTTGCTCTCCCCAATGTTGTGTTCCCTGATAGGATTCCTGGTAGTAACGGGCTATCAGAGAAGTAGACTGGCATTGCAGATAACGTTGCTTCTGGTTGCATAGCAGATTAAAAGGGGCTGGTTATTCTAATCAGCGAAAAGTCTTTTTTTAAAAAAAATATTAGAGAGGGAGGGAGGGAGAGAAACATGAGCAGAAGGGAGGGGCAGAGGGAGAGGGAGAAGCAGACTCCCCACTGAGTAGGGAGCCTAATGCGGGGCTTGATCCCAGGACCCTGAGATCATGGCCTGAACTGAAGGCAGATGCTAAACCAAGCTGCCAAGGCACCCTGAAAAAAGCATCTTATCAGAAATCTGCTGCTAGTCATGGGGATGGGAGTATGAGATCCTAGAAGATTAGCCCTGACACAGGTTGAGGGTGATGAATCATTTTAGGAAATCCTGATCTGGAGACATCATTTATGAAACATACTTACTGAGAGCCTCTCTGAAGAAGACTCTCTGCCAGTGTCTGGAGATGTCTGTGAATAAAACACAATGGTCCTTGTCCTCATGAGGTTTACTCTCAGAGAAGAATCCTTCTTAGGGGGATGCTCAACGCTGAATATGGGAAATCTGTAAAAGATACAAGGCGGCCTTGTTAAGACTGAGCCTAGAGGGACACCGGGGTGGCTCACTCAGTTAAGCATCTGCCTTCGGCTCAGGGCATGAGCCCAGGGGTCCTGGGATCGAGCCCTGCATTGGGCTATCTGCTCAGTGGGGAGCCTGCCTCTCCTCCCTCTGCCACTCCCCTTGCTTGTGCTCTCTCGCTCTCTGTCAGATAAAAAAAAAAAATCTTAAAAAAAAAAAAAAAAAAGACTGAACCTGGAGAGCACATCTGACGTTCTTCCAGGATAGACTTAGGTCTTGCCCTTAAAGAGTTTGCAGTCTGGGAGAAAGGACAGACAATGCCCATACTGTAGGGCAAAAGTGCTAATAGGCTCTGCTAATGCCACAGTAATTCAGGGAAAACAGTTTCTTCAGATTTGGGATTGAGGCAGTGGGAAGATCCAAGAAGACATTTTGGACAAGGTGGCATTTAGTTAAGCTTGGTCCTGTGCAAGGGACA
Source organism: Canis aureus (assembly GCF_053574225.1). Taxonomy (NCBI): domain Eukaryota; kingdom Metazoa; phylum Chordata; class Mammalia; order Carnivora; family Canidae; genus Canis; species Canis aureus. Next base: position 12,307,593 of record NC_135631.1, on the reverse strand, counting down.
ATGTTTGGGGGTGTGGAGATTGTGGAGGGGGGTGGCCCTGCCTGGCATAGGCAAAGACTAGTAAGTGAGGAGAAGGATTGTCTCTAAACAGCTAAATGGAGACAGCCTGGTAGGTGAACTTTCATGGTTGGAGGGTCATATCCAGACTGCTCCCATGCTTGTTACTGTCTCCTGCTCTTCAAGGGGAAAGAATTCAGGGGTTCTGAAAATCTGAAAGTTTAAGGGCACATTAAAACTTCCCCTCTGCCTGACTTGAACGGCCTCTGCAGGGGGTACTAAATGGTTGAAGTCAGAGAAGGGTTGTGGGGAATAGCTGCCACTGAGAGAGAAGGAGCCTGGAGGAGGGTGCGGTGGGTGGCTTTTTTGAAGGTCAAGGTCAAGACAATGGCACCAGCTTTTGTCTCCACAAACAAAAATTCAGGGTGGAGCTGATGAAAAATTTAAGGTTCTTGAGAAACGTACTGAATTTTGTAACCTAGGCATTTAAACACGTAAAACATGTGTTTATATAGTTTTTAAAAAAAAGGGTTATGGGCAGCCCTGGTGGCTCAGCGGTTTAGTGCCACCTTCAGCCCAGGGCCTGACCCTGGAGACCCAGGATTGAGTCCCACTCGGGCTCACTGCATGGAGCCTGCTTCTCCCTCTGCATGTGTCTCTGCCTCTCTCTCTCTCTCTCTCTCTCAGGAATAAATAAATAAATAAAAGTAAATAAAAATAAAAACAAAAAAGGGTTATGTGATATCTACTCTTTCATTTAAGTATTTTGATAACATGTTTTTGTTTTTTTTGTTTAAACAAGAAGTGGGAAACCCATGGATAAGAGCAAAGGGCTAAAGAAGAGAGAACCAGTATCAAACAGAAGGGGAAAAGTCTCCATGCTGGGTCACATAGCTGTGCAATTCTTCTTTACCAAGTGTTGGAGTATTGGAATAGCAAAATTGGGGTTGTTGCCTTGTTTAAAAGCTAATGGAGAAAAAAAAGGTTAATGGAGCAAGTAATGCAATGGCTCAAATCTCCTGATCCTCATCCGTGAAATGGTGAGATGGTGACAAAAGTTCTGGCCCTGACAAGGACAGTATGAAGTTAAGATGAAATAATATCTGTAAAGCACCTAGTACAGCACCCAGCATAAAGCAAGTGCTTAAGAAATGTTATTGCCCTTCTTTTCTGGTCTGCCTTTATGCATGCAATCAGGAACAGCTACCTTTCAGTTTTGACTCCCACTGGATTTTTTCCTTTTACTGTCCCTCTTTCCTCTGGGCTTCCCCATCTGCTAAAAGTGTTGTCAATCTATTCCAGGCTGTTCCCCCTTCTCATCCTTCCTCCCTTCCTCTCCTCGTCAAGTTCTGCCTTGAGATCCCTGAGGCTATGACTGCTACTCCCCAACTGTCCCACTGAGGTGAACGCCCCGAATCATGGTGACCATCTTTTAGGATTACTGGAGTCAACAATTTTCATTCCTGAGAATTGGAATGAGAATTTCCAGGAATCCAATTTCATTGGAACCTGGAAATCCCAGATTGTGACGCTTCTAGTTTTGGAAATGGCCGAGCCTGAGTTTCTTGAGCATTTCATCCTGGGCTGGAAAGGAGTGTTCAGAGGGCTTACAGAACTTGCCTGTAGGGACATAGCCAGGCAGAAAGCATTGGCTTTTTGGGCCTGAGCATTAGCTTTCCTGCTATCCTTCCTCTCTCCACCTGTTTTTCTGACCTGCCATCCCCACAGCAACAAGGGAGACCTTTCTTTCCTAGTTAGAGCCTCATTAGCATTCAACTGGACACATAAATATTCTTGCTCAATTTCATGCTTAGTGAGCTTGTTGAGGGCCCACTGGCTGCCTATTGTAAGGTGGATTGTGGATTTCTCATTAATAGCCATTCAGTGCTGCCTCCTCCCTCACCTTTAGGGATGAGGCAGCAGCAAAGGGGGAATTATTATTAACTACCATTTCTGCCAAGCACTTTACATACGTTATCTAACATAATCCTTACAAATTTGCCATAACTCTATAAATTAGGTATCTTGTCCCCATTTTCTATACAAGAAAATAGAGGCTCTACAAAGTCAAAAAGCTAAGGAAGTGGCATAAGACCTTAAGTATTTGTCTTCAGAGCTCATGCATTTTCAAGGCCTACCGCTTATTCTTCTGGTAGTACTGATGGGTGGGCTGGCCCTGTTTGCATATAACCTCACCAGTGTCGAAGCATGCAATTTGGAATATCACTTCCCCCTACACTGGCACCTCTGCCCTCAGGCACAGTCAGTAGCCTATACATTTTCAGAATGAATACTACCTGGCAAGATTGGAGGGGCACCACATGGTCTTGCCTGGGGTCAAATATGACCTCTATTGATTTATATATCCTGCCGCTTTCCTCCTCTCCATCTTCCTCTCCCAACACGCAAAGCATTTTTGTGTCTAAGATCTCACTGTATCCTCAAAATAACCCTGTAAGGTAGGCCGGGCTGAGATTATTATTTTGAGTGTATGTATGAGGAATTTAAGGCTCAGTCGACCTAAATGGCTGCCCCATTTTACATAGCAGCATTTTGGAGATAGTGCCTCTTTCTGGTTGCCAAGCCAAGTCATTCATTCTCTAAGGGGGCTGACTTGCTTGGGGCTTTCGACTGGGGGACAGTTTTCTATGGGAAAAGTTATTGTGTAATTAACTGGCTCAGCAGGTCCTGGGGAAAGGGCTCCTGAGGATTTGGGGGGACTTCTAGACCAGTGAAACCTCTGGGCTTCCCTCTCTTGGTCACTCCATCTATAGATTTCTTTTGTGTGTGTGTGTGTGTGTTTGTGTGTGTGTGTGTGAGAGAGAGAGAGAGTCTGTGCATATGTGATTTCCTTTTGTCTTGTGCCACTGGGTGATGGTCTTCCTCTCCATTGCTAGGGTAACGAATAGGGTTAATTCATAATAGAAAACTGTAGATGGGAGAACAAACCAGGATCTCTTGTAGGAATACTGGTGTGAAAGGAGATCAGTGTCCTGCCAGGGTTCGTTGTGTAGCTCAACTTGGGCTTGGAACAGAGGCTGCTGTGGGAGCAGATGGAGTCATTGTTTTCTTTGTAGTTGGAGGTGCAGCTGGGAGTGGCAGGTGGGGAGGTGGTTCTCAGGGACAGCTCCAGATTGGTCTGGTTGAAGGAACAGAGCCGATCTGAGAAAACAGACTTTTAAGAGTCTGCAGGGGAAGATGCGGGGAGGATGGACTTGGGTCCAAAATTGGGCAGAACTCAAAGGCTGGGCAGAGGCATTCAGAATGAAGAGCTCTAACATAAAACTAAGCACACAGAAAGGCTAGGACAATGTTTTGGCATGAGGGAGTAACTCAAGAAATGCTAATTTCCTTTTTTCCTTTTTGGTGGAGCAGTACCATACAGTGAATTCAAAATCGACTATACTTCTCATCCAGAATAGAGTTTGCACCATCGCTGTGCCTTAACGTCCCAACTAAGGTAGACATTCAGACAAAGGCATCCGGTGTCTGACCTTAGAGTCACTCCAATTGGGGCTGGAGCCCTTTGTGCTGCTATGTGACACTGGCCAAAGTCATTTCACTTCTCTGAGCCTGCTTCTTCATTTGAAAAATGGGGATCATACTTTCCTTGCAGGGTTAGAGCTACATTAGCTGTGAAATAAGGTCTTGGATGCTTAGTAATGGAGTGATAAAGCAGTTAAGCTGCACTCAAATGGACTGGCCTAAATTGCTGTTGAGACTGGAGGAAGACTGGTTTTTGAGCAGCTACAACCCTGACTCCAGGGCCTTATGTTGAAGGCTGCGTCTCAGCCTGGATATCCTGGGGTAGGGTCAAGAATCCTTAAAATCAAAGTCTAGCATCAGTTCTTAAAGGATGCTAGACTTCCACCGTGGGGAATATTTCCGAGTCCATAGTCCTGAATCCCTAGAACATGATGACCCTCCCAAGCCGGGAGGAGGATGTTCAGACCCGGAGAGTTTTGGCTGCCAAGACATCAGAATCTCCCACACTAGCTACTTTGGAGGAGACCTCCTAGATGTTATGTCTGCAGGCTTCTGGGGCATCTGCCCCATCAACTGTAGTCCTTAGGCTGTCTTGCTACCCTCCATGCTTCTCAGACACTTCATCCTCAAGATACTTCTTCACCCAAGTCCAGGTGCCTGAGACCAGCCTGCTGGATTATGCTTCTTTAATCTGTCATGATTGGGATTAGGGGGTTCGAGAAACTTCGTTCTCCCTTGGAAGGTGATTATTATGGTGGCCCTTGGGGAAGCAACTCTCCTATTTGTACTTTTCTGAGACAAAGCAACAGCGGATGAGGACTCTGGATATTTGGGGGCTTTGTAGTTTGTTTTGTGGGGGTTTTCTACTGGTCCTTTTTTCCAGATTCTTCCCCAAATCTTTTCCTCCCCAGGAATGATCCCGGCATCCTCCCTGTAACCAGGGTCAGGGATCTCTGCTTGGGTTTTCCCCCCTCTGTCTTGTCTGCCTGCAGAAATATTGCGATAGCTTCCTCAATGGCCCACCCTGCCCTAGTCCATCTGCTGCAATCCATTGTCCACACTGCTACTGGAATTTGTTTATCCCAGCAAATATCCATCATCAAATAACCATTGAGTGCACACACAGTCTGCCAGCCCTGGTCTCCTGGAGCTTACAGCCTCCCTCATTTCTGATTCTGCTTTTCTTCTTGCCCTCAAGCTAAATATCTCCAACCATTGCTCCTGTGGTCAGAAGCCTAGTGGGTGCCCTCGAGCCTCCAGGAGCAGGAGTATATATAGCAGGAGGAACCACTGCTCTACCCACTGCCACTTCAGACCTGAGCTTCTCAGCACATCCCACCCTTACTCCCCCCTACAGTTCATGCTCTTGGACTTGTCTTCACCTTTCCTGATCCCCAGACATTTGCTGGGGCTCATCTCCTGGGACTTCCTAGGAATATGTTCATCTCACTGCCCTTCCCCCTTTCCACTATTTGCTCTTTGGCCATTTTCTCTTGTGTCTTAGAGCTGCTTCTGGAATGCCTTTCTCCGGCTTGCTCACCTTGAAAGCAGCTGCCCCTCCTTCCACGCCCAGCTCAAATGCTACCTCCTCTGGAAGCCTTCCTTGCTTG